>NC_080540.1:29440704-29742097 GCF_028640845.1 Ahaetulla prasina | reverse complement strand
GGGCTCCATACGTCATTCCCGGCAAAAAACGCCAGGAAACAACTCCGTTGCGGCGGTTCTCGGCCGAGACGCCGCCCCCTCCAGGCCCTGCACCAAAATGGCCGCCGCCAGTCACCGTTCACTCCCCTCGGCCTCGTTCTCGGCAGCCGCGGACCCTGAGAGGGCAAAAAACCTCTCCCGCGGCTGCCTGAATGCTCTTATCATTGGGCCTGAGGGGAGAATCGGCCAGGTCGGTGGCCAAGATGTTCCGTCAGCCGGGAGTCGCTCATTCTGCCACTCCGAGATCTCAGCAAGCGGCCATCTTGGACATGCGCAGAAGAAGGCCTTCATCTTAAACTATATATTTATTTCTTTTGACGCAGCAGCTATGTGAACACAGCCACCTTGATTTCTAAGCCTTGTTTTGTTTGCCACATTGTGTTGAACTTGGCCTAACTTTTGCTACTTGGTAAATATCCCAGCAGTTAAAAAGCTTAGAAACATCTGAATATATTTGCAAACATTTCATCAATTCAATTGGACTCCGAATAGCTCCTCCATAGCCAGGAAGTCATCATCTTGACACGGACAAAGAGCCATGTGGGAACGTTTCCTGTGCTCCCATCTCACTTCACTTCAGACTGCGGAGAAAACACAGGACAAGCAAAGGTCAATTCAACACTGCAGAAGGCCCAAGCAAAGCATGTCAAAATGACAGATGACATCTACCATGGTTTTGTTCCTGGATGTGGACAACTCAGGAGGCCGAGGTCCATCTTGGTCAGTCAAAGTCGCACCACTGTGATTTCAAGCTGGAATGTGACTCGGACTAACTAGGATGGACCATGGCTTCTTTCTCGGGATCAGTTGTCCCCCAGATCAAAACTTACATGGGTTTTGTTTAAGTGGTAGAATAAAATAAAATGTACCAATAGAGGAGAATATTTGCAGCTCAGGGTTGGACTATAAGGGATCCTTGGTGCTCTCTGAACTTGCTTGTTTTCTTGCAGACGTTTCATTACCTGACTAGATAACATCATCAGTGCCAGTAAGGAGTGCAGTGTGCTGACAGGAAGCTCAGATAGCACCGAGAACCCCTCAGATAACAGTAACAGAATTAGAAGGGACCTTGGAAGTCATCTAGTCCAACCCCCTGCTCAAGCAGGAGACCTATACTAGGGATTCGAAGCACCGAACTGCCGCCCTTTTCGGATCGACAAGCTCAGTGTCTTAGCCACTGAGCCGCCTAGCCAGGCACAAAATAAAATGTTTTGGCCTGACAAGGGGGAAGGAGGTAGAGGGAGCTTTCAACTTAGGACCATAATTGAGACTGCCCATTTGTCACGATGATGGTAAAAACAGACCGACCCCATTTTACAACTTTTTTTCCGGCAGTCAAACTGTTCACTATGTGGGTTTTGTTGAAAACTGCAAGTAAATGCTGGTTTTCGACAAAAACATTGTAAAAATGCAGTCCTGGGAGTGCAGGAAACTACGGAGAGGTGTGGGCAGCTACGGAGAGGGCAGCCCTCTGCATTTTGGAAGCAGGTTGTAAATACACCTGAGGAGGTCCATTGTACCTTCAAACGGTTGCTCAGCAAACTGGCCACAAGTGAATGTTCACCTACAGAGAAAAAAAAAGATAATAATAATAATAATAATAATAATAATAATAATAATAATAATAATAATAATAATAATAATAATAATAATAATAATAATAATAATGATGATGTTTTAATTTGTATACCGCCCTTCTCCCGAAGGACTCAGGGCGGTGAACAGGCAATAAAATACAAACAGAAACATACACCATAATTAAAACAACCCTTAAAAAACTGATTCAAGTATGCCAGAAATTTAAAATAACATTACACCCCATACAAATTACAACAATTTAAAACCCACAATTAAAATTTTAAATTTTAAATCAGGCCAGTCCAGCCATATGAAATAAATAGGTTTTAAGTTCGCGGCGAAAGGTCCTAAGGTCAGGTAGTTGTCGAAGCCCGAGGGGAAGCTCGTTCCACAGGGTAGGAGCCCCCACAGAGAAGGCCCTCCCCCTGGGGGCTGCCAGTCGACATTGTTTGGCTGACGGCACCCTGAGGAGTCCCTTTCTGTGGGAACGCACCGGACGCTGGGAGATAGAGGCCGGCAGTAGGCGGTCCCGTAAGTAGCCCGGTCCTAAGCCATGGAGCGCTTTAAAGGTGGTAACCAATACCTTGAAGCGCACCCGGAAAACAACAGGTAGCCAGTGCTGTCTGCGCAGGATAGGTGTTATGTGGGAGCTCCAAACCACTCCCTCAATAACCTGCGCAGCTGCATTCTGGACTAGCTGAAGTCTCCGGGTGCTCTTCAGGGGGAGCCCCATGTAGAGAGCATTGCAGTAGTCCAGACGAGAGGTAACGAGAGCATGAGTGACCGTGCATAGGGCATCCCGGTCCAGGAAGGGACGCAACTGGCGGATCAGGCGAACCTGATAAAAAGCTCTCCTGGAGACGGTCGCCAAATGATCTTCAAAGGACGACCGACCATCCAGAAGCACGCCCAAGTTGCGTACCTTCTCCATCGGGGCCAACAACTCGCCCCCGATAGACAGCCGCATCTGCAGCTGACTGTACCGAGGTGCCAGCATCCACAGCCACTCCGTCTTGGAGGGATTAAGTTTGAGCCTGTTCCTCCCCATCCAGACCCATACGGCTTCCAAACACCGGGACAGCACTTCGACAGCTTCGCTGGGGTGGCCTGGGGTGGAAAAGTACAGCTGGGTATCATCAGCGTACAGTTGGTATCTCACCCCAAAGCCACTGATGATCTCACCCAGCGGCTTCATATAGATATTGAACAGGAGGGGTGAGAGAATCGATCCCTGCGGCACCCCACACATGAGGCGCCTCGGAGTCGATCTCTGCCCCCCTGTCAACACCGTCTGCGTCCGGTCAGAGAGGTAGGAGGAGAACCACCGATAAACGGTGCCTCCCACTCCCAACCCCAAGATGAGAAGGCAGAGATGACTGAAATCTTCTTAGAGAGCTTCAACCAAAACTGAGGAGATCGAGGAGCCTTCTTTGACTCTACAGTCCCCTGGAACCAAACTTGATTCATATATCTATATCTATATCTGAATCAAGTTTGGTTCCTGGTGACCGTAGATCTATATATATAATGTCTGAAAATGTATTTAAACCATGTATTCGGAGCTGTCAGACGTTCTCTCCCTTGTGGAGAACCCTTTTGCAAAAGCTTTTTGATACATATCTTTTTGGAATAAAACTGCTTTACACTTATTCATGGTTTCCGTTCTCATTTTACGGGATTTATCGTTTTTATACATACATACACATACACACACACACATACACACACACACATTTAAACGCCATCATTTGTGTTGTAAATGTTGTACCTTGATGAACGTATCTTTTCTTTTAGGTATACTGACAGCATATGCACCAAGACAAATTCCTTGTGTGTCCAATCACACTTGGCCAATAAAAAATTCTATTCTATTCTATTCTATTCTATTCTATTCTATTCTATTCTATTCTATTCTTATATATACATTATACAATGTAAACGTTTACATTTACCGCTGTCTTTGTCATCATCCAGAAAAAACCAAAAAAACACAAGATAGTCAGGATCAAAGGAACATCATGAGGTAAATTAATCAGTATACAGAACACACAGAAGAAAAAGGCGGGAAAAAGGGAAACGCCCCCTTTATACTTACAGCAACCAATCAGAGTGTAGATTGCCTCAGGCATGAGTCAGCACTCTCTAACTCAGGGGTCTCCAACTTTGGTAATTTTAAGCCTGGTGGACTGGCTGGGGAATTCTGGGAGTTGAAGTCAACCAGGCTTAAAGTTGCCAAGGTTGGAGACCCCTGCTCTAACTAGTCAACTACCAACTGTATGTTCTGGCCAATTGTACACTTTACCGGCTACTAAATTCAATATCCTAATATCTGGGGATACCCTTCCCAATCCTGGAAGAGGTTGCAGGAATCCCTGACTGTGAGAGAAACTCCCCTCCCTCTGCAGGGCCAGCCTCCAATTCAATTTGGCCAGAACCGGAAGGTGTTTTGCTAAAAAAGGGAGAAAAATGGGGAAGTTCACATCCAGTTGTACAACAGAAGGCCTTCTGCTCCCTTTTGATGGACCACCTCCCTGAGGAGATGAATTAACAAATTACCAGAGTTGGAAAGGACCTTGTAGGTCATCTAATCCAACCCCCCACCCCCGGCGCCCAAGCTGGAGGCCCTACACTATTTCTGACAGATGACAGTTCAGTCTCTTCTTGAAAGCTTCCAGTGATGAAGCTCCCACAACTGTTCCATTGGTTGATTGTTCTCACTGCCAGAAAATTTCTCTTTATTTCCAGGTTGAATCTCTCCTTAATCAGTTTCCATCCATTATTCCTTGTCTGGCCTTTGGGGGCCTTGGAAAATATCTTGACCCCTTCCTCTCTGTGGCAGCCCCTCAAATATTGGAAGACTGCTATCATGTCTCCCGTAGTCCTTCTTTTCATTAAACTAGACATACCCAGTTCCTGCAACCGTTCTTCATATGTTTTAGCCTCCAGTCCTCTAATCGTCTTTGTTGCTCTTCTCTGCACTCTTTCTAGAGTCTCAACATCCTTTTTATAGTGTGGTGGAATTCCTGGATATGTTCTTCATCTCTCTTCTAGACTTCTCTTTTTCTCTTCTCCTCCATCCCCAAGTATAGGGCCACCCGCCATGAAGAATTATTCCTCCAGCCCAGCCATCTCCCACTTCTCCTTCCAGGTCTCCTTCTCCTCCACCCGGTCCTTCCTGAGAGAGATCCTCCATTTCTGGGGCCAGAACTTTGCTCCTCGCTCCTTCCTTCATCTCTCCTATTTCAGTGCTGATGGTCTAAGATAGAGGAGGGAAGCTACGGCCCCTTTATGATTTGAGGATTTCAATTCCCAGAATTCCTGAACCAGCGTGGGAATTCTGGGAGCTGAAGTCCACAAATCAAAAAGAGGCCATAGTTCCCCATCCCTAGTCCAAAATGACAGAACTGGAGCCAAATAGTCACCGCAGAGCTTGGGGCTCCAATCTATAGCCAGCTTGGTCTAGTAGTGAAGGCTGGAAACCAGGGGATGGTGAGTTCTAGTCCTGCCTTAGGCATGAAAGCTTGCTGGGGCCAGTCACTCTCTTTCATCCCAATCCACCTCACAGGGTAGTTGTTGTGGAGAAAAGAGGAGGAGGAAGGTTTGTTGGAGATGTTACTTATAAAGATGGGATAAAAATCTAATAAACGAGCCAACTTACCTAAGGGCCTCCAAGCAACCCATAATACTTTTATGTCCCTCTGAGAAAATTTTGAATCTGGACTGACCCCCTACCCTAGAATGCCCATCATTCTCACTGACTTCTTTGCTAGTGTTTGCTCTCAAGTCACAGCCTGACTTGATTCTCAGATGCAAAACATAAAAATCAGACATTCGTAATAATTCTACTCACAAGGCGGCTCATTCCTTGGCTCACCATCTCCTTTCTTGAATCCTAGGTTGTATAAAGAGAGACAAGAAGAGGAACAAAAACCTTGTTAGGAGAAAACCACAGGAGAAGCCAATCAATGACAGGAAGGCATAAGCTTTAATGAGCTCACTTTGAACGGAATGGGACAACTTGCTACAGCCAACAACCCATGGCTATCTTTTTTTTTAAAATTTTGTCATAACAGTATACACAAGCATCAACATAAAATAACTACATATCATATAAACATATATATGAATAAAAGTATGCAATAACTGTATTAGTTTGATATAATGAAAGGGAAAAATAGGACAGGAATGGTAGGCACTTTTGTGCTCTTATGCACGCCCCTTATAGTCCTCTTAGGAATGGGGTGAGGTCAATAGTAGACAGTTTTTGGTTAAAGCTTTTGGGATTTTGAGAAGAGATCACAGAGTCAGGTAGTGTGTTCCAAGCGTTAATAACTGTTACAGAAGTCATATTTTCTGCAATCAAGATTGAAGCGGTTAACATTAAGTTTAAATCATTTGTTTGCTCTTGTATATTGCGATTGAAGCTGAAGTCGTCTTCAACAGGAAGGACATTGCAATAGATGATTCTATGTGTTAAACACAGGTCTTGTCAGAGTCAGCGGAGTTCTAAGTTTTCTAAGCCCAGGATTTCAAGTCTGGTGGTATAAGGTATTTTGTTGTTTTCAGAGGAGCGGAGAACTCTTCTTGTAAAAGATTTCTGGACACATTCAAATGTATTAATGTCAGAGATGTGGTATGGGTTCCAGACAGTGAGCTGTATTCAAGAATAGGTCTAGCAAATGTTTTGTATGCTCTGGTTAGTAGTGTAGAGTTTTTGGAAAAGAAGCTACGCAAAATTAGGTTTATAACTCTTAGAGGCTTTTTTGCTATGTAGTTGCAGTGGGCTTTGGCACTTAGATCATTTGATATGAAAACTCCAAGATCTTTAACAGGGTGGGGGTCATCTGTAAGGTAATGTCCATCAAGCTTGTACTTAGTGTTTGGGTTCTTTTTTTCCAATAAGACTGAGCATTTGCTGGTTGAGATTTGGAGTTGCCAAGTTTTAGACCAATCGGATACAAAGTCAAGGTCTTTTTGAAGGGTAGTAGTATTGTTTGTGGTGTTAAATAGTTTGACATCGTCAGCAAAGAGAACACAATAACTTGAGATATGGTCACAGAGATCATTTATGTATAGTATGAAGAGCGTTGGTCCAAGAACGCTGCCTTGGGGAACGCCACTTTTGACAGGAACAGGATTTGATAGAGCACTGCCAATTTTGACCACTTGTTGTCTGTTTGACAGGAAAGCAGTTATCCAATTGTGAAGAGGTCCTGAAATGCCGTAGGATTTTAGTTTTAGGAGAAGTTTATCATGTACTACTGAGTCAAAAGCTTTGCAGAAGTCTATGTAGATTGTATCTATTGTTTTGACTTGATCAACATTTGTAGTCCATATGTTTTTGCAGTGGAGAAGTTGTAAGTTACATGATAATTTTTTTCTGAAACCAAATTGTTTATTAGAGAGTAGATTGGTTGTTTCTAGGTGGAGGGTAATGGATTGGTTGATGATAGATTCCATTAAGACGCAGCATAGAGAGATTGGTCTGTAATTTTCAACTAGGCTGGGGTCTCCTTTATTGAAGATAGGGATGACTGTGGCAAGAGACCACAATATCTTGCCAAAGTCAATTTGCTGCAGCCAAATCACCCACGGCCAACTCGCTGTAGGATAACTCACCATGGCCAACTCACCACAGGACAATTCAACAATCCAATTTAATTACCTGTATTTTTCAGACTATAAGACACACCTGACTATAAGACACACCTAAATTTAGAAGAGGAAATCAACAAAAAAAAGTTTTTGGCCTCCACATGCCCCATTTTCAGGCCTTTTTCAGCCCATTTTCAGGCCTTTTTTCAGCCCATTTTCAGGCCTTTTTTCAGCCCATTTTTGAGGCTTTTTTCTGCCTGTTTTCTAGGCTTTTTGGCCCATTTTTGAGGCTTTTTTCAGGTCATTTTTTTTCCAAAAAAATTGGCCCAAAAAACCCCTCAAAAACAGGCTGAAGAAAGCCTCCAAAATGGGCTGAAAAAAATCTTACAAATGGGCCGAAAAAAGCCCTCAAAATGGTCCCCAAAAAGGCTTGAAAAAGGCCAAAAAAGGACCTGAAAATGGGGTGTTCAGAGGCACAAAAAAAAAAAAAAGGCCAGTGAGTGGGCAGGGCTTCAGCAATATTCGGTCTATAAGACGCACAGACATTTTCACCCCCTTTTGGGAGACAAAAAGTGTGTCTTATAGTCGAAAAGAACGGTACTTCAAATAATTGTCATTCGCCTTTCATTTTGTCCCTCCCTTGGCATCCTTTCTCGAATGATTCTATTCCTCCATTTCTTCGATTTTACTTTAACTCTTGTCCCATGGGAAGTCGGCCACGGTGAGTTGTCCTGGATCCCACAGAAGAAGACTGGACTGTCCCAACCTCAGACTCAACTGAATTGAGGCTGGAATTCCAGCAAGAGGCTGAGATCTCAGATGCTCCACAAAGAGGGCTGAGAAAACAGGACAGAAAGAAGCCCAGAAGAAGAAGTAGAAGACCAGTTTGGTCCAGTGGTTAAGGCACCAGGCTAGAAAGCAGAAGACCATATATGAGTTCAAGCCCCGCCTTGGCCATGAAAGTCAGCTAGGTGACCTTGGGCCAGTCACTTTCTCTCAGCCCAACCCACCTCACAGGGTTGTTGTTGTGGGGGGAAATAGGAGGAAGGTGTATTGGATATGTTTACTGTCTTGAGTTATTTGTGAAAAGAATAAAGGGAGGTAATAAATGAATAAAGAAACAAACATGCAAGCAGCAAGTATGCAAACAAGCTAGCCAGCTTTCCAATGGAAGGAATCACCCACCTTCTCTCAATCACCCAGGAAAAGGGTACTTACTGAGATATATGAAGATCCCAGCAACTCCACACGCTACGATGCCACCCGCAACACCACCAATGATAAGCCACAGGTTGGAAGTGGATTCTGGAAATGGATTGGGAGAAACAGCAAATCACTCAATGGGAACCACAAAATATCTGCTTATTGGGGGAAAAGATCTCAAACAGTGTGAAAAATAAGAGATCTGCCAAGTTAAGAAATGTCAGATGTCTTTACGTCATAGGACAGGGGTCTCCAAACTTGGCTCCTTTAAGACTTGTGGACTTAACTCCCAGAGTTCCTCAGCCAGCAAAGCTGAAGTCCACAAAGCTGGAGTTGAAGTCCACAAGTCTTAAAGGAGCCAAGTTTGCAGACCCCTGTCATAGGAGATAAAAATTTTATTCTACACATTCTACAGTCTATTCACTCTGAATGGTAACTTTCTAAAAGGGTAAAGTGTTGGAAAAAGGCTTTCTAGCTTTGGGAAGATCGTGTTTGCATGAAAGCAAGCAGAATCTTTGTTTTTAATATATTTATTTTCATTTATTAACAAGAATACAATACAAAACAGAAAAACCAAAAGTTTTCTGACTAGCGCATATTTTCGGGGAAGCATGGTAGTCTCTTATAAAACTATCTAGTCCATTGCCTCTAATTCGCTTCTTCCTAGCGTATTCCCGCCTTGCGTATCTTTGTTGCTGGGTGCCTTGCCATCTCTAGTGCATTGCCTCTAATCAAGGCAGTTAATTCTGCCACCTCTGCTAATTCAGTCAATTTTAAAATCCATCCTTCAACAGGCGGCCTCTCTTTCCCTTTCCGATGCTCAGCAAGTGCAGTCTATCTGAAGGACTGAAAGGTTTTCTCCAGCCAGGATCTTCGAGAACCACATGGTTGCTTGGCAGACGGACTCCGTTCGATGCTGGGCAAAAAGCCATCTGAGAAGCAGCCTTCTAGCTCTCAAAGAGGCTGGGTGAAAATGGGCCCATCCAAAATGGGTCCCGGCCAGTGGTGGGATTCAAATAATTTAACAACCGGTTTTCTGTCCTAATGACCAGCTGGATAGGGGTGGCTCGGTGATCATGTGACCGTGTGGGTATGGCCAATTAAACATCACTCACATCGATGGGTGCTTCACCTTAGCTGTTACAGGGGTTAACCAAAGAGGCAGTTTCTGTAAGCAGGGCAATTAAGATTAGGCTAGAAACACCACCAGAATGTTTCCTTCCTGCCTTCCTTACAGGATTAGCCCTGTAAAGTGGAAAAAAACAAAATAAGATTTCTTCCAACAACTGCTTAGAAAGTTAACAACCGGTTCTCCCGAATAGGTGCGAACTGGCTGAATCCCACCACTGGTCCCGGCAAACTTTTTCCAACCAGCTCCCAAGAACCTGAGGGAGTCCTACAACGGCTTATAAACTTTCCTGATGGATCCCTGCAGACTTTTTTTGTGATTGCATGATTGCAGAGGGTTTGTCAACCCAAGTGTGAACAGGTTCCCAAGAACCCCGATGTAATCATGTGACCTGGAAGTGCTGCAAGAGTCACAACTTCAAGTATCCCCCTGTAAATCAAGGACTTCCTATAACTCACATTTCCCATATGAACTGAACTTCGTTTCTCTTGGATAAGAAACGAAATGTTTTCAAGGAAAAATACCCATGAAAGTCTAGTTGCCTTTTGAAAAACACGTTGGGACAACCATGACCTGGATGATTGAGAATCTCCACAGACATTTTCCCATAGACAGGTAGTCCTCGACTTACAACAGTTCACTTAGTGACTGTTCAAAGTTAAAACATCACTGGAAATAATTGACTTACGACCATTTTTCACAGTTGCAGCCAATACAGCATCCCCAAAGTTCAGGTGCCTGGCAACTGACTCATACTTATGACCGTCGCTGGGTCATGTGATCACCTTTTGACGAGCAAGATCAATGGGGAATCCAAAGTCACATAACAACTGTATTAAAGGTAAAGGATCCCCTCGCACAAACGTGTTAGTCGTTCCCGACTCTAGGGGGCGGTGCTCTTCTCTGTTTCAAAGCCAAAGAGCCAATGCTGTCTGAAGACGTCTTCGTGGTCATGTGGCCGGCATGACTGAATGCCAAAGGCACACGGAACACTGTTCCCTTCCCACCAAAAGTGGTTTCTCTTTTTCTACTTGCATTTTTTAATGTGCTTTCGAACTGCTAGGTTGGCAGAAGCTGGGACAAGTAACGGGAACTCACCCCATTACGCAGCACTAGAGATTCGAACCGCTGAACTACTGACTTTTCTATCGACAAGCTCAGTATCTTACTCACTAAGCCACCGCATTCCTTAACAACTTTATTACTAATTTAATAATTGCAGTGATTCACTGAACAAGTGTAGTAAGAGGTCATAAAATGAGGCAATACTCAAAGAAAAGTCTCACTCAGCCAGGGGAATGTGGGGCTCAATTGCAGTCGTAAGTCAAGGACTACCTGTATACTTGCAGATAAGCTCATCCAGGGAGAAGGTGAACCTCAAATTTTTAACCCAAATATCCTAATAAATTTGAGTCACATTATCTCACCCATGGAATGGTACGGTTAAATATTCAATGGCTTATACGTAGATAGGTTTATCTGAGCGGACACACAATAATTCCATGCAAATTGCGTGGACTTTTCCATGAACATCCACAAACCATAAAAAGGAAACAATGGTAAAATAAAGTAATATCTGGGCACAATTTCTCTCCCACAATCTTTCCCAGCCTGCAGCTTCTCACCCTTTAGGGCCAGTTCCAGAGGCTCCTGCAGGCTGTCGTGCTCCACGTAGCACCGATAGCGGCCCCTCTCTTTGGCATCGATCCGGATGCTGATCCAGTAGTAGTAGGTCCCATCTGAGTTGGGGGCCAGAAACCCACGGTAGGTTCCCACCTCCCAGACCTCCCCATCCCTCCTCCAGGAGGCATCGATCTCCTTGGGGTAGAAGCCACGGATTTGGCATATGTGTGTCTCCATCCCATCCTCCATCGCCGTCCTGCTGCTCATCGTCATCACCGGGGGCTCTGGAAAAAAAGGGGTTTAGGATCAAAACAGAGCTTCCCCAGAAATCATCATGACTTGTGCATCATGAGCCGCGGTGGCACAGCGGTTAGAGTGCAGTAGTGCAGGCTACTTCTGCTGCCTGCCGGATGCCTGCAATCTGGCGGTTCAAATCTCACCAAGCTCAAGGTTGACTCAGCCTTCCATCCTTCTGAGGTGGGTAAAATGAGGACCCAGACTGTCGGGGGCAAGAGGCTGACTCTGTAAACCGCTTACAGAGGGCTGTTATGTGCCTCATCCTCCCTCCTCTCCTCAGCCGGGCCCCTCCCATCTCCTCCCGGGCCTGCTATCAGATTGGGAGTCTGATAATGAAGATGAACGGCCTGTCCTGCCTCCAGCCCCGGCCCTGGCCCCATGCCCGGACAGGATGTCAGGAATGAACAGATAAGCCCAAGACAGCTTACTCATAGAGTGTGTGTTCCTTCGATGCAGCCGTCAGAGCAGGAAGTCAGCCAAATGGTGCAATTACCCGGACCTTCTCCCTCTGACCCCTCCCTTTCTCACATGCTGACAGTAGAGACAGCTGAAGGGAATTCAAAGTGGGAGGATCCTCGCTTCCGGAGATCTGAGAGGCGACGTCAGCAGAAGGAAGGGAGGGGCAGGCCTGGATAAATGCTGAGTCATGGAGCCACACCCCACAGTCTATATAAAGGACCAGCTTGAGTCAAGCAAAGTCTCCTTTGGTTTGCTGAAGTCACACCTTGGATTCCTGCCTGCCCTGAGAAATCTGAAAGGAATTTGGCAAAGCTGCAGAGGCTTCGTGGCCACGCTTGATACGGACTTCCTAGACCCGGTCGTCGGAGGGGGAGGGGGAGACGACAGCTGTAAAGAACTGTAAAGCAGCATATAAATCTAAGTGCTATTGCTATCACACGTGCAGCCAGAACTAGGAGTCACCAAATAGACCCTAGTTGCTTTGAACAGTTTCTTTCAGCCAGAAAAACAAACAGCCGCGGTGTGGCTCAGGCTGTAAGAAGCCTGTTATTAAAACACAGCTGCCTGCAATTACTGCAGGTTCAAGTCCCACCAGGCCCAAGGTTGACTCAGCCTTCCATCCTTTATAAGGTAGGTAAAATGAGGACCCAGATTGTTGGGGGCAATAAGTTGACTTTGTATATAAATATACAAATTGGATGAGACTATTGCCTTACACAATGTAAGCCGCCCTGAGTCTTCGGAGAAGGGCGGGATATAAATGTAAACAAAAAAAATAAAAAAAATAAAAGTGCTTTATTAAATGCAGGTAATCCTCAACTTACAACCGTTCATTCACTGACCGTTCAAAGTTACAATGGCACTGAAAAAGTAATTTATGAACCTTTTTCACACTTATGACGGTTGCAGCATCCCCACCGTCACGTGATTGACATCTAGATGCTTGACAACGGATTCACATTTATGACGGTTGCAGTGGCCCAGAGTCCTTTGGCAACGTTCTGACGAGCAGAGCCAGTCAGAATCAGAATTGAGCTGGAAGGGGCCTTGGAGGTTTTCTAGTCCAGCTGAAGCAGGAGATCCTATACCAGGGGCATCAAATTCAATTTCATGGAGGGCCGCATCAGATTGTGCTTGACCTCGGGGTCCGGGGTAGGTGTGGCCAGCTCGACATCACTCGTGTCGGGGACTCTGGTGGCATCCCGAATGCTCCGCCAGCAAAAATGGGCTCCCGAGCTGTTTTAGGCTGCGACGGCCTCCTGCAACCCTCTGCCAGCGAAAACAAAGCTCGGGAGTGCTGCATGCAGCCCTCCCAAGCTCCTTTTCACTGGCAGAGGCACCGCGGGCCGGTCCTTCGCTGTTTCCAGGGCAGCCCCGTGGGCCAGATCTAAGCATCCCAAAGGGCCAGATTTGTGTTTGACAGACCGTCCTATACCATTTCAGACCAGTGACTTTCCAGTCTCTTCTTAAAAACCTCCAGTGATGAACCGCCCACAATGTCTGAAGGCAAGGCAAGCAAATCAAGAGGATAAATCCTCGCAAGGCCTGAAGCTACACAGAAAAACCCTTGCCACACCGAAGTTTTGTGCGAAGTAGCAGATGCAGCTCCCTTCTCCCCGGCCATTTCTCCCTACCTTTCCTCAAGAATGACTTCGATCCGTAGTGGTTGTTCTTCTGCAGCCACTCAATGCAGATGTTCTCCAGGTAGTCCCTGAAGCGCTGCTTGATGGCGGTTTCCTGCTCCCATTTCTCCTTGATTACCAGGGCTTCCTTGTCGGCTGTGAACCAGCTGGAGGTCTCCATGTCGTACTGGAGGAAATTCCGCCCGTCGTAGCCGTATTGCCAGTATCCGCTCCTTTTCCCGTCTTCCTCTACTTTACAGAAGATCATCATCTGGACAATGTGAAACCCTGAAAGAAACATCTGCAGAGTTAAGGAGGAAAAGATCCCTTGGGAGATCAGGGAAAGCCGCTCCTTGCTGGGGCTCCAGATTCTATGACTGCTGAGACAGGAAAGTAAGGAAGAACAGGGATTACAGGAAGAGCTCTTGGGAGATCAGCCGAGGTCAAGACAGAATGTGGGATGTGTAAGAAAAGTTCTCAGCTTCACAATGAAGGAAATCACAATAAACGAGGCTGGGAAATTCCTTTGCAGACTCCAAGATTCAAAACAAACCACTGCCAAAATCTAAAACTCGAGCTACAAATATCTTCTATTATTTCAGTATCTAAGATTCCTTAATTAAGGCAGGATTACTTGGAGGCCCAAATCTCCTGGCACTGGAGGAAGGTTGCTGTCAGGGTTTCCAATGGATGCCCTAATTAAATCGTGAGCCTGGAGCCAAGCTTCAAAAGAAATCCAGTTATTTATTAGGAGCTTCATGTTGGCACATTCCCAAGTGAAGCCAGCTCTGACCCGATGTAATTTACGCCCCAGTGATGACACTGTCTCCCGTCTGGCTGCTGTGTGTAACCCTGGGAGACAGCCTTGAGAGAGATAAGCATGGAATGTGCATCTGTCCTTAGCCGCCATGCCGTTTCACCGGTTTCCCATCCCGCCTGGCCTATGGCAACAGGGATGCTTTGAGAGTTGACAGTTGCCTTTCCTGAAATCACTTTCAAATAATTCACACACACAGCCATTTTTCCGCAATCTCTTACAGCAGGGGTCCTCAAACTTTTTAAGCAGGGGGCCAATTCACAGTCCCTCACACTGTTGGGGGGCCCAGACTGGCTGGGTAGGTGCGGCTAGGTGGTCATGTGACTGGGTGGGTGTGGCTAGGTGGTCATGTGACTGGCTGGGCACGGCCAATTTAGCAATCTATTTTACCAATTTAGCAGTCCATTAAACCAGGGGTCTCCAACCTTTCAGACCTCAGGGACCACTAAATTCATAATTTTAAATCCCGTGGACCACTAATAGGATCTGCCTAATGACTGATGGGGTGGGCGTGACAAGGTGGTCATGTGACTGGGTGGGCGTGGCCAACTCGATGTCACTCACATTGAGGGGCGTCTTGCCAGCCTCTACTCGCTACTCCTCGCCTGCCCGCCTGAACATTCTGACGGAAAGTTTCTTGTTATCCCTCTGCCCTCTTTGGCTTCAGCCCTAATTCTTTCATAGCCCTGAGAATTCTGAGGGTTGGAGTCCATAGGTCGTAAAGGGGCCGCAGGCACCCGACCCTGACTTTAAACAAAGTGCAGGGAGCCCCCATTTCTACTTGTCCCGCACGGGGAGATCAGGAAGCGCAAAAAAACCGGAAGCCCCCGGAACAGAACGGCATCTGCGCGCTGACATTTTCTCTGCGCAGCACAACCTTTTTTTCTGTTACTTTTTTTTTTTTTAAATTTACATTTATATCCCGCCCTTCTCCGAAGACTCAGGGCGGCGTACATTGTGTAAGGCAACAGTCTTCATCCTATTTGTATATTTATATACAAAGTCAACTTATTGCCCCCAACAATCTGGGTCCTCATTTTACCTACCTTATAAAGGATGGAAGGCTGAGTCAACCTTGGGCCTGGTGGGACTAGAACCTGCAGTAATTGCAGGCTGCTGTGTTTTAATAACAGGCTATCTTACAGCCTGAGTCACACCGCGGCCCTGAGCCACACTTTTGCTCCAAATTTGTCACCCTTTGGGCAGCTTTATCTGGGGAACGGTCAACCCGTCCACAGGAGCTGTGAAGCAGTGCAAGAAGAGAAGTGGAAATGGGACCGGGGGGGGGGGGGGGCAGGTGTTCAAAGAATCCCACCTTTTGCAGATCCACAAAAAGGAGTGAGGTTCACCTGATTCCTGATTAATTCTCATTCCAAGGCCGAAATTGCCTTACCGTCGCCAGAGAAAATTGACCTTCCGAGCAAGCAAAGATCCTCCCTTCATTCATGTGGAAACATGAATCTCCTCCCCACCCCCCACCCCCACATGAAGCGACAGTGGACCGAAGTCCCTGGCAAATCTTTTGAGTTCTTTCCTCAGCTGTCAAAAGGTGCGGCCCATTTTTGGCCTCTCCCGCCCCCCCACCCAGAAGCAATCTGACAGCCGAAAACAGGGTGTGTGGATGCTTTCCGGGGCCTCCGACCACCCTTTTGGCCTCCCCCGCCCCACAGAAGCACTCTGCTGGCCCTCACAAACGTAAGGCCTGCACTTGGCCGAAGGGTGCGGGCCGGCGGGTGGGTGTGGTGATGTAGGCGGGGCAGCCTCATGGTCCCGCGCGGGTTGGATTAATGGCTTTAGTGGACCGGATCTGTCAGCCTCCACTCCAATCTTCATATCTTTTTGTACTTCTTATATTCAGTTGTTAGATAGCATGGGATTTTATTTCTAATGTAAATAGCTCTTGGATTCAAGTTAAGTAGAGAGGGCCCTTTAAGAGTGTCAGTCTGACATAATTAAGGGGGGAGCGGAGATTAATGTCTTGAATTCAACAGGAATGTTTGAGCGCGAACTCTAACGGACATTGCATTCCTGATATGATTGACAGCCAGAGACCTGTGGAAGAAGATTATCACGGGACCCCGGGAAAGAGCTGGCATTGGACCAGACCTGATGACCTCTTGGGAAAGAGGAGGGAGAAATAGGGGGGATATAGATTGTTAGCCATATTTTGTCTCAGATTCAACTTACACTGCTACAATCAAGATGTACCTAGTAAAAGCACTTTTCTTTATTATCAAATGAAGTCAAGGTGTATTCTTTCCTAGATATAATCAGAGGCAGCCTGACAGGATCCGTCCCACAGGTTGTAGTTTGAGGATGCTTGTCTTACAGCCACACAAGGCAGGTGAAAAGGGAATTATTTCTTACAATGCAATGGAGAGAGAAGGAGGCAAGGGGCAACGGGGGTGGGGGGGGAGAGAGGAAGGGTGGGCTTATTGTGGTTGCCGAAGCAATCGAGCCAATTCATGAGGAAGGCAGGAAGATCCGTAAGGAAAATGGAGTTTTCCCCTCCATCGCCTTTCTTTTGCAGGATATCATCCACTTCCCCTCTCGCTGCTCACTCACCTCCACTTTGGTTATAGCGTTTCTGGAGCATCCTCACATCCTCCTGAAAGTCGCCCTGGTCTTTTTGCAAAATCCAGGTGTACCTGTTGTAGAATTTGGGATCGTCCTTCTCCAACGTATTTATCCAGTCGACCCGAGGATGCATCTTCTGGGTGTGGCTTTCGTAGCGAGTGATGAGCTGATCGTCCACGTAACCCTCGGCGGAGAAGCGTGGCAGTCTCGGGCAATCCTCAGTCGCAGAAGAGTAACCCACACGGATGATGCGAGGGGAGGAGCCTAGAGAGAAACGAGAGCCAGGTGGAGTTAAGGGGGGGCGGTTGGAAAGGGGTTGCAGACTGAGACTCCAGAGCAGGGGTGAAATCTAATTTTTTTTGCTTCCAGTTCTGTGGGCGTGGCTTGGTGGTTGGGGGGTGTCACATGACTGGGTGGGCGTGGCTATGTAACCATGTGACTGGGGGATCAAAAGACAGAAACTCACTAACAATATCCTGCTGGAGCAGGTTTGGACTAGATGACCTCCAGGTCCCTTCCAGCCCTGGATTATCCTCTGAAGGTGTGTCTAGTGCCAGGTTTGTACTCCCTCCTTCCTCTCCTCCTTCTTTCCTTCCTTCCCTGCCTCCCTCCTTTCTTTCTCTCTCTCTCAAAAACGAACCCCTACCACACACCCCATTTTCCTCGCAGCCCACCTGAAGCCTGCTAGCCAAACCAAAAAATGGGGGGGGAGTCCATTTATCCTCCCAGCAGGCTTTAGGGATAAATGGACTCCCCCCTCCCCCCTGTTTTTCGGCACTCAGCTGAGCCGCACGATCATCAGAGGTTTTTTTTTTTAACTTTTAAAAGCATTTTTTCGGCTGAAGAAAAAATGCTTTTAAAAGTTAAAAAAAACAACCTCTGATGATCACACGGCTCAGCTGGGCATTGGGGGGGGGGTCAGGGATTTTTGTTATCTGTTCTCCAAATCACCCGCCACCATCGCTACTGGATTGGGCGATCCGGTCCGAACCGGGAGCATTTCACCCCTGCTCCAGAGGAGTTGCATTATGAGGTGCAATAAGGGACTGTCAAGATCTGCCACGATACCCTTGAGCTTCACATTCTGTGGCTGTCAGCCTGTTGTGAACTCTGGAGGGAGGGAATCGGGAAGAAGCAGGCCTCTCAGAGACACCTGCAGCCTTCAAGGTCGTTACCCTGGGAGAAGAATGCAAGACTGTTGCAAAAACAATTTACTCAAATATAATTGGACAAGCAGGGGCCAGGGATGGAGAAGAACTGGTTGGGGAAAGTTAACCAGGAAATTTTGGCATACGATCTTCAGTTCTGGCTTTGCTATATTGCAGGGGTGTCAAATACAAGGCCCGTGCACCGGATCTGGCCCGCAGGGTGCTTAAATCTGGCCTGCAGGGCAGCCATGGAAACGGCAAAGGACCAGTTCACGGTGTCTCTGCTGGCAAAAATGGAGCGGGGGGGCGTGGCGTGGCGTGAGTGTGCAAAGGGCTAGCAAAACACACTAAAAGCAAAACAAATGAAAAGGAGAAATGTTTCCACTTTTGCATTTAAGCATCCAAGAAGGGACAGAAAAGGAGAAAGGGAAAGAGGAAAGACAAAGAAAAAGGAAAGATGGGAAGGACGGAAGGAAAAAGAAGGAAAGGGGGGAAGGAAGAAGAAAGGAGAATGAAGAGGGAAGGATAAAAGAAGAAAAGGAAGGAAGGAAGGAAGGAAGGAAGGAAGGAAGGAAGGAAGGAAGGAAGAAAAGTCCTTTCTTGTCCACCAGTAGATGGCAAGGCTTCTCTAGAACAGGGGTCTCCAACCTTGGCGACTTTAAGACTTGTGGATTTCAACTCCCAGAATGGAAGGGCGTTGAAAGGAATTCTGGGAGTTGAAGTCCATAAATCTTAAAGTCACCAAGGTTGGAGACCCCTGATCTGGAAGACAAGGGTTTGGCATTGTCCCTGGTCTCACCTTCCTCTGCTGGAGACAATGGATCCCTCTAGCCCTGCCCGGGCCACAATAGGTGCCCCCCCCCCGACATGAGGGATATCAAACTGGCCACGCTCACCACCTCCATGCCCACCCAGCTCTCCTGATGCGGCTCTCAGTGAAATCAAGTTTGACACCCCTGCTATATTTTAGTAAAAGTATACCTTTCACTACAAATGGTCCTTATCAAGAGACAAAACTCAGGGCAGGTCTGACAGAGGCCTCCACTCCACCCAAGTTACACATTTCCAAATAAATACAGGTAGTCCTCAACTTACAAAGACAATTGGGACCAGATTTTTCCATTGTTAAGTTGTTTTAGTCCGGCTCAATTTTATGAAAATTTTTACAGAATCCATTAAGCAAATCACAAGGTTCTTAAGTGAATAACATGGTCGTTAAACAAACTCAGCTTCCCCAATGGGCATCAGCAAAAAAAAAAAAAGTATGAAATCATGATCATAACTAACGCAGGTTGCCAAATGCTCAAGGTGTAATCATGTGACTTCGGGAGTGGAGTAGCAGTCATACGTGTGAGTAAAGATCTTAAGTCACTTTTTCCTAGATCATCATAACTTAGAATAACTACTTTAATGCTCACATGACCTTAGGACCTTTCGCCGTGAACTTAAAACTTATTTATTTCGTATGGCTGGACTAGCCTGATTTTTATTTTTATTGGATGGGTTTTTAAAATTTTGTTATTTTACGGGGGAGTACGTTTTTTAACATTTTTGGGCATTTGAATTAGTTTTTTAAGGGATGTTTTTAATTACTGTGTGTATTTATATTTTATCTGCCTGTTCACCGCCCTGAGTCCTTCGGGAGAAGGGCGGTATACAAATTAAAATATTATTATTATTATTATTATTAGGACATTGCAACCAGCCTCTGAATTTGGATCAAGCGACCAATGCTGGTTAAGTGTGAAAAATGGCCATAAGTCACTGTAAAATTGAATGGTCACTAAGTGAAGCTTGCTATGTCAAGGACTACCTTTATCCAGCTATGAATTTTTCCCCTGAGGGACCAAGAAGTTACGATTGCTTATTGTTAAAAGAATTTAAAAGGCAACCAAAAAAGGCAATAAATCAAATCAATAACTCCATGAAAATACTCTGAAATGAACGTACACAACCTCACTTTAAAAGCAGCAGATCACAATATGGTGTTGTTGGTTTTTTTGCCCCCATGGTTAAGTCCATAAGGTCATGAGGAGTTGAGCTTGGCTTGAAATGGATATTTGATCCTGAAGAAAGACTAAGCCAACTTTGGCAAACCTTAAAAATTCAGCAGTGCCCTTTTCCTAGTTCTGATTGGCAGGCCGATTGGCTATCTCAAGGCTAGAGGCTGACATGCTGAGAGTCAGTTTTGGTTGTCATGGAGATGATGTTGCTAAGAGTCAACAACAAATCTGATCATGCAAAATCAATCAATTAATTAGTTTGGTCCCCCAGCAGGACCTGAGGGTAGAAGAAGCAGCAATGGAGGGAAACTAATTAAGGAGAGAAGCAACCTAGAACTGAGGAGAAATTTCCTGACTGTCAGAACAATTAGCAGCTTGCCTCCAGAAATTCTGGGTGCTTCATCATTGAGGCATTTTTAAGAAGAGATTGGACAGGAATTGTCTGAAATGGTATGAGATCTCCTGCCTGAGCAGGAGGCTGGACTAGAAGACCTCCAAGGTCCTTTCCAACTGTTGTTCTGTTACAATCGTTTCAGAATAATGTTCGTGAAGATCCTCAGTTATCCAGGTAGAGTTGTTGGGAAGTGGAGTCATGGCAACTGGTCTTCTTTTATTTTCCAATTGGTTAGAAATGTTTGCTGCTTATGCAAGTGTTAAGGTTTTCGTGCGGCTCAGAAACCGATAAAGCCAATGAAACTGAACACGAGGCAATTGATAACCAGTTTTATTTTTGACCAAAGCAAAACTGGGCAACCTCATCTCTCTCACTTTAAACAGTCTTGTAAACAGAAACGCAGGTGCATGTGAAAAAAACTTTTTCCTTCTTCTTATAGTTTTACACACAGCTTGCATAGAACATCATTGTGTTAGAAACCTAATTTCTGTCCATTATAATCATGATTTTCTCAGCACTTAAAACAATGAGGCTTACAGAAGGAAAGGAATAGATTTTCTGGTATCTAACCCAGAGCTTTGCTATCTTCAAATAAGATACTTTCTGTGCCAACTCAGGAAGCTCCAACTGCCCAAGGAGCTGCTGATCCAGTTGTAGGAATTTAGCACCCACCCCCCTCCTAGAAGAATGAAATATTTAGAAAATATTTAAAAAAGCAAAATATATTTCCCTGGATGAGAAATGGAGAAACATGTTTTAAAGACAGCAGCTTCCTGACTCCCCCCCCCACCTTTGTCAATGGGCCATTAAAAGCCTCAGCTAAGCTCACTCATTCTCCCCACCTTTGTCAATGGGCCATTAAGACTTGAGCCAGTCCATTGTCTACATGACAAAGATAGGATTAGCCCCTACCCATCTAGCAACAGAATCTTACCACATGGCAAGGCTCAAGCAAGCTTGAGAGACAACCTACAACATTAGCTAAGACTCCCACCCCCTGGGAGTCTGACAACCAATCAGGATACTCTTCCTGTGCCCCAGAAAGTTCAAAGCTCAGAAAAAGCATAAAACCAGGGAGCACACAGGATCTCAGCCCTTTTCTGTTCAGGATCTCAAGCCATGTGATCCTGACCACCATTAAACCATCTTTCCAAGCAGCCTCCATGTTTCCAGTGTCTTTGTCCCCACTTGGAACTGAACCCAGATGGATATTTCTTCCAACAATTGGCACCCCAGATGGGACTCCAAGCTAACCTAACCAATGGACCTGGCCCAGGTAAGCCTCCCTTGCTAGCAACAGACCCATTGAGTCTGTGGGTAAGTTTTCCTGGACCTTGGCCATTTGGAACTAGGTTTTAAAGGGGTTTTGAGTGTTGAGCTCAAAGACTGCTTGGAAAGAAGGTGAGTACCTCTAAATTTTAATTTTAAAGCATGGAAAAGCATGGGAAATATGTGTATGCCTGCATGTGTGTGAATGAGAGAGCCCTGCTCCCAATCACAGCTGGATCTTGCATCCTCTGTGCATTTCCTAACCGCAGAAAGACCAAAAGTCTGGAGAGCATGGGGGTTTTGCCAGAGCACAGGACCTTCTGTAAGGGAAGGAGGAAGTGTGTGTGTGGGATTCCACCTGAGGAAACAGTCTGATTCCACCTCTTTGAGCAACCTCTAGCCGCACCTCTGCCTACTGCTAGCTCCACCGAGCCGTGACCGGTAGGATAGAGAAAGCAAGGGGGGGAAGCCAAACGTGGAACTTTGTGTTTATTGGGAACGGAAGCCGAGCGAGAGGAAAGTAAGTGTTAATGAAGCAATTAAGGGAGTAAAAAAGGAAAAAAGGGGAAAAAAAGGAAGCAGGAGATCTGCTTGGGGCCCTGGATGCCCGGAGGCTGCCAGCTTTGCCTGGTATGCGGAAAAGGAAGCAGGAAGCAGTGTTGAGGAGGTGGTCATACCTACTGGAGGGGCAGTAGGTCCTCTGGGATCACCTTTTTTGATCCAAAACGGAAGCTCCCTTAACAGGAAGGTGCCCATACTTCGACAGAAGGGAGTCAAAGTCCTTCCCAGAACTTTTTTTTCTGAAAACTGTAGGAGGGTCCACCCGGCTAAGCCAAAGTGAAAAATAAAACCTCACATCAGAGAGGGAAACATGGGAAGCAGTAGCTCGAGGGTGGCGGGAAATCCCCTGGAAGACCTGCTTGGGGCCTGGAGTGCCCGTAGGCTGCCAGTTTTGCCTGGTATGCGAAAAAAGAAGTTGAGGAAACTATGTGAAAAATGGACTTTGCTAAGAGATGAGAATAGGAAACAAATTTGGCTAAATAAAGGTACTTAAAAGAAAAGGGAAATATATAAATAGGAATGTTTGGGTTTTTGTTTTGTTTGTTTGTCTGTCTTTTTCTCTGTCTTCTATTGAACCACGTGGTCTGTCTGTTAAGATTTGTGCCTTTCCTAATTTAACTGAGATTTATGGCGGGAATGATCAGTGTGTGTGTAAATCTCAGAGTTTTGTTTTTCTCTTTGTCCTTGTTTTTTATGTGTGTATGTCTGTCTTTGTGGGCCCTTGAAGTAATTGTAACTGTAAAATGTATCTGATCTCTAGAGACAAGAATTTTAAATTGTTAGGGAAAAACAAAAACAAAAGGTTGAAACAATGAAAATGGGGAAAAGAGAGAGAGAGAAAAAGGAAAGAAAGCCTTTACCCTGTTTTCGTGTGGCCACCGGGAATAGGGTACAGAACTTTTCATTTCTGCTTTTTTCTCCTCCTCTTTATCTTAAAGTAACAACTCAAGTTTATAAGGAAACATTTTAAGTTCACTTACAAGATAAGTTTATGAGGAAACGTTTTAAGTTCACTTACAAGAGAAAAAAAAATTCAGTCTTGCATTTACTGTGTATTTAAATGATTTTACCTGTTCATCCTCCTGAAGCATGTGAATCCAGTTTTTTCTTTCTCAACAGTTGTTGAAACTGCATTTTGTTGAAACTGCATTATCTTTTAGTAACTGCAATATTGATGTGTTGTTTCTTTTCAAACTCTGCCTGCAAGATATCTACCCCCCCCCTTTTAATCCTGTTACAATGCCTTTCCTGAGAAGATTACCCACAAAAGTGGGGAGGAGATCCTGTTCTAATGTCTTTCAGCCCTGAAAAGATGACTCTGCAACTGGAAGCAGAGCACATGGTTCCAGATGCTGCCCCCAGAGGAGACCTTCCATTTGTTGGAGCCAGGAACTGAGTTTGAATCCAGCCCCCACTGAAAGTCATCACAGCAATCAGATTGGAGCAGACCTTTCCAAACCTGACTGGCCAACAAGCATGCCACCCAAAAGATATGAAAGAAAGGACCCTGAGTTGTACAAGTAAAGACTAAAAGACTCTTTTCAATTCCCAGAAGACAGCTGAAAAGACTATGGCGGGAGGGTGGAAAATTCATTGTAAGGTCTTTCTGTCTTGTCTCCTTTATATTGTAATCAGTCTAAAGTATTCATGTAAGGATTGTATTTGAAAGTGGCTATCACAAGATGTGAACACCTGAGATTTCTGTCTAATGGTAGGGAAATTTGTCCAGCATGTTTGTATTGTTTGTATTGCCTGAATTGTAAAGGTAGCTGCATACACAGGCACACACAGAGAGACACACCATTCAGAATTAGTCTATTCCCTTCACTTACCTCCACACAAGGCTTCTCCTAGGTTGATTTTTGCTCTGTAGCACTAAAAGCCCAAGGAGTCAGATCTCCCTGCTAATTCCATGGGGGAGGGGCATCCCCCTCAGGCAATTCCTCTCTTGAAGAGATAGCAGAAAAAGTGATATCCAAAACCCAAGCCCTGACTATGACTCACAAATGATGCTGCCCAGTTGCCCAGTAAAGCAAGATATGTTGCACTGGTGGTCTCATGAGTAGAAGTCCCAGGGCTCATTGTGTATATATTTTTTTTTAAAGGAAAAAGCCTGGATTGCACACTGATTAACCTCAATTTGGACTAAAATAAATCTTGGATGCACTAAAGTAAGAGCTAGGGCAGGTTCAGTAACCAACCCTTGGAAATGGGCAGCCTGTAATTTAAAGGAAAACCATGGCTGTGAAAATTTTGGGATGTGTGCTTGCTTGACCTGACTGGAAGCTCACAGAAAGTGATATCTAACAGCTGAAATTAATTGGCATAGAAAATTGGATACTGTAAAATTCTTACCAGAACCTTTTCCCTGGCTGCTAGACCTTCATGGTTGAAAGCTTTTGGGAGCCACTGAAGGAATTTTTTTCTGTTGTCTCTATCAATGGCTTCCTTTGCATCAGAAAAATTAAAAGCACCCATTGATTTGATCAATTTTAATTTTTTGCCAAGAGCATGTTTCAAAACTCGCATGTTTTGAAAAAAAAAAAGTAGGGATTGTAGGAATTTAGCACCCACCCCCCTCCTAGAAGAATGAAATATTTAGAAAATATTTAAAAAAGCAAAATATATTTCCCTGGATGAGAAATGGAGAAACATGTTTTAAAGACAGCAGCTTCCTGACTCCCCCCCCCACCTTTGTCAATGGGCCATTAAAAGCCTCAGCTAAGCTCACTCATTCTCCCCACCTTTGTCAATGGGCCATTAAGACTTGAGCCAGTCCATTGTCTACATGACAAAGATAGGATTAGCCCCTACCCATCTAGCAACAGAATCTTACCACATGGCAAGGCTCAAGCAAGCTTGAGAGACAACCTACAACATTAGCTAAGACTTCCACCCCCTGGGAGTCTTGACAGCCAATCGGGGTACTCTTCCTGTGCCCCAGAAAGTTCAAAGCTCAGAAAAAGCATAAAACCAGGGAGCACACAGGATCTCAGCCCTTTTCTGTTCAGGATCTCAAGCCATGTGATCCTGGCCACCATTAAACCATCTTTCCAAGCAGTCTCCATGTTTCCAGTGTCTTTGTCCCCACTTGGAACTGAACCCAGATGGATATTTCTTCCAACACAGTTCTGCAGAGGAATTATTGAGTCTGTCATTTGCACCTCTATAACTGTCTGGTTTGGTTCTGCAACCCAACAAGACAGACACAGACTTCAGAGGATCATTAGAATTGCAGAAAAAAGAATTGCTACCAACCTGCCTTCCATTGAGGACCTGTACACTGCACGAGTCAAAAAGAGGGCTGTGAAAATATTTAGAGATCCCTCACATCCTGGACATAAACTGTTCCAACTCCTACACTCAAAGCGATGCTACAGAGCACTGCACACCGGAACAACTAGACACAAGAACAGTTTTTTCCCGAAGGCCATCACTCTGCTAAACAAATTGTTGAAAGAAATATCCATCTGAGTTCAGTTCCAAGTGGGGATAAAGACACTGGAAACATGGAGGCTGCTTGGAAAGATGGTTTAATGGTGATCAGGATCACATGGCTTGAGTTCCTGAACAGAAAAGGGATGAGATCCTGTGCGCTCCCTGGCTTTATGCTTTCTCTGAGCTTTGAATTTCCTGGGGCACAAGAAAAGTATCCTGATTGGTTGTCAGACCCCCAGTGGGTGGGGGGTCTTAGCTAGTCTTGCTGGCTGATGTAATCTTCCCAGGTGTCAAGTGGTGAGTTTTGTTGCTAGATGGGTCTTATTGTGTTGCAGATGATGGTCCCATTGACAAAGGTGGGGAGAGTGAGTTTCTGTCTCTGACCCATTGACAAAGGTGGGGGGAGTCAGGAAGCTGCTTTGTCTTTAAAACATGTTTCTCCATTTCTCATCCAGGGAAATATATTCTGCCTTTTAAATATTTTCTAAAATATTTCATTCTTCTAGGAGGGGGGTGGGTGCTAACTTCCTACAAAATAATTCCCTCAACACTGTCAAACTATTCACTAAGTCTGCATTACTATTAATATTCTTATTGTTCCCATCAGCCATCTCCTCCCATTTATGACCGTATGACTGTAACTTTGTTGCTTGTATCCTTACGATTTATATTGTTTCCTAGTATGACTTGATTGCTTATTTGTACCCTATGACTATCATTCAACTCATTCAGCTCTGCAGGGAATCAAAAGCTGAGTTAGGTTACATTTTAAGAAGTGGCTTGCCCTTGCCTCTACCTTGATGAACGTATCTTTTCTTTTATGTACACTGAGAGCATATGCACCAAGACAAATTCCTTGTGTGTCCAATCACACTTGGCCAATAAAATTCTATTCTATTCTATTCTATTCTATTCTATTCTATTCTATTCTATTCTATTCTATTCTATTCTATTCTTCCTAGGATTGAGAAAGAAGAGTTTGCCATCCAAAGGCCTGTTTCTAGCCTGGTGCCTTAACCACAGGGGTCTGTCTCCTAACTTGGCAACTTTTAAGACTCGGGGACTCTGATCCCCAGAATTCCTCAGCCAGCATTTAAGAGTCAAGGACTTCAACTCCCAGAATTCCTCAGCCAGCATGGTTGAGTTGAAGTCCCCAAGTTTTAAAAGTTTGCTACATTTGGAGATCCCTGCACTAGATCACCCTGGCTCTCTCAGAAGCTGAAGAAACCAAAAATACTCTCAGAAGAAAATAATGGAAAACTAGAGAGAAGTGCCCCTAGGACAGGAGTCCCCAAACTTGGCAGTTTTAAGACTTGGGGACTTCAGGTCCCAGGATTCCCATGCTGGCTGAAGAATTCTGGGAGTTGAAGTCCCCGAGTCTTAAAGATGCCAAGTTTGAAGACCCCTTCTCCTAGGAAATCACTGGAAGCCAAGGGGAGATTAATGACACCGTTTTCCCCTCCCCCCTTGCTCCCTTTCCCCCAGAGTCCTGCCTAGTTAAGTATAAAATGCCACAAGATCAGCTGTTCAAACTTTGTCCTGGATCTGTTTATTATTGTAACAGGCGGTGCCCGATTGGGAGCCAGGCAGATCCGGAATGGGCGACCAGCAAATGCTCAGTCTTACATATTGGTAAAAAGAACCCTAACATCAAGTACAAGCTTGATGGACATTACCTTACTGACGACCCCCACCCTGTCAAAGACCTTGGAGTTTTCATATCAAATGACCTAAATGCCAAAGCCCACTGCAACTACATAGCAAAAAAAGCTCTAAGAGTTGTAAACTTAATTTTACGTAGCTTCTTTTCCAAAAACTCTACACTACTAACCAGAGCATACAAAACATTTGCCAAACCTATTCTTGAATACGGCTCATCCGTCTGGAACCCATACCACATCTCTGACATTAATATTATCGAACGCGTCCAGAAATATTTTACTAGAAGAGTTCTTCGCTCCTCTGAAAACAACAAAATACCTTATACCACCAGACTTGAAATCCTGGGTTTAGAAAACTTAGAACTCCGCTGCCTTCGACATGATCTGTGTTTAACACACAAAATCATCTATTGTAATATCCTTCCTGTAAAAGACTACTTCAGCTTCAATCGCAAAAATACAAGAGCAAACAATTGATTCAAACTTAATGTCAACCGCTTCAAACTTGATTGCAGAAAATATGACTTCTGCAACAGAGTTGTTAATGCTTGGAACTCACTACCTGACTCTATAGTCTCTACTCAAAACCCCAAAATCTTCAACCAAAAACTGTCCACTATTGACCTCACCCATTCCTAAGAGGACTATAAGGGGCATGCATAAGAGCACAAAAGTGCCTACCGTTCCTGTCCTATTGTTCCCTTCATTATAATATTATATGCATACTTTTACTTATACTTTTACTTGTATATACTTTTTCTCTCATGATGGATTATTGTTTATGTTGATGATTGTATATACTGTTGTGACAAAATTAAATTTAAAAAAAAAACATCGTAGGAGGCAAATAAAATGATTTTATTCCAGAATCCAGCGCTGGGGGGGAAGAATGAACTATAAGAAAGAACTATAAGGGGCGTGCATAACAGCACAAAAGTGCCTACCATTCCTGTCCTATTGTTCCCTTTCATTATATCAAATTAATATAGTTGTTGCATACGTTTGCTTATATATATGTTTATATATATACTTTTGCTTATATATATGTGTGTTGTTTTATGTCAATGTTTGCGTATACTGTTGTGACAAAATAAAAAAAATTAAAAAAGAATGGGATCCATAAGAGCAGCTGGCTCGCATCCGAGGACGGCAAACGTGAACGCTTCTCCTTTAGGAAGGCGACCCAAGGAGAGGATTCCCTGCGGGATCTTCGCCTGCATTCACCCGATCGCTCAATAACGGGGAAGGGGGAGGGAGGAGGAGATTCCCCGAATAAATCCCGGCCAGCCAAATCAAGGGGTCTCCAACCACCCCGCGCATCCCCCAGAAAACTCCTTACCGGAGGAGCCCCCCACCAGGAGCAACGCCAGCAACGCCCGCCAAAGCCCCATAGCGATCCCAAGCACGCATTCCTCCTCCTGCTCGGAGAGATTGAAAGAGGCGAGGTTGGGGATGGGGGGAAAGTCCGCAACGTTTTTTAAACCGAAGTTGCTCCGCCCCGGGCGAAGTCCAATTTCCTAACACAGAAGAACAAAGTTATATATATGCTTATATATCGAATAGTTATTTCAATGCTTATGCTTATATATACTGTTGTGACAAATAAATAAAATAAAATAAATAAAAACGAAAGCGACTAGTCCAGGGGTCTGGCAACTTGGCTCTTTTAAGACTTGTGGACTTCAACTCCCAGAGATCCTCAGCCAGCTTTGCTGGCTGAGGAACTCTGGGAGTTGAAGTCCACAAGTCTTAAAAAAGCCAAGTTGCCAGACCCCTGGACTAGGGTGAGAAAAACCGGCAAGGCTTGCAAAGGAGGGAATGGGGGAGGGGGAGGCAGAGGGGGGTTTCAGCCGGTTCTGACCAGTTCTGGAGAACCGGTAGCGGAAATTTTGAGTAGTTTGGAGAACCAGTAGTAAAAATTCTGACTGGCCCCGCCTCCATCTATTCTCCCAGGTCATCGGGCAGGAATGGGGATTTTGCAGTACCCTTCCCCTGGAGTGGGGTGGGAATGGGGATTTTACAGTATCCTTCCCCTGGAGTGGAGTGGGAATGGGGATTTTGCACTAACCTTCCACTGGAGTGGGGCGGGAATGGAGATTTTACAGTATCCTTCCCCGAAGTGGAATGGAAATGGGGATTTTACAGTATCCTTCCCCTGGAGTGGAGTGGGAATGGGGATTTTGCACTAACCTTCCACTGGAGTGGGGCGGGAATGGAGATTTTACAGTATCCTTCCCTGAAGTGGAATGGAAATGGAGATTTTACAGTATCCTTCCCCTGGAGTGGGGTGGGAATGGGGATTTTGTAGTATCCTTCCCCTGGAGTGGGGTGGGAATGGAGATTTTACAGTATTCTTCCCCTGGAGTGGGGTGGGAATGGGGATTTTGTAGTATCCTTCCCCTGGAGTGGGGTGGGAATGGAGATTTTACAGTATTCTTCCCCTGAAGTGGGATGGAAATGGGAATTTTGCACTAACCTTCCCCTGGAGTGGGGAGGAAATGGAGATTTTGCAGTATCCTTCCCCTGGAGTGGGGTGGGAATGGGGATTTTGCAGTATCCTTCCCCTGGAGTGGGGTGGGAATGGAGATTTTGCAGTATCCTCCCCCTGGAGTGGAGTGGGAATGGGGATTTTGCAGTATCCTCCCCCTGGAGTGGGGTGGGAATGGGGATTTTGCAGTATCCTTCCCCTGGAGTGGGGTGGGAATGGGGATTTTACAGCATCCTCCCCCTGGAGTGGGGTGGGAATGGGGATTTTACAGCATCCTCCCCCTGGAGTGGGGTGGGAATCACTGCAATGGATAAGTTGGTAACTTGGTTGTAAAGTGAATCTGGCTTCCCATTGACTTGGCTTCTCAGAAGGTCACATGACACCAAGACACGGCAACCGTCGTAAATAAGAACCAGTTGCCAAGCGTCTGAATTTTGATCACCTGATCATGGGGATGCCGCAAAGGCCATAAGTCATTTTTTTCAGTGTTGTTGTAACTTCGAACAGTCACTAAAGGAACTGCTGTAAGTCAAGGACTCTATTCTAGATCAGGGGTCTCCACCCGTGGCAACTTTAAGACTTGTGGACTTGAACTCCCAGAATTCCTCAGCCAGCTGGCTGAGGAATTCTGGGAGTTGAAGTCCACAAGTGGCTGAGGAATTCTGGGAGTTGAAGTCCACAAGTGGCTGAGGAATTCTGGGAGTTGAAGTCCACAAGTGGCTGAGGAATTCTGGGAGTTGAAGTCCACAAGTGGCTGAGGAATTCTGGGAGTTGAAGTCCACAAGTGGCTGAGGAATTCTGGGAGTTGAAGTCCACAAGTGGCTGAGGAATTCTGGGAGTTGAAGTCCACAAGTCTTCAAGTTGCCAAGGTTGGAGACTCCTGTTTTAGATTAAAGACATTCATTATATCAAAGCTCCAAAGTTCTTTGTTGGGTTTGTTTTGCAATAAAAACCATTTTTTAAAAAAACGTCAAATTAAATTTTAAATAATTGTTTTTCAAAAACTTAAATGCTAGCTTAAACTCCCAACTCTGCCCAACCTCAACCGCCGTGGGAACAGATCCCCGCCCACCACAGCTGGTGTTCAAAATGTGCCAGAGACTCCGTGCATCGGTTGTTGTGTGGCTTCCTTTTCAACTGTTCACTGGCTGGATGAATAGTCCGTTTGCTGGATGGAGTTGCATGTTTGAACCCCTGGACCGAATGCACAGTCTACATGGAGGAAGTTCTGCAGTGGGTACCTGAAAGTCCTGGCTGGGATCCAGGCACTGCTGGAATTCAAAAAATTTTTTACTACTGGTTCTGTGGGTGTGGCTTGGCGGGCATGGCAGGGGAAGGATACTGCAAAATCCCCATTCCCTCCCCACTCCTGGGGGAAGGATACTGCAAAATCCCCATTCCCTCTACACTCCTGGGAGAAAGATGCTGCAAAATCCCCATTCCCTCCCCACTCCTGGGGGAAGGATACTGCAAAATCCCCATTCCCTCTACACTCCTGGGAGAAAGATGCTGCAAAATCCCCATTCCCATCCCACTCCAGGGGAAGGATGCTGCAAAATCTCCATTCCTTCCTCACTCCAGGGGAAGGATACTGCAAAATCCCCATTCCCTCCCCACTCCAGGGGAAGGATGCTGCAAAATCCCCATTCCCTCCCCACTCCAGAGGAATGATACTGCAAAATTTCCATTCCCACCCCACTCGAGGAATAATACTGCAAAATCTCCATTCCCACCCCACTCCAGAGGAATGATACTGCAAAATCTCCATTCCCTCCCCACTCTGGGGCCAGCCAGAGGTGGTATTTGCCGGTTCTCCGAACTGTTCAAAATTTCCGCTACCAGTTCTCCAAAACTGTCAGAACCTGCTGAATTTCACCCCTGATATTCACCCCGCTGGAAAAAAAACATGCAGATGCCTGAAGAAAAGTCTTTGCCACATGTACCAATGAGAAGAAATATTCAGATTTCCCCAAATCACTACTTTAAAGGAACAGACAACCATTTGTAGGGATGTGTATTCTCTTCCAGGTGCAAAGACTGAAGAATGGTGTGACAGACAGGCTCACCAAAATTATCAATATCTTATCTTTGTGGCAACCCCTGAGATATTGGAACACTGCTATCATGTCTCCACTAGTCCTTCTTTTCATTAAACTAGATATACCCAGTTCCTGCAACTGTTCTTCATATGTTTTAGCCTCCAGTCCCCTAATCATCTTTGTTGCTCTTCTCTGCACTCTTTCTAGAGTCTCCACATCTTTTTTACATCGTGGTGACCAAAACTGAATGTAGGATTCCACACATGGCCTTACCAAGGCATTATAAAGTGGCATTAACACTTCACATGATCTTGATGGAGCATCCACAAGTCCAGGAGTCAAACTATCCCATTGATTAATTCTTCTCACTCACAAAAAATTTCTCCTTACTTCTAGCTTGGATCTCTCTTTAACAAGCTTAAAATGCAAGTAGAAAAAATAGGGAAAGACTCAGAGAGTCTTTCATTCCCCAAAGTGCTGTGTGCCAACATTGTCCTTAAAATTGCTGCCTGGAGGCAACTTTAGGTCTGCCTAGCAGCCACTGATGTAACAAACAGACTTATTATTCTATTGGCTGAAATAGACTTCAACTGTCAGTTCAGGTTCTTGTGGAAACTGCCCAGGGATCTGAAGCTGCCGTTGGCAGGGGAGTCTGGGTTTGTGGGAGAAGCACCTGGGTGGTAAAGACCTACGAGGGCTAAGTGTTGCCCCCAGTTCGGGTCTGAGCCTGGTGCCGAAGCCAATGATGGACGCCAGACACGAGGTGCAAATATTCCGATGGCTTTTTATTGGAGCACTCCAAGGAAAAGGGCTCCTGGCCAAAATGCCAAGAACGAAGGATTAAGAAACCTTTATAGCTGAACCGTGTGATCATTTCACTGAAAGAGAAGGGGGGACAAGGCGAGATAATAAGAGATATCATCTAATCAACGTTTTAGTAATAATTCTACAGTTTGTTCTATTGGTCTCTAGCCGTCCCTATTCCTAAGCCTTGGCTAATGAATACCCCAGGAGTTCTCTAATACACATTTAATTGGCTGCAGGGCATCTGTATTCTTAATTTTTGATGAGGCCTGCAACTTGTCTAACTGTTGTTACTTTTATCAGTTTTTCTGACTACCCAGAATTGTTACAAGATTTACACATGCATATTTCCTGTAGATAAGCATTCTTTATTCTTGCCAGACACACTCCCCAATAACAGGCTTCCTGATTTATTTTCAAGTGTGTATCATAACCTGGCTTTATTTTAGCAGACAGCCCATCATTCGCTTGCAAACAATTCTGACCAGATGGGCAAATGCAAAATCTCTAAAGAGACCAGCGCAGATTGATCTCCCCTGCTGTTCCAAGCTGTTTCTTAAGCTAGTTTCAGAAATCCTGGCTCAGATTGCAATGAGGGAGGTGGAAAACGGGGCTGGTGCTCAGTGTGGACTAGGGCCATGCGAAACCCCATTACTCGTTGCCTATTTCCTGCTCTTTTCATCCCTGCTGGGAACCCTAACCTGGTTGACTGCCTGCTGTGCTCCGAGAGTGCCGGCTTTTCTATTTTAGGGACTGCCCCAGTGGTGGGTTTCAATTTTTTTTACTACCGGTTATGTGGGCGTGGCTTGGTGGGCGTGGGGCATGTGACTAGGTGGGCGTGGCTATGTAACCATGTGACTGGGGATCAAAAGACAGAAACTCACTAACAATGTCCTGCTGGAGCAGGGTTGGACTAGATAACCTCCAGGTTTCTTCCAGTCCTGGATTATCCTCCGATTATCCTCTTGTGGCTCAACAGGCTAATGCAGTCTGTTATTAACAGCAGCTGCCTGCAATTACAATTACTGCAGGTTCAAGCCCCACCAGGCCCAAGGTTGACTCAGCCTTCCATCCTTTATAAGGTAGGTAAAATGAGGACCCAGATTGTTGGGGGGGCAATAAGTTGACTTTGTATATAAATATACAAATAGGATGAAGACTATTGCTTGACATAGTGTAAGCCGCCCTGAGTCTTCGGAGAAGGGCGGGATATAAATGCAAATAAAAAAAAAAAGTTGCATCTAGTGCCAAGTTTGTACTCCCTCTTTCCTCTCCTCCCTCCCTCCCTTCCTTCCTTCCCCTGCCTCTCTCTCTGTCTCTCTCTCTTTCTCACAAAAATGAACCCCCCCCCACACCCAGTTTTTCCTCCCAGCCTACCTGAAGCCTGCTATGTCTAGTTTAAACTAGACATAGTTTAAACTAGTATGTATTAAACTAGTATGTCTAGTTTAATAAAAAGAAGGACTAGGGGAGACATGATAGCTGTGTTCCAATATCTCAGGGGTTGCCACAAAGAAGAGGGAGTCTGGCTGTTCTCCAAAGTACCTAAAGGCAGGACAAGAAGCAATGGGTGGAAACTAATCAAGGAGAGAAGCAACTTAGAACTAAGGAGAAATTTCCTGACAGTTAGAACAATTAATAAGTGGAACGACTTGCCTGCAGAAGTTGTGAATGCTCCAACACTGGAAATTTTTAAGAAAATGTTGGATAACCATCTGACTGAGATGGTGTAGGATTTCCTGCCTGGGCAGGGGGTTGGACTAGAAGGCCTCCAAGGTCCCTTCCAACTCTGTTGTTATGTTATGTTATGTTATGTTAGCCAAACCAAAAGGGGTGTGTGTGTGTGTCCTGCTAGCCAAACCAAAAAAACGGGTGTGTGTGTGTCTGTTTTTCCTCAGACTCCCGCCCCCTGTTTTTTGGCTAGCACCCAGCTGAACCGCCCCATCATCAGAAGCGGTGTGGCTCAGGCTGTAAGAAGCCTGTTATTAAAACACAGCTGCCTGCAATTACTGCAGGTTCTAGTCCCACCAGGTCCAAGGTTGACTCAGCCTTCCATCCTTTATAAGGTAGGTAAAATGAGGACCCAGATTGTTGGGGGGGCAATAAGTTGACTTTGTAAATATACAAATAGAATGAGACTATTGCCTTACACACTGTAAGCCGCCCTGAGTCTTCGGAGAAGGGCGGGATATAAATGTAAACAAAACAAAAAAAGCATTTTTCAGCCGATGATCTCTGATGATCTCTGGCTCAGCTGGGCATTGGGTGGGGGAGGGATTTTTGCTACCGGTTCTCCAAACCACCCGCCGCCATTGCTACAGGATTGGGCGATCCGGTCCGAACCAGGAGCATTTCACCCCTGCTTTCTTTCCCAGGTGTTTGCACATGTACACGCCTTCAGATACACCGATTCTCTCCCACCCTCACCCCCATCCTCTCATTTGACACTAATACAGGCCTTTTATCTTTTTATCTTTTATTTCCACCAGAGGAAAAACTGCAATGCTACAATAAACAAATATAGGGAGGAAGCGATTATTGATTTCTCTCTCTGCAGACTCACGGAGAATCTGGAGGAAGTCAGGTTCTGATCCCCTGATCCCTTCAGCGTTGTTGATAAAGCATAAATTTTCCTAGCTGTCACCAGATACATAAAAGGAAGTTTGGGAGAACGCCAACGAGTTATTTGTGGCGCCACCAGTTACAGGAAACAGCATGATTTCCAAGAAACGGAAAGTGAAATGAGAAGAAACGCCTCTCTCTAGACACCAGAGGGCGCTATTTCTGCTTCTGAGGCAACCGAACTGGAGGTGAAGTTTGCAGCTCCTAACAGATTAACAGAGTCGGAAGGGATCTTGTAGGTCATCTAGTCCAACCCCGACCCCCGCCCAAGCAGGAGACCCTACATCATTTCTGACAAATGGCAGTCCAAACTCTTCTTGAAAGCCTCCAGAAAGCTCCTACAGAATTAATCCTAATTAAATGCTTCTTGCAACGAGACGAGAAGCTTCTTGGATGAGATGAGAAGCCAAACGTCTTCAAAGACAAACCAGGACTTTTTGACAAACTGCTTCTTGAAAAAGCACCTTTGAGATAATCATAACCTGGATGGCGGAGAATTTCCCGGAGACTCTGAGCTTGCTTATTTTCTTGCGGACGTCTCATTACCCAAATTAGATAACATCATCAGTTCTAGGAAGGAGTGCTGTTTATTTCTTCATCGTTGGTATGATGTTAATCTTAGAGTTCATCTATACCGATCTGGGTGCTGAATATTGCTGGTGGGGCAGAGCTTGAGTCATTTCTAATTCCTTTTCTGTACACATAGGAGGAGTGCTGGGACTCCCCCTCCAGAGCCCCAAATCCCTCCAGCACTTCTAGTTATGAATTGGCAATACAATTTGCTTTTTTTTTTCCCCCTCAGGACAAAATTTTGTATTTTCCATAATAATTCCCACAATTTAACCAGTGTACAATACAATCACTTATCCAACAATCAATCCTATACTCAGATTATGCTCAGTCAGGCCTGCTCGGCCGCCACTCCCTTCCTTAATCCTTTCTACCCTTCTCATCCTTCTTCTACTTTCCCCACCATCCTTCTCCTCGCTTTCCTACTTCCCCTCCTCTTTCCCACTTCTCACTTCCATCCTTTCTAACCCTCTATCTTCCCCTCCTTATCCTTCTCCTCCTTCTATCCTTTCTTCTCCCTCCCTTCTTTCCTACCTACCTACCTACCTGCCTACCTACTTTCTTCCTTCTTTACTCCTCTTTCCTTACCCTTTCCCTTCCGGAGTGGTTACCGAGCAGTCCCGACTTTACACCATTCCAACTTGTTTAATTCTACCATTATTCCTGTACAATGGCAACCAATCAATTTATAGTCTTCCCCTCCCCCCCCCATTTCCCCCCCCCCGAGACTTCCCAGAACAGAATACAGGGTATTGTAACTAACAAACATAATCTAAAATATAACATAAAACATATTCCATTTCACACCATCACACTATCAATTCCCTTCTTTCTTAAACTCTAATACATAGCAATTCCTACCTTCACTCAAAAACTAATTGGTATTTTTTAATCTGATACTTATTTTGAATATAATCGATCCACTTTCTCCATTCCAAAATATATTTTTCTTGTGTATAGTCTTTCAAGCAGGCAGAAATTTTTGCCATTTCTGCTAAATTTGATACTTTACTAATCCATTCTCCAATTGTAGGTAAGTCTTCTTTCTTCCAATATTGTGCAATCAATAGTCTTGCAGCAGTTATTAAATTCAAAATCAGTTTTGTCTCTATAACAGTACAATCTGGAATTATTCCTAATAAAAAAAACTGTGGAACAAACTTGATCTTTTTCAAAATGTTCTGCATAATCCACCATATTTTAATCCAAAAAGCTTTAACTTTTTTGCAAGTCCACCATATATGATAATAAGTAGCATCCTCACAATCACATCTCCAACATTTTGCTTTCACATGTGGAGTAAACTATTATACCAATTGGGATGTCCCATCTGTACTCAATCTGACATTTTTTAAGTTCGTTCACCAAAAAAGCAAATTCCTTCCTACCTCTCAACATTTTTGTTTTTTACTTTCATGCATTCAGCACCAAGCACAGAACAGTTCTATCTTAATGCAGTATTTGTCATGCACGAAACAAAATATGGAACTCCAGTACTTTGCCTTCATTTGTAACTCCAGTATAATACCACCACAGGAGCTGCTTAATTCAGTGGGGCCTCATTTTCTCCATACCTTGAAGCTGTTGGAGTATAATTCCATACACTACAGTAGTAGAATGTTTTATCTGAGCGTCTAGAGATAGTCCTCGATTTATGACCAAAATTGAGCTCAGAATTTATGTTGCTAAGTGAAACACTTAACTGAGTTTTATGACTTTTCTTGCCACCGTTGTTAAGTGAATCACGGCAGTTCTTAAATGAGTCACCCGGTTGTTAAGTGAATGCTGGCTTCCCCATTGACTTGTCTCGTCGCCAAAGATGATCGCGTCACTCCGGAAAACTGTAACTGTCATAACTATTAACCGGTCGTCCAGCATCCAAATGTAAATCACATGACCATGCTGCAATGGTCATAACTGAGAAAAAGGGTCATAAGCAGGGGTGAAATATAGCAGGTTCTGACAGGTTGTGGAGAACCGGCAGCAGAAATTTTGAGTGGTTCGGAGAACCGGCAAATACCACCTCTGGCGGGCCCCAGAGTGGGGTAGGAATGGAGATTTTGCAAAATCCTTCCCTCAGGAGTAGGGTGGGAATGGAGATGTTGCAATATCCTTTCCTCAGGAGTGAGGAGGGAATGGGGATTTTGCAGTATCCTTCCCTCAGGAGTGGGGAGGGAATGGGGATTTTGCAATATCCTTTCCTCAGGAGTGAGGAGGGAATGGGGATTTTGCAGTATCCTTCCCTCAGGAGTGGGGAGGGAATGGGGATTTTGCAAAATCCTTCCCTCAGGAGTAGGGTGGGAATGGAGATGTTGCAGTATCCTTCTCTCAGGAGTGGGGAGGGAATGGGGATTTTGCAAAATCCTTCCCTCAGGAGTAGGGTGGGAATGGAGATGTTGCAATATCCTTCCCTCAGGAGTGGAGAGGGAATGGGGATTTTGCAGTATCCTTCCCTCAGGAGTGGGGAGGGAATGGGGATTTTGCAGTATCCTTCCCTCAGGAGTGGAGAGGGAATGGAGATTTTGCAATATCCTTTCCTCAGGAGTGGGGAGGGAATGGGGATTTTGCAGTATCCTTCCTTCAGGAGTGGGGAGGGAATGGAGATTTTGCAGTATCCTTCCACTGCCACACGCGCCAAGCCAGGCTGACAGAACCGGTAGTAAAAAAATTTGGATTTCACTACTGGTCATAAGTCATTTTGTTCAGTGCCATTGTAACTTTGAACGGTCACTAAATGAACTGTTGTAAGTCTGGGAATGCCTGTACACTTTTATTATGGCTCAGACCCCATGTCTCCTTTTGTCCTCTTTAAAAAGTAGTTGGCCTTTTTACACTCTTATTATTCACAGGCCTTGAAAGCAGCTTATGTAGATAAGTGAGATTATGGAGCTTCTTGGTAGATAAGGATTCTCAGAAAATGTAGAGGCCCTGGCAAGGAAGTGTAGGAATTTAGCACCCACCCCCCTCCTAGAAGAATGAAATATTTTAGAAAATATTTAAAAGGCAGAATATATTTCCCTGGATGAGAAATGGAAAAACATGTTTTAAAGACAAAGCAGCTCCCTGCAACTTCCTGACTCCCCCCCACCTTTGTCAATGGGCCATTAAAAGCTTCAGCTAAGCTCACTCATTCTCCCCACCTTTGTCAATGGGCCATTAAGGCCTGAGCCAGTCCATTGTCTACATGACAAAGATAGGATTAGCCCCTACCCATCTAGCCACAGAATCTTACCACATGGCAAGGCTCAGACAAGCTTGAGGGACAACCTACATTGTTAGCTAAGACTCCCACCCCCTGGGAGTCTGACAACCAATCAGGATATTCTTCCTGTGCCCCAGAAAGTTCAAAGCTCAGAAAAAGCATAAAACCAGGGAGCACACAGGATCTCGGCTTTTTTTCTGTTCAGGATCTCAAGCCATGTGATCCTGGCCACCATTAAACCATCTTTCCAAGCAGCCTCCATGTTTCCAGTGTCTTTGCCCCCACTTGGAACTGAACCCAGATGGATATTTCTTCCAACAGAAGGAAGGAAGTTCCTGATATTTTTAATATTAAGAATAAAGAATACTTTAATCCAGGGGTCTCCAACCTTGGCAACTTGAAGACTTGTGGACTTCAACTCCCAGAATCCCTCAGCCAGCAAAGCTGGCTGAGGAATTCTGGGAGTTGAAGTCCACATGTCTTCAAGTTGCCAAGGTTGGAGACCCCTGCTTTAATTTGTGCTGGTGGGGTGGGTGGGGGGCTTCCTACACTGCATTTTCACTTGCATTTCCTTCTCTCAGAAACCTCTGCTGAGAAATGAAACCTGAGCCAGCATAGGTGTAATGACATGACTCATTCTGGGAGGCCTCACCTAAAGGCGAAACTCAAACTCCCATCACACCCTTTGAAAGTGACTTCCTGGTGGCCCAGTAATTTTATTCTTTTTTATGGATGGATTGCAGGGGTGAAATGCTCCCGGCTCGTACCGGATCGCCCGATCCAGTAGCGATGGCGGTGGGTGGTTCGGAGAACCGGTAGCAACCCAGCTGAGCCATGCAATCATCAGAGGTTTTTTTTTTACTTTTAAAAGGATTTTTTCTTCGGCTGAAAAAATGCTTTTAAAAATAAAAAAAAGAAAAGCCCCTGATGATCGCGCGGCTCAGCTGGGATCGACAGAGGCTTTTAAAAGCATTTTTTCTATAACCTCTTCGGCCAAAGAGGTTGTAGAAAAAATGCATTTAAAAGTAAAAAAAAAAAAAAGTTGGCCACGCCCACTCAGTCACATTAAACCCCCCCCTCCACCAAGCCACACCCACAGAACCAGTAGTAACAAATTTTACATTTCGCCACTGATTTAATTAAGTGGCGTAATGCCACCCAGAGTCCCCGTTCTGTGAGATGGGCGGCTATCCAAATATGAAGAAATGAATAGATTTAGGAAATATTTCCTAAAGCAAGTAAATATTTATTTAGGAAAAAGAATAAATTAGGGGTCCTTGGAGCTCCCTGAGCTGGCTTGTTTCCTTGCAGAAGTTTCATTACCCAACTAGGTAACATCATCAGTGCCGGTAAGGAGTGCTGTTTGCTGTCAGTTTATATTCTGGTGCCTGTCTGTGTGGGGGGGGGGCGGGAGGGGTGGTCTTGGAGATTCTTTGGTTGGGCTCTCTACTGATGGCTCTTTGGCAGTTTCTTGTTTGGGGTATTGTTTACTTCAGGGGTCTCCAACCTTAGCAACTTTAAGACTTGTGGATTTCAACTCCCAGAATCACAAGCCGGGAGCATTTCACCCCTGCAATCCATCCATAAAAAAGAATAAAATTACTGGGCCACCAGGAAGTCACTTTCAAAGAGTGTGATGGGAGTTTGAGTTTCACCTTTAGGTGAGGCCTCCCAGAATAAGTCATGTCATTACATCTGTGCTGGCTCAGGTTTCATTTCTCAGCAGAGGTTTCTGAGAGAAGGAAGTGCAAGTGAAAATGCAGCGTAGGAAGCCCCCCACCCACCCCACCACCACAAATTATGGGAGTTGAAGTCCACAAGTCTTAAAGTTGCCAAGGTTGGAGACCCCTGGTTTACTTGACGGTTGGTCTCTTAACCTTGGAAGTTAATCTATGCCAGTGATGGCAAACTAGATTTTTTTTAAATTTGCATTTATATCCCGCCCTTCTCCGAAGACTCAGGGCGGCTTACACTATGTCAAGCAATAGTCTTCATCCATTTGTATATTATATACAAAGTCAACTTAATTGCCCCCAACAATCTGGGTCCTCATTTTACCTACCTTATAAAGGATGGAAGGCTGAGTCAACCTTGGGCCTGGTGGGGCTTGAACCTGCAGTAATTGCAAGCAGCTGCTGTTAATAACAGACTGTCTTACCAGTCTGAGCCACCAGAGGCCCTTATGATGGCGCACACGCACTCCTTTGGGTTGCAACCCGGAAGAGGAGCTGCCCAGGTCGCATGCACGCTCCCGAAAATGAACTTCTGGTTTCCGATGCGCACAGACGCACCGGCCAGTTCGACTTCCAGGTTTTTGGCACCCATGCGTGCACAATGATCGGCTGGCCGGCACGCATGATCACGCAGGAAAACGGAAGACAAGATGCTCCATTCCGGCACTGCCACACGCACGAAGACCAGCTGATTATCACGGACATACGTGCTAGAAACTCGGAAGAGGAACGGGCAATGCCGTGCGTGCTAGGCAACATGGCTTCGTGTGCCACTTCGGGCATGTGTGTCATAGGTTCGCCATCACGGATCTATGCTGATCTGGGTGCTGATTGCTGGCGGAGAGATGCTGGAGTTTTTTGTTCTCTTCTGGATTGTGACAAGCATCGAAGAGCATTCAAGTTGCTTTCATTTTCACTGCTTAGCACAGCGGTTCTCAACCTGTGGGTCGGGATCCCTTTGGGGGTCGAATGACAATTTGCCAGGAGTCGCCTAAGACCATCGGAAATATGGGAAGTATACCTGCGAGTCGACTCCACAAGCCAGCTGCAGGCTCTTCAAATCGCTAGCCGAATTCAGCTTCAGGCACGATGAATTAAAAAAGAGAGAAATCTTTGCTCTGATGTCTCCCTCTCAAGCCAGCTGCAATCAATCGCTAGCCTAATCTGGCTTCAGGCGCGATAAACTTAATAGGGGAGGAGTCTCCGCTTTAATGCCTCCGTCCTCAAGGCAATCGCAAGCAGTTCAGATCACTAGCCAATACGGCTTCAGGCACGATAAATTCAAAACGAAAATAATTTTATGGTTGGGGTCGCCACATCGTGGGGAATTGTATTAAAGGGGTCGCAGCACTATAAAGGTTGAGAACCACTGGCTTAGCGGCTTGGGAGGGGAGGGAGGGAGAAATTGGAATGTGTTCTATAACAGGGGTCTCCAACCTTGGCAACTTTAAGACTTGTGGACTTCAACTCCCAGAATTTACTCAGCCAGCTTGTGGGAGTTTAAGTCCACAAGTCTTAAAGTTGCCAAGGTTGGAGACCCCTGTTCTATAACAAGAATAACAAAAAAAGGTCTCATGGAAACCAAGAACATTTCAGCCGGTGTTTACCGAATATTTCCACAACAACACTTGGACACTTAATAGGACAATGTGACCTACGCTAAAGGGGGGGATTTTAATTAATCTTTAATTAATTAAACTTTAACTACACTGAATTGCCTGGAAAAAACCCAGAGCTTCTTTTGCTTGCCAAAATTCCGTACTCAAATAAATATTTGCATTAAGAGCTTGGATCAGCTCAACAACGTTTGCTTAATTGGGTTCGTCAAGTCGGCAGCTCGACAGGCTGGTCGGTTATCTGTTTTGCATTTTGGACTTGGGATGGTCACATTTTCCCCCAATTGAAACTATGGTTAAATCTCTCTATGTATTGTGAAATGAAAGAATTACTGTCGCGTCCTCTGACTGCCAGCTGGTGTTCCTGGAAGAGATTGGACGGCCACTTGTCTGAAATTTTCGAGGGTTTCCTGCTAGAGCAGGAGGTCTCCAAGCTTTGCTGGCTGAGGTATTCTGGGAGTTGAAGTCCACAAGTCTTCAAGTTGCCAAGATTGGAGAACCCTGTGCTAAAGCAGGGGGTTGGACTAGAAGACCTCCAAAGTCCCTTCCAACTCTGTACTCTCCATATGTCTGTCTGTCTGCCTTATACATGATAATCGTAAGGGGTGCATAGCAACATTTAGTAAAACAAATAGCACGGAAAAGCATTCAGACTAAAACTAGCCATGCAATAGTCAAAAATCACATGTCAAAATAGTTGTTATGCAACTTTGGGAAGACTGAACCCTCCCTCTTCTTTGCAGCAAGCAGCTGTTATAATAAGTACGTTGGCAATAGGGTTTCATCCCCTTTTACAAAAGGACCTGGCTACCTAGCAGCACATACATTCTCTTGAGCCATCGCAAAAAAGCTAAGCGGGGTGTCAAACAGGATGGGAGGCCAACAGGAGATTCCGGAATGCAGTCTAAACTGAGAAGTATTTGAACACTCAGAAGGAAACCCAATTCTGTATGCTGCTAATAAAACTCCCTGAGTTATCAGAAATTGAGTAAGCATGATTTAGAGGAAATGCTTAAGATTCCAGATCTTTTCTGTTTCTCTTTCCATTCTTATTCATCTTTTATATATTTCCATCCACCCACCCACCCATCCATCCATCCATCCATCTATCCTATTTATCTATCTATCTATCTATCTATCTATCTATCTATCTATCTATCTATCTATCTATCTATCTATTTTATCTATCTATATCTATCTATCCATCCATCCATCCATCCATCTATCCTATCTATCTATCTATCTATCTATCTATCTATCTATCTATCTATCTATCTATCCATCCATCCATCCATCCATCCATCTATCCTATCTATCTATCTATCTATCTATCTATCTATCTATCTATCTATCTATCTATCTATCTATCTATCTATCTACCATCCATCCATCCATCCATCTATCCTATCTATCTATCCATCCATCCATCCATCCATCCATCCATCCATCCATCCATCCATCCATCTATCTATCTATCTATCCATCCATCCTATCTATCCTATCTATCTATCTATCTATCTATCTATCTATCTATCTATCTATCTATCATCTATCTATCTATTTTATCTATCTCTATCTATCTATCTATCTATCTATCTATCTATCTATCTATCTATCTATCAATCTATCTATCTATCCATCCATCCATCCATCCATCCATCCATCCATCCATCTATCTATCTATCTATCTATCTATTATCTATCTATCTATCATCTATCTTATATCCAGTGGTGAAATCCTCCACGGGTTGCCACCTGTTTGCTGCCCGTGCATGCGTGGTGTGGGCCAAATGCACACTGCACATGCATGCGCAGTGCGTACAAAACACGTGTTTTGTGTGGAAAAAGGAGCCTTTTGAAAGTAAGTAGAACAGTGCGGGGGGTGGGGGAATCTGCTCTGCCGCGTGATTTAGATTCCTGCTTTCTAGCTGATCGTCAGAAATACCGGTTCGGATGAACTGGTAGCTTTTTTTTACTACCAGTTCGCCCGAACTGGTAGCTTTTATTACTACTGGTTTGCTCAAATCTGTGCGAACCAGTAGCATTTCACCCCTGATCTATATCTATATCTATATCTATATCTATATCTATATCTATCATCTATAAAAACCATGAAACAATACGTTTTTTTCGTTTTTTATAAGCTTTTCTGATATATCATAACTGTTGTGTCTCGCTCGCTCCCCCTGCCGCAGCCGGGCCCCTCTTATCTCCTGCCTGACGCTGATAGTTTGGAAGAATGTCCTGGCATGCCTCCAGCCCCCAGCCCTGGCACCATGCCCGGACAGGCCGAGCAAGATGAAGGGCCTGACGTGCCTTCAGCCCCCAGTCTTGGCACCATGCCCAGGCAAACGGTGCAACTAAACCCCTCCCCCACAGCATGTGAGCCTGAAGAATGTGAAGCCAGTCATGAGCTCAGATTACCAACAGCTGGAGGCTGGAGAGATCCTCGCTTCCGGAGAATTGAGAGGCGACGTCAGCAAAAGGAAGGGAGGGGCAGGCCTGGATAAGTGCTGAGTCATGGAGCCACACCCCATGGCCTATATAAAGGATCTGCTTTCTGGCATTCTCCGAGTCAGGCAAAGTCTACCTTGGATTGCTGAAGTCACATCCTGGTCTCCTGCCTGCCTTGAGAACTCTGATAGGACTTTGGCAGAGCTGCAGAGGCACGCCTGATACGGACTTCCCCGACCCGGCCGTCAGCGGAAGAGTGGGACACGACAATAACTCTGGGTGGAATTGAGCCTTTTATGCTTGAATATTTGCATTTTATTCTTTAATCTCAAAGGGTTCATATCATTTATCCTTTTTTTAAAAAGTAGATATAGAGTTTCCTGCTTAGAGCAGGGCTTTGGATCAGAGGAGCTCCAAGATCCCTTCCAACTCTTATTTATTTATTCATTTATTTATTTATTTATTTATTTATTAGACTTTTATACCGCCCTTCTCCCGAACGACTCAGGGCGGTGTACAGCCAAATTAAAAATATACAATATACAATATTAAAACAACAAATTAAAATAACATATTATATAATGGCCGAAAAATTTAAAAGTTTAAATGTAAAACCATCAAATTGACCCCAATAAAACACAGTACCCCAATTTAAAATTATTAAAATTCAAATTTCAGAATTTAAAAATTAAAAGTTAAAAATTAAGCCAGTCCCGCTTGGATGAACAAGTATGTTTTCAATTCACGGCGAAAGGTCCGAAGGTCAGGTAGTTGACGCAAACCAGGGGGAAGTTCGTTCCAGAGGGTAGGTGCTCCAACAGAGAAGGCCCTTCCCCTGGGGGCCGCCAGCCGACATTGCTTGGCAGACGGCACCCTGAGAAGACCCTCTCTGTGTGAGCGTACGGGTTGGTGGGAGGCATAGGGTAACAGCAGGCGGTCCCGTAAGTACCCGGGCCCTAAGCCATGGAGCGCTTTAAAGGTGGTAACCAACACCTTGAAGCGCACCCGAAAGACCACAGGTAGCCAGTGCAAACTGCGCAGGAGCGGTGTTTTGCAAACTGCGCAGGAGCGGTGAATTCTGGGAGTTGAAGACCACAAGTCTTAAAGTTGCCAAGGTTGGAGACCCCTGCTCTATATGTCTGTCTGTCTTATATATAACAATCGTAGGTGGCACACGACAACACAGCAACATTTATAAAAACAAATATAAATATAAACCACAAAACCCCACAAAGTCCCATTTCTGCCCTTCCCCCAAAACCTTAAAGCTTCCAGGATTTTAAACTGAGGCCAGTTCCTTGATTCCAGTTTGCTGATGTCCCCCAATATTCAGTCCTATTTTCTGAACCTCCCACAGAGGATCCTTTATTCCTTGCAGAGGGGAAATACAGTTCCCAACCCCTTCTGGCATTCCCCAAAACCCTCACAGAAAGAGCTGAAAATTAACAGCACTGTTTCCAATCATTATGAAAGGAAAAGCATTCAGTGGAATACAATTAATCAGTGGAACAACTTGCCTCCAAAAGCTGTAAATGCTCCAACCTCAGAAGTTTTTAAGAGGAGATTGGACCACCATTTATCTGAAGTGATATAGGGTTTCCTGTCCGAGCAGGGGGTTGGACTAGACGACCTCCAAGGTCCCTTCCAACCCTGTTATTCTATTCTAAAGTAAAATTAGCTTTGCAATAGTCGCACATCACCTGTCAAAATAGTTGTTATGCAATTTTAGAAGGACGAACCCATTATTCTATGTAACAATCAGCTGTTCTGTGTTCTTTGTCAATCCCTTTTACAAAAGGACCTGACTACATAGCATCACGTACATTATCTTGATCCATCTCAAAAAGCTAAGCAGAGTATCAGACGGGATGGGAGGCCAACAGGAGAACCTGGAGCGCAGGTTAGACTGAGAAATATTTGAAAATTCAGAAGGCGGCAGTGGAAGGTCACTTCAGTGTTTGCTAATAAATTTCCCTGCGTTATGAGAAACTGAGCAAGCAATGATTCAGAGGAAATGCCTGATTTATGAATTAACATGCCTGAACTTTTATGTTTCTTATTCATCTTATGACTCTTTTTCTTCCTCCCTCTCTCTCTCTCTCCCCGCCCCCACCCCCGATACCTCTATCTCTATTGTATCTCTCTCTCCCCCCCTCTCCCTTACCTCACCTCAGATACTTTTATCCAGTGGTGGGATTCAAGTAATTTAACAACCGGTTCTCTGCTCTAATGATTTCTTCCAACAACCAGTTTGCCAAACTGCTCAGGAAGTTAACAACCGGTTCTCCCGAAGTGGTGCGAACTGGCTGAATCCCACCACTGTTTTTATCTATCTCTACTGTATCTCTATCTATCTATCTATCTATCTATCTATCTATTTATCTATCTATCTATCTATCTATTTGTTTTCTGAGGTTTTCGCGGGTGTTTTTATGTAGGTCTTCGGTTATTCGGGTTTTCTCCCGCGTAAAATCGGAAGTGTCTTGGCGACGTTTCGACGAAGTCTCATTCGTCATCTTCAGGCTTCAGCTTCGTGCTTCTGGGAGCAATGTGTGATTGCAGCTGTTTCTTCCTTTTTAACTGCTAGTGGGGGTTTGAACTGATTGGGTGGGAGCTTGGCTGTGCTCTGATTGGATGGGGTTTTTTTTGTGCTCTGATTGGATGGGGGGGTGTCCTGTTTGGGTGGGGGCTTGGTTGTGCTCAAATTAGTCTGAGTTGCAGGGGGATTTGAGCTGGTGAGCTGCACTGCTGCTGTTTGGCTTCGTGGTTGTGCTACATCTTCGTAGTGGGTGTCAGTCTGCTGCATGTAGGGATTGAAGGGGTTTGAAATGGCTATTTCAAACCCCTCCAATTTCTATCTATTTCTATTTCTATCTATCTATCTATCGTACATACACATACACATACATATTCATATACATACATTCATACACAGACTGTTGTTAACTGGCTCTCAATATATATAGATAGTCCTCAGTCTATGAGCGCAACTGAACCCAAAATTTCTCCTGCTGAGTTTTGCCCTATTTTACGACCTTTCTTGCCACATTTGTTCAGCGAATCACTGAAGGTGTTAAGTTAGTGACACGGTTGTTAAGTGAATCTGGCTGACGCTGCTGGTCAGAAGGTCGCAAAAGGGGATCGTGTGACCTTGGGACACCTGCAGTGGTCATAAATATGAGCCAGTTGCTAAGCATCTGAATTCTGATTGCATGCTCACGGTGATATTCCAATAGTTGTAGGTGTTAAAAATGGTTATGTCACTTTTTTTCAGTGATGTTGTAACTTCAAACAGTCACTAAATGAACTGTTGTATGTTGAGGATTACCTGTAGAACTGTTCTGTTCTGTTCTGTTCTGTTCTGTTCCGTTCCCTTCCGTTCCATTCCGTTCCGTTCCGTTCTATATAAGTTTCATGATAAATATTTCCTGTCAGTGAGAACAATTAACCAGTGAAACCACTTGCCTCCAGAAGTTGTGAATTCTCCACCACTGGAAGTTTTAAAGAAGAGACTGGAGAACCATTTGTCTGAAATGGCACAGAGTTTCCTGCCCGAGCAGGGGGTTGGACTAGAAAATCTCCAAGGTCCCTTCCAAGTCTGCTTTCTGTATGTCTGCATATTATTGGTATAAATGCAGAAGTAGAATAAACAAAGTTCCCCAAACAAATTGGGGAAGCAAAAGCCAATGTACATATAGTGCACCAAAGCAGAACTACAAGTAATCTCAAAGAAAATCCCTGGGGAAAAAAAGGGAAGAGCTGAGGACAACGACCCCCTTCACACAGCCAGACAAAGATGGACTCTAACAAAAAGCGGTCAACACCTAGAGCAGGGGAGTCAAATTGGCGGCCCGCAGGGCAGATGTGTCATGTTCAGGCCACACCCACCCCAGCTCCGGGAAAGGGAAAAACATCACGTGACGGCAACATGGCGCCACGAGTTTGACACCCGTGACCTGGAGATCCGAACACAGATGATAAAACTCACTTATACAGGGGCTCAAACACCACAGACAACTCCTGCAGTGCCAGTAATGGATGGTGGAAACTTTGTCCCCAAGAATTACACTACACTACATAAACTACACTACACTACTAACCAGAGCTTATAAAACATTTGCTAGACCAATGCTTGAATACAGCTCACCTGTCTGGAACCCACACCACATTTCTGACATCAATACAATTGAACGTGTCCAGAAATCTTTTACAAGAAGTGTTCTCCACTCCTCTGAATACAACAAAATACCGTATGCCACCAGACTTGAAATCCTGGGATTAGAAAATTTAGAACTCCGCCGACTCCGACAGGACCTGTGTTTAACACACAGAATCATCTATTGCAATATCCTTCTTGTAAAAGACTACTTCAGCTTCAATCACAACAGTACACGAGCAAACAATAGATTTAAACTTAATGTTAACCGCTTCAATCTTGATTGCAGAAAATATGACTTCAATAACAGAGTTATTAATGCTTGGAACTCACTTCCTGACTCTGTGGTCTCTTCTCAAAATCCCCAAAGCTTCAACCAAAAACTGTCTACTGTTGACCTCACCCCATTCCTAAGAGGTCTGTAAGGGGCGTGCGTAAGAGCACCAGCGTGCCTACCGTTCCTGTCCTATTGTTTCCTTTCATTATATCCAATTAATATAGTTATTACATACTTATGCTTATATATTATATAGTTATTTTCATGCTTATGCTTATATATACTGTTGTGACAAAATAAATAAATAAATAAATAAAAGAAATCATTGACAAACAGAACGGAACAGAACAGAACCGAATAGAACAACGGAAGGGATCTTGGAGGTCTTGTAGTCCAACCCCCTGTCCAGGCAGGAAACCCTATACCAGTGATGGCTAACCTTTTTGCCATTACATACCAAAATTGGGGGTAGCGCGGGAGGGGGGGAATCATGCGCGCATGTACCCACACCCATAATTCAATGCCCCCGCTTTCGGCACACGATGCCAAAAAGGTTACCAGTTGGCCTGGAAAGCCCATTTTTCGCTCTCCCCGGGCTCCAGATGCTTTTTTGGAGCCATGGAAGGGCAAAAACGGCCTTCCCCACTCCCCTGGAGGCCCTCCGGAGGCCCAAAAATTAGCTGGCCGGCACGCACATGCACACTGGAGCTGAGCTAGGGAAATGCTCACATGCCCACAGATACGGCTCTGCATGCCACCTGCGGCACCCGTGCCGTAGGTTCGCCATCATGGCCCTATAGTTGCTCTAACATCTGTAGTCATGAAAACCTTTGAAAGGCTAGTGCTTTCCTACTGGAAAACCATCACGGATCCGCTGTTAGACCCCTTGCAATTTGCATACCGAGCAAACAGATCAACAGATGATGCTGTTAATATGGCTCTGCACTACATCCTACAGCATCTTGAGTCTCCAAAGACCTATGCAAGGGTCCTTTTTGTAGACTTTAGTTCAGCATTCAATACCATCATTCCAGACACTGAAACTTTCAAATTTCAAATTTCTAGGTTCTATCATATCGCAAGATCTAAAATGGACAGCTAACATCAAAAACATCATTAAAAAAGGACAGCAAAGAATGTTCTTTCTGCGCCAACTCAGTAAGCTCAAACTGCCCAAGGAGCTGCTGATCCAGTTCTACAGAGGAATTATTGAGTCTGTCATTTGCACCTCTATAACTGTCTGGTTCGGTTCTGCAACCCAACAAGAAAGACACAGACTTCAGAGGATAATTAGAACTGCAGAAAAAATAATTGCTACCAACCTGCCTTCCATTGAGGACCTGTATACTGCACGAATCAAGAAGAGGGCCGTGAAAATATTTACAGACCCCTCGCATCCAGGACATAAACTGTTTCAACTCCTACCCTCAAAACGACGCTATAGAGCACTGCACACCAGAACAACTAGACACAAGAACAGTTTTTTCCCGAAGGCCATCACTCTGCTAAACAAATAATTCCATCAACACTGTCAAACTATTTACTAAGTCTGCACTACTATTAATCATCTCATAGTTCCCATCACCAATCTCTTTCCACTTATGACTGTATGACTATAACTTGTTGCTGGCAATCCTTATGATTTATATTGATATATTGACCATCAATTGTGTTGTAAATGTTGTACCTTGATGAACATATCTTTTCTTTTATGTACACTGAGAGCATATGCACCAAGACAAATTCCTTGTGTGTCCAATCACACTTGGCCAATAATATAATAAAAATTCTATTCTATTCTATTCTATTCTATTCTATTCTATTCTATACCATTTCAGACAAATGGTTGTCCAATCTCTTTTTCTAAACCTCCAGCGTTGGAGCATTCACAACTTCTGGAGGCAAGTCCCCAAGTTCCTTTTTCAGGAGGCAATTGGACTTTCTCGCTTTCCTTTTGAAGACATTTCACTGCTCATCCATAGAAGTTTCTTTAGCTGTGACTGGAGGGTGGAGGGTGGAAGGATTTATACTCCTTGCAGACAGTTGGCCATTTGCATCCTTTTAGAGGGTCATTGAAGCACTTGGAGGTTCCTTTGTGTCCTCGGGGTCACCTCCGACATGACCTGAGGTTAATTCCTAGAATCATCTGCTACAATATCCTTCCTGTCGAAGACTACTTCAGCTTCAATTGCAACAATACATGAGCACACAATAGATTTAAGCTTAATGTGAACCGTTCCAATCTTGATTGCAGAAAATATGACTTCAGTAACAGAGTTGTTAATGCCTGGAATACACTACCTGACTCTGTGGTCTCTTCCCAAAATCCCCAAAGCTTCAACCAAAAACTGTCTACTATTGACCTCACCCCATTCCTAAGAGGTCTGTAAGGGGCGTGCATAAGAGCACAAGCGTGCCTACCGTTCCTGTCCTAATGTTCCCTTTCATTATATCCAATTAATATAGTTATTACATAATTATGCTTATATATATGCTTATATTTATTTATTTATTTATTTATTTATTTATTAGATTTGTATACCGCCCTTCTCCCGAAGGACTCAGGGCGGTTCACAGCCAATAAAAATACAAAAATACATATAGCACATGTTAAAAACAATATACAAAACTAATTCAATATATGACCTAAAAATACAAAAATACATATAACACATGTTAAAAACAATATACAAAACTAATTCAATATATGACCTAAAAATACAAAAATACATATAACACGTTAAAAACAATATACAAAACTAATTCAATATATGGCCTAAAAATTGGAATAAAGTTAAAAACCCCATTTAAAAACTACTTTTAAGCTAACCCTGCGCGCTGAAACACAAGCGTCGGGGAGTTGACGAAGCCCCGGAGGCAACTCATTCCAGAGGGCAGGAGCCCCCACAGAGAAGGCCCTCCCCCTGGGGGTCGCCAGCTGACATTGTTTGGCCGAAGGTACCCGGAGGAGGCCCTCTCTGTATATTGTATAGTTATTTCATGTGTAGGAATTTAGCACCCACCCCCCTCCTAGAAGAATGAAATATTTTAGAAAATATTTAAAAGGCAGAATATATTTCCCTGGATGAGAAATGGAGAAACATGTTTTAAGACAAAGCAGCTTCCTGACTCCCCCCCACCTTTGTCAATGGGCCATTAAAGCCTCAGCTAAGCTCACTCATTTCCCCCCACCTTTGTCAATGGGTCAGAGGTAGAAACTCATTCTCCCCACCTTTGTCAATGGGCCATCATCATCTGCAACATAATAGGACCCACCTAGCAACAGAAACTCACCACATGACACCTGGGAAGATTACATCAGCCAGCAAGGCTAGCTAAGACTCCCACCCCCTGGGAGTCTGACAGCCAATCAGGATACTCTTCCTGTGCCCCAGAAAGTTCAAAGCTCAGAGAAAGCATAAAGCCAGGGAGTGCACAGGATCCAGCCCCTTTTCTGTTCAGGAACTCAAGCCATGTGATCCTGACCACCATTAAACCATCTTTCCAAGCAGTCTCCATGTTTCCAGTGTCTTTGTCCCCACTTGGAACTGAACCCAGATGGATATTTCTTCCAATACATGCTTATGCTTATATATACTGTGTGACAAAATCAATAAAATAAAAATGTAGTCTGCACTTTTTCTCTGGAAATCTATTCCTACTCCCACATGTAAGATGCAGATTACCAGCTGTCTGCAAGGAATATAAATCCTTCCGTTTCCCCACTATCCAGTCAGAGCTGAAGAAGCTTCAAAAGAACTTCTTCAAAAGAAAAACAAGAAAGTCCAGTTGCCTCCTGAAAAAGCACCTTTGGGACCACCATGACCTGGATGGCTGAGAAGCTGTACAGACTTCTAGAGGCAAGCCGTTCCACTAATGAATTGTTCTAATTGTCAGAAAATTTCATCTTTGATCTAGGCTTTTTTTTGGCGGGGGGGGGGCAGCTGCCCCACATTGCTGGATCTTAGTGCAACAGAATGATTCACACTAGTGAGTAAAAAGGGTTGTGAGATCATTTGCTGAGAAATAAGGAAATGAATTGGCGAGAATTCAAATGAAACAGAGAGCAACACGAGTAGGAGGAACTGAACGGAGACAGAATCTGGGAAAGACCGCGTTGTCTCATTAACTAGACAGCTAGCTAAGACAGTTAAATCTCCTTGAAAAGACCCCCTGTGAGCCATCCTGGTCTTCGTGGTCCAATCCTCTGTTCCCTGAATGGATGTTGGCCTTTGGTTGGAAATACAGATGAGATGACCACCTGTGCTCCTAACTCTTTGGGTATCCTACCTAGTTGGTCTTAGAGGCTGTTGAAATTGCTTTCAGGCTTTTGGTAGCATCATTGGTGATAGAGGGAGCCCCTCGTGGCTCCCATGTGACACCACTCCTGCGCAGACTGCACTGGCTGCCTTTGGCCTTCCGGGTGCACTTCAAGGTTTTGGTAACTATCTTCAAAGTGCTCCATGGCTTAGGGCCGGGCTACTTACGGCACTGTCTGCTGCCACCGATTGCCTCCCACTGACCCGTACGCTCTCACAGGGAGGATCTCCTTAGGGTGCCGTCTGTCAGGCAGTGCCGACTGGCGACGTCCAGGGGAAGGGCCTTCTCTGTGGGGGCTCCCACCCTCTGGAATGAGCTTCCCCCAGGACTTCGTCAACTTCCTGACCTTCGAACCTTCCGCCGCGAGCTTAAAACACATCTATTTATTTGTGCAGGACTGGACTAGAATTTCAATTTTAAATTTAATTTTAATGGGGTTTTATCATTTTAATTGTAATTTTAAACTTTGGCCTATTTAAATAAGTTTTTTAATTAGTTTTTATTTTGTATTATATTTGTATTTTTATCAGGCTGTAAACCGCCCTGAGTCCTTCGGGAGATAGGGCGGTATAAAAATTCGATTAAATAAATAAATAAATAAATAAATTTGTCCCAACCGGAAAGATGAAACAGGGATAATAATTGGTGAGCTTGATAATTTTGGTGAGCCTGTCTGTCACATCATTCTTTAATCTTTGCACCTGGAAGAGAATACACATCCCTTATGAATTTGTCTAGTCTACATATAGTTGTCTCTGTTCCTTTAAAGTAGTGATTTGGGGAAATCCGAATATTTCTTCTCATTGGTACATGTGGCAGAGTCTTTTCTTCAGGTGTCTGCATGTTTTCTTCCAGGCGGATGAATATCAGGGGTGAAATTCAGCAGGTTCTGGAGAACCGGTAGCAGAAATCTTGAGCAGTTCAGAGAACAGGCAAATACCCCCTCTGGCTGGCCCCAGAGTGGGTGGGAATGCAGATTTTGCAATATCCTTCCCCCAGGAGTGGGGTGGAAATGGAGATTTTGCAGTATCCTTTCCCTGCCACGCCCACAGAACCGGTATTAAAAAAATGAATTCCACCACTGATGAATATGAAATATGTTTTTATTTTTTTATTTTTAGAGTCCTTGCCCTTACTGTGTTCTGTTTCATCTTCCCTGGGATGCTCTGTTTGGGTAGAATCTTTTGAATTTCTGCTCTGTTAGTGTTGTGACCCAGGCCCAAGTAAGTAGTAATAAACCAAGTCCATGGAAAAATAAACTTTATTCGAACAGCTGGGAATTACTTCATTCCCAGCGTCGTTCAACTCAAAGTAAAACAAATGCCTCCCAACACAAGTTCCTCAGTTATCTCACCAACAGTCCAATTAGGCAAACTGCCAAAGGCCCTTCCGGGCAAACGTCCAGAAGCCACAAAAACAAAAACGTACACGAAACAGAGAACACAGCAGAAGACGCAGCTACAACATTGTTTTCCCGCAAAGCTGAAACACCGGTGCTGGTCTGTTTTAAGCCTTATGGGAAGGGCCAATCATCTCTTGGCCCTACTCCCAAGTTGTCCTCTCTGCTTGAGCTGCTCTTGCCTTCTGGCAGCTCTTCTCATATGTGCATTAGGAACAGGCTCCTCCTGTTCCTCTGCCTCACTACTATCAGTCTCTGGAGGCTCTGGAGTCCACACCTCACTTCCCGATGGCCCTGGCCTCACCTCAGCCTCATCGCTGTCTGATTCTGTTGCCAGCTCTATAGGCTGCTGATGAACCACAACAGTTAGGTCCTGAACTACTTTTTTCCCTCTCCTGCGATCCAGGCCATCCAGCAGTGACTCCGCTCTGCAGATCTTCCTCCTCAATCTTGTTAGCTCCTACTTTATTTATTTATTTATTTATTTATTTATTTATTTATTTATTTGTTTGTTTGTTTGTTTGTTTGTTTGTTTATTTATTGCATTTTTATACCGCCCTATCTCCCTAGGGACTCAGGGCGGTTTACAGCCAAAATAAAACATACATATAAATAAAGGATAAAACAACAATTAAAAAACTTATTAAATAAGGCCGAATATTTAAAATAGAAATACAAATAATAAAACCCCGTTAAAACCAAATTCAAAGTTTAAAAATTCTAGTCCAGTCCTGCGCAAATAAATAGATGTGTCTTAAGCTCGTGGCAGAAGGTTCGAAGGTCAGGAAGTTGGCGAAGTCCTGGGGGAATTTGACTAATCAGCGGTCCATCCCTCCTTCCTACAGAGATCTGCCTACCTTTCTTTCACTATTTTCAATTGTCCTGCTCCTTAATGGAATAAGAGAGTTGAAAGGGACCTTGTAGGTCATCTAGTCCAATCCCCGGCTCAAGCAGGAGACCCGACACCATTTCTGACATGTGCCTGTCCAGTCTCTTCTTGAAAGCCTCCAGTGATGAAGCACCCACAACTTCTGAAAGAAGGAAGTTGTGGGTGCTTCTTGGTTGATTGTTCTCACGGTCTGAAAATTTCTCATTTCTAGTTGAATCTCTCCTTGATCAGTTTCCATCCATTATTCCTTGTTTGGCTTTCAGGTGCCTTGGAAAATAGGCTGACCCCCTCCTCCTCTGTGGCAGCCCCTCAAATATTGGAACACTGTTATCATGTCTCTCCTGGTCCTTCTCTTCACTAGCCTAGCCATACCCAGTTTCTATGCCATAACCATTCTTCATATGTTTTAGTTCTCGACTTATAACAGTTCATTTAGTGACAGTTCAAAGTTACAACGACACTGGAAAAAGTGACTTACGACCTTTTTTCACACTTAACAACTGTTGCAGTATCCCGATGGTCACATGAACAACATTCAAACACTCAGCAACTGACTCATATTTCTGTGTCCTGCAGTCAGCTGATCCCATTTGGAGGCCTTCTGACCAGCCAAATCACTGGGGGAAGGCAGATTTGCTTAACAACCGTGTTAGTGACTTAACGACTGCAGTGATTCACTTAACAACTGGGACGGGAAAGGTCACAAAACGGAGCAAAACTCACTCAACAAAGGTTTCGCATAATAATGGATATGTTGGGCTCAATTGAGGTCGTAAGTCAAGGACTACCTGTATTTGAAATGGGGAATTTTTTGGGGGGACTTTGGGTGCCCCCTAGACTCATCCAGGAGTATCATTTCAACTCAGAAACAAAAGTTGTGGAGCATTCAGAAGGAAATGTGCCTTTTTGGTTTAAGCATTTATAAAAATCTTGAAAAGACCTGGATCCAGCGGTGAAATCGAGCAGGTTCTGACAGGTTCTGGAGAACCGGTAGCAGAAATGTTGAGTAGTTTGGAGAACCGGCAAATACCAACTCTGGCTGGCCCCAGAGTGGGGTGGGAATGGAGATTTTGCAACATTCTTCCCTCAGGAGTGGGGTGGGAATGGGAATTTTGCAGTATCCTTCCCCTGGGATGGGGTGGGAAGGGAGATTTTGCAGTGTCCTTCCCCTGCCACACCCACCAAGCCAAGCCCACAGAACCGGTAGTAAAAAAAACGTTGAATTCCACCAGTGCCTGGACCCCAGCCAGGAGCTTCAGGTACCCACTGCAGAACTTCCTCCATGTATTTTATTTTTTTATTTTATTTATTTTGTCACAACATCATACAAAAAGATTATATAGTATATACACATATAAACATATATAGGAAGAAGAAAAGAAAAACAATAGGACAGGAACGGTAGGCACGTTTGTGCGCTTATGCACGCCCCTTATGGTCCTCTTAGGAATGGGGTGAGGTCAATAGTAGAAAGTTTTTGGTTAAAGCTTTTAGGATTATGGGAAGAGACCACAGAGTCAGGTAAAGTATTCCAAGCACTGATGATTCTGTTGCAGAAGTCATATTTTCTGCAATCTAGATTAAAGCGGTTTACATTAAGTTTAAATCTATTGGTTGCCCTTGTATTATTGCAATTAAAGTTGAAGTAGTCTTTGACAGGAAGGACATTACAATAGATGATTCTGTGAGTTAAACTTAGGTCTTGTCGAAGGCGACGGAGTTCCAAGTTTTCTAAGCCTAGGATTTCAAGTCTAGTGGGATAAGGTATTTTGTTGTTTTCAGAGGAATATATGTAGACTGTGCATTCAGTCCAGGGGTTCAAACAGATGCAACTCCATCCAGCAAATGGACTATTCATCCAGCCAGTGAACAGTTGAAAAGGAAACCACACAACAACCGATGCATGGAGTCTCTGGCACGTTTTGCACACCAGCTGTGGTGGGCGGGGATCTGTTCCCACGGCGGTTGAGGTTAGGCAGAGTTGGGAGTTTAAGCTAGCATTTAATTTTTTGAAAAACAATTATTTAAAATTTAATTTGATGTTTTTAAAAAAATGGTTTTTATTGCAAAACAAACCCAACAAAGAACTTTGGAGCTTTGATATAATGAACGTCCTTAATCTACAACAGGGGTCTCCAACCTTGGCAACTTTAAGACTTGTGGACTTCAACTCCCAGAATTCCTCAGCCACTTGTGGACTTCAACTCCCAGAATTCCTCAGCCACTTGTGGACTTCAACTCCCAGAATTCCTCAGCCACTTGTGGACTTCAACTCTCAGAATTCCTCAGCCACTTGTGGACTTCAACTCCCAGAATTCCTCAGCCACTTGTGGACTTCAACTCCCAGAATTCCTCAGCCACTTGTGGACTTCAACTCCCAGAATTCCTCAGCCACTTGTGGACTTCAACTCTCAGAATTCCTCAGCCACTTGTGGACTTCAACTCCCAGAATTCCTCAGCCACTTGTGGACTTCAACTCTCAGAATTCCTCAGCCACTTGTGGACTTCAACTCCCAGAATTCCTCAGCCACTTGTGGACTTCAACTCTCAGAATTCCTCAGCCACTTGTGGACTTCAACTCCCAGAATTCCTCAGCCACTTGTGGACTTCAACTCTCAGAATTCCTCAGCCACTTGTGGACTTCAACTCCAGAATTCCTCAGCCACTTGTGGACTTCAACTCCCAGAATTCCTCAGCCACTTGTGGACTTCAACTCTCAGAATTCCTCAGCCACTTGTGGACTTCAACTCCCAGAATTCCTCAGCCACTTGTGGACTTCAACTCCCAGAATTCCTCAGCCACTTGTGGACTTCAACTCTCAGAATTCCTCAGCCACTTGTGGACTTCAACTCTCAGAATTCCTCAGCCACTTGTGGACTTCAACTCCCAGAATTCCTCAGCCACTTGTGGACTTCAACTCTCAGAATTCCTCAGCCACTTGTGGACTTCAACTCCCAGAATTCCTCAGCCACTTGTGGACTTCAACTCCCAGAATTCCTCAGCCACTTGTGGACTTCAACTCTCAGAATTCCTCAGCCACTTGTGGACTTCAACTCCCAGAATTCCTCAGCCAGCTGCCTGGGGGATTCTGGGAGTTCAAGTCCACAAGTCTTAAAGTTGCCACAGGTGGAGACCCCTGATCTAGAATAGAGTCCTTGACTTACAGCAGTTCCTTTAGTGACTGTTCGAAGTTACAACAACACTGAAAAAAATGACTTATGGCCTTTGCGGCATCCCCATGATCATGTGATCAAAATTCAGGCGCTTGGCAACTGGTTCTTATTTATGACGGTTGCTGTGTCTTGGTGTCATGTGACCTTCTGGGAAGCCAAGTCAATGGGGAAGCCAGATTCACTTAACAACCAAGTTACCAACTTATCCACTGCAGTGATTCCCACCCCACTCCAGAGGAAGGATGCTGCCAAATCCCCATTCCCACCCCACTCCAGGGGAAGGATACTGTAAAATCCCCATTCCCACCCCACTCCAGGGGAAGGATACTGCAAAATCCCCATTCCCACCCCACTCCAGGGGAAGGATACTGCAAAATCCCCATTCCCACCCCACTCCAGGGGAAGGATACTGTAAAATCTCCATTCCCACCCCACTCCAGGGGGAGGATACTGCCAAATCCCCATTCCCACCCCACTCCAGGGGAAGGATACTGCCAAATCCCCATTCCCACCCCACTCCAGGGGGAGGATACTGCCAAATCCCCATTCCCACCCCACTCCAGGGGAAGGATACTGCCAAATCCCCATTCCCACTCCACTCCAGGGGGAGGATACTGCCAAATCCCCATTCCCACCCCACTCCAGGGGAAGGATACTGCCAAATCCCCATTCCCACCCCACTCCAGGGGGAGGATACTGCCAAATCCCCATTCCCACCCCACTCCAGGGGAAGGACACTGCCAAATCCCCATTCTCACCCCACTCCAGGGGAAGGATACTGCCAAATCCCCATTCCCACCCCACTCCAGGGGGAGGATACTGCCAAATCCCCATTCCCACCCCACTCCAGGGGGAGGATACTGCCAAATCCCCATTCCCACCCCACTCTAGGGGAAGGATACTGCCAAATCCCCATTCCCACCCCACTCCGGACAGGGCCGGATAGCTCAAGCTGGTAATAGCCTGTTATTAAGAACACCGAAGCCTGCAATTATTGCAGGTTCGAGCCCGGCCCAAGGTTGACTCAGCCTTCCATCCTTTATAAGGTAGGTAAAATGAGGACCCAGATTGTTGGGGGGGCAATAAGTTGACTTTGTAAAAATATACAAATAGAATGAGACTATTGCCTTATACACTGTAAGCCGCCCTGAGTCTTCGGAGAAGGGCGGGGTATAAATGTAAACAAAAAAAAAAACTCCAGGGGAAGGATACTGCAAAATCCCCATTCCCGCCCGATCAGCTGGGAGAATAGATGGGGAGGGGGGCCAGTCAAAATTTTTACTACCGGTTCTCCCAACTACTTAACATTTCCGCTACGGGTTCTCTAGAAATAGTCAGAGTTGGGCTGTGGTAGCTCAGGCTGGTAAGAAGCCTGTTATTAAAACACAGCTGCCTGCAATTACTGCAGGCTCGAGTCCCACCAGGTCCAAGGTTGACTCAGCCTTCCATCCTTTATAAGGTAGGTAAAATGAGGACCCAGATTGTTGGGGGGGGAATAAGTTGACTTTGTAAATATACAAATGGAATGAGACTATTGCCTTACACACTGTAAGCCGCCCTGAGTCTTCGGAGAAGGGCGGGATATAAATGTAAATAAATAAATAAAAAAAGAACCTGCTGAAACCCACCTCTGCCTCCCCCTCCCCCGCATTCCCTCCTTTGCAAGCCTTGCCGGTTTTTCTCTCGCCCGAGTCGCTTTCGCTTTCGGTTTTTGAGTGTTAAAGATAATGGACTTCCCTCCAGGGCGGAGCAACCTAAATGTAAACCAGGTTGCAGATTTCTTTCCCCCCATCTCGCCTCTGTCAGTCTCTCGGAGCAGAAGGAGGAATCCGCGCTTGGGATCGCGATGGGGCTTTGGCGGGGGTTGCTCGCGTTGCTCCTGGTGGGAGCCTCCTCCGGTAAGGAGTTTTTTGGGGGATGCGCGGGGGGGTTCGCAGACCCCTTGATTTAGCTGGCTGGGATTTATTCAGGGAATCTCTCCCTCCCCCTTCCCCGTTATTGAGCGATCGGGTGAATGCAGGTGAATATCCCGCAGAGAATCCTCTCCTTGGATCGCCTTCCTAAAGGAGAAGCGCTCACGTTTGCCGTCCTCGGATGCGAGCCTGCTTGTTCCTATGGATCCCATTCTTCCCCCCCAGCCCTGGATTCTGGAATAAAACCATTTTATTTGCCTCCAACGATGTTGGATCGTCTTCGCCCATTCCGGATCCACCTGGCTCCCGATCCGGGACCGCCTGTTATAATAATAAACAGATCCAAGACAAAGTTAGAACAGCTGATCTTGTGACATTGTGTACTTAGCTAGGTAGGACTCTGGGGGAAAAGGGAGCGGGGGGGGAGGGGAAAACGGTGTCATTAACCCCCTCCAGATACAGGATCAAATCTCCCTTTGGCTTCCAGTGATTTCCTAGGGCAGAGGTCTTCAAACTTGGCAGCTTTAAGACTTGGGGACTTCAACTTTCTTTCTTTCTTTCTTTCTTTCTTTCTTTCTTTCTTTCTTTCTTTCTTTCTTTCTTTCTTTCTTTCTTTATTTTGTCACAACAATATATGTAACTATCAGACAGAAAGGTTATATAGTATATAAAGGTATAAGCATATATATATATGTATGTATGTATGTATGTATGTATGTATGTATGTATGTATGTATAAGCATATATATATATATATATATGAAGAAGAAAAGAAAAACAATAGGACAGGAACAGTAGGCACGTTTGTGCGCTTATGCACGCCCCTTATGGTCCTCTTAGGAATGGGGTGAGGTCAATAGTAGAAAGTTTTTGGTTAAAGCTTTTAGGATTATGAGAAGAGACCACAGAGTCAGGTAAAGTATTCCAAGCACTGATGATTCTGTTACAGAAGTCATATTTTCTGCAATCTAGATTAAAGCGGTTGACATTAAGTTTAAATCTATTGGTTGCCCTTGTATTATTGCAATTAAAGCTGAAGTAGTCTTTGACAGGAAGGACATTACAATAGATGATTCTGTGAGTTAAACTTAGGTCTTGTCGAAGGCGACGGAGTTCCAAGTTTTCTAAGCCTAGGATTTCAAGTGGTGGGATAAGGTATTTTGTTGTTTTCAGAGGAATGGAGAACTCTTCTTGTAAAATATTTCTGGACACGTTCAATTGTATTGATGTCAGAGATGTGGTGAGGGTTCCAAACAGGTGAGCTGTATTCTAGAATTGGTCTAGCAAATGTTTTATATGCTCTGGTTAGTAGTGTGGTGTTTTTGGAAAAGAAGCTACGCAAGATTAGGTTTACAACTCTTAGAGCCTTTTTTGCTATGTATTTGCAGTGGGCTTTGGCACTTAGATCATTTGACATGAAAACTCCAAGGTCTTTAACGGGATGGGGGTCATCTGTGAGGTAATGTCCATCAAGGTGGTAATGTCCATCACCAAAATGTTGGATAACCATCTGTCTGAGATGGTGTAGGGTTTCCTGCCTGGGCAGGGGGTTGGACTAGAAGGCTTCCAAGGTCCCTTCCAACTCTGATGTTATGTTATGTTATGTTAAGCGAGAATTCTGGGACTTGAAGACCCCAAGTCTTAAAGCTGCCAAGTTTGAAGAGCCCTTGTCCTAAGGGCATTTCCCTCTGGTTTTCCATGGTTTTCTTCAGAGACTATGTTTGGTTTCCTCAGCTTCTGAGAGAGCCAGGGTGATCTAGTGCAGGGATCTCCAAATGTAGCAAACTTTTAAGACTCGGGGACTTCAACTCCCAGAATTCTTCAGCCAGCCATGCTGAATTCTGCAGAATTCTGGCTGAGGAATTCTGGGAGTTGAAGTCCCCGAGTCTTAAATGCTGGCTGAGGAATTCTGGGAGTTGAAGTCCCCGAGTCTTAAATGCTGGCTGAGGAATTCTGGGAGTTGAAGTCCCCGAGTCTTAAATGCTGGCTGAGGAATTCTGGGAGTTGAAGTCCCCGAGTCTTAAATGCTGGCTGAGGAATTCTGGGAGTCGAAGTCCCCACGTCTTAAAAGTTGCCAAGTTAGGAGACAGACCCCTGTGGTGAAGGCACCAGGCTAGAACCTGGGAGGCCACATGTCCTGCCTCAAGGTTGCTTGGATGCCTTTGGGGGCAAACTCTTCTTTCCCAATCTTAGGAAGAAGGGAGGCAAGGGCAATCCACTTCTGAAAATGTTATCTGCTGTCATGGCACCTGGACTTTAATAATGATAACAGTAACAGTTGGTAGGTACCTTGGAGGTCATCTACTCCAACCCCCTGTTAACGCAGGAGACCTATACTAGGGACTTGAACTTGAATTAGATTCGAATCTTAGCCACATTTGCTTTTCCTTTTGGTTGGAAATGTTTCCCTGCTTTTCCAAGCAAGCTTCTTCAGTGAAAAGAAAACGGACGCTCTTTTGAGGACCATAATGTTCACATTTTCGGCAGGGAAGGTTTGGGAGAGGAGTGGAATCCATTTACGCTGAAATGGGAAGCTTTTCCCTCAATAGAGGGACGTGGGGGGGGGGAGGCTTCAGACATGAGCTGCTTCCCCACTTTTTAACGCTGCTCTCGCGTCAGTCCCCAGGAAGATTTATTTATTTATTTATTTATTTATTTATTTATTTATTTAATCATATTTTTATACCGCCCTATCTCCCAAGGGACTCAGGGCGGTTTACAGCCAAGTAAAATATACACATAAATACAAGTTAAAACCCCAATTTAAAAAACTTATTAAATATGGCCGAATATTAAAACCCCAATAAAATAGTAAAACCCCATTAAAACTGTTCTATCCTTAGAACAATTAAGGAGGGTCTGAGGCGTGGTCATTAACAACCCTTTTTATTTAATACGGAAAGGAAACAGCGAACAAGTAGAACGAACCAAAATAGGCAACTGAACTACGGCTGCCTGACAGCAGCTTAAATTCTGACAGGCGAGCCTGGCGGGCCAATCAGGGTGAAGGCAGGTTCCCGCTTCTTTAGCCAGCCGCGTCTTATCCAATCGCTGGCGGCTAGCAACAGGCACGCTTTTCCCCGGGTCGTATCTCCGAGGACATAACACCCCTCACCCCCCAGACAGCGCAAGCGTAATCATCCAAATACGCCGGACGACGTCGGCTCCGCCCCGATCTTCTCAGTTCAGGGGCGGCTGCCGTCAGGGTAGGAGGAGCAGGGCTGTTCTCCCTGTGCGCCGTAGGGGACTGCGCAGATGGACTCAAAGGAGGCCGGGACATCGCTGGAGTGCCTGGAATTGCAGGTAAGGTGGCCGTCGAGATCGCTCCGGGTGTAGAAGTTTGTGTGTGTTCCGGCTGGGCCCTCAAGCCCCCTGGAAGGGCGCCATCTGCTGAAGTGGCGGACTGTCGGCCAGGGGTTGGATTGGCCGCCCCGGGTGTTGGATTGGCAGACTCTCGGCCAGGGGTTGGGCTGGCCTCCCCGGTGACTCTGCGGCGCAGCTGATTCACATGGCGGCGCCAGTGACGACCGTCTTCCAGTTGGACCCTATAAGAATAGGGTCCGGTTAGATGTGTGATGCGTCCTGGAAGCCACCTGTTGTCGGCCCCGAAATTCTCTGCATAGATTGAATCCCCTACCTGGAACTCTCTGTGGCGAGGGCCCACTGCTCTGGGTGTTTCGGGGGTATAACTTGGGTGTAGGCGATCTAGGGTGGTCCTCAAGCGCCGACCCATTAACATTTCGGCCGGGCTGCGGTTAGTTACTGGGCACGGGGTGGTGTGCTGCGCCAAAAGGTATTGGCATACCTTTTGGTGCCAATTGGAGGACCCCAGGCGGCTCAAAACTTCCTTGGCTGACCTGACTGCCCTTTCAGCCCGGCCGTTCCCGGCCGGGTGGAAAGGAGCCGTGGGGGCATGGCGGATGCCAAGCCGCGCCAAAAACCCCTGAAAGTTTGCCGAGGTGAATTGGGCTCCGTTATCGGTAACGATGACGTCGGGTAGCCCGTGGGTGGCGAACAGGCCATCCAAAATTCGAATAACAGCCCCTGCTGTGGGGGAGGGCGTTAAGGCGATGTCTACCCACTTGGAGTACGCATCGACTAGGATTAAGAAAGTTTGGCCCAAGAAGGGCCCCGCGAAGTCCACATGGACTCGAGCCCACGGGCTCCTGGGCATTTCCCACTCTCTCACGGGTGCAGCGGCCGGTGCGGATCTGGAGGACTGGCATTGGGGGCATTTTGCAACCCAGGCCTCAATCTCCTGATCCATGGCTGGCCACCAGACGTAACTACGCCCCAAGCCCTTCATCCGCACAATGCCGGGGTGGGCATCGTGCAGGCAAGTTAGAATGCGGCGCCTAAGCTCGGGGGGAACTACCACTCGATTTCCCCATAAAAGGCAACCCTTGAGCACGGACAACTCATGCTGTCTGCGGACAAATGGCTGGAATCCGGGGGCCACAGGTCCCCGTGGCCACCCCCTGCGCACCCAGTCCAGGACTAAGGAGAGGACTGGATCTTTTGCAGAAAGTGTTGCTATATCGGTTGCGGAGATGGGCACATCCCAGTCCTCAATAAGAAGGACAGTGGAAGATGGGGCCGGGTCTGATTCAGCGACAGGGAGGGGGCAGCGGCTGAGCGCGTCAGCGTGCCCAATAAACTTCCCTGGCTTGTACAGCAGCTGGTAGGAGTAGGCTGCTAGAAACTCCACCCAGCGGGACATGCGCGGGGATAAGATCTGGGGGGTCTGTCGGTCCCCGGCTAGCAACCCCAATAACGGCTTATGGTCGGTGATCAGTGTAAAAAACCGACCATAAAGGTAGTCATGGAATCTCTTGATTCCGGCTACCGCGGCTAAGGCTTCCCGATCGAGCTGACTGTAATTTCGCTCGGAAGCCGACAAGGTGCGAGAATAAAACGCGATAGGGGCTTCTGTCCCATCCGGGAGTAGGTGGCTTAAGACGGCACCCACGCCATAGGGTGATGCGTCGCATGTCAGGGAGAGAGGCAGACACGGGTCGTACTGTATCAGTACCGCCGCGGATGACAGGGTGTCCTTGACCGCCCGGAAAGAAGCGGCGGCCGCATAGTCCCATTTCCACGGGGTTTTAGACGTCAAAAGCCGGTGGAGGGGCTCAGCTAAGGTGGCCTTATGGGGCAGGAATACTGAATAAAAGTTAAGTAGCCCCAGGAACACTTGTAATTCCGCCTTGTTTTTTGGCGGCGGAGCGTTCCTGATAGCTTCGACTTTGGATGGGGCAGGGTGGATTCCCTGAGAATCTACCAAGAAGCCTAAAAATTCTACCCTTGGCACCCCTAAGCGACATTTGTCCTTCTTTAACTTCAATCCGGCAGCCGGAACCGGGCGAGCGCAATCTTCGGCGAGTTCTGATCGGTCAATGGCGAGATCAGAACATCGTCGAAATAGGGCACAACTCCGGAGCCCTGTAGCACCCCCTCCATTAGGCCCTGGAACAGCCCAGGGGCTATACTGACCCGGAACTGCAGGCGGTTGCACTTGAAGGCGCCCCGGTGGGTGACAATCGCCTGCGCCATGGCAGTCGAGTCCTCTACTGGAAGCTGTTGGTACGCCTGGGCGAGATCTAGCTTAGCAAACACTCTGCCTCTCCCTAACGAGTGAAGCAGATGTTGTACCACCGGAACGGGGTAGGGGTTTGCCTGCAGGGCTTTATTAATAGTGCACTTGTAATCGGCACAGATCCTAATGGATCCGTCCGGTTTCATGGGTATTACAATGGGGGTCTCCCAATTTGAATATTCAATTGGCTCAAGTACTCCCTGGGCAATGAGTTTGTCTAGCTCTTTATCCACTTTGGGACGGAGCGCTAGTGGCACCCTCCGCGGCTTAAGGCGGTGGGGCTACCTGGGGATCCAAATTGAAATTAATTGGTCGACCTGTATATTTGCCCAAGCGGCTGTCAAACACATCAGCAAATTCGGAAAAATGTGAGCCGGAACATCGTGCTCTGTAGCGTGGACCCCCGATACATCAAGGTGCAGGGCAGCAAACCAGTCCAAACCCAGGAGACTTGGAAGGTTGTCCCTGACAACCACGATAGGCAGGTGACCTTGAAATGAGCCATGTGTGACATGAACGGAGGTGCAACCCACGATTGGAATTGGGTTACCCTGATAATCTCTTAAGTTAATAGGGCAGGGCTGGAGGCGACGCTTGGGAAACCCTGGCATCATGCGTCGCAGGGTAGGCCACGCTAAGAGTGACTTAGACAAGCCGGTGTCCACCTCCATTTTGAGGGGGACTCCTTCGATCTTCACTCTGAGGTAAATTTTGTTGGCGGGAACTCCGGTGAATGCGTGGCTGACGGTGACAGCTGCGACGCTCTCCTCCTGGTCAATGGCACGGCACTCCTCGCGATAGTGTGGCGGATTTTTAGCCCCCATCTTTTTCTTGACTTGGCCCTGGTTTCCCTGGTAGGCTGGGAGGGATGCCCGGCAGACCCTTGAGAGGTGGCCCTTCCGGCCGCAGCGGCGGCAAATAGCCGTTTTAAAACGGCAGTCTGAACGGTGGTGATTTCCCCCGCATCCCAGACAATTCCCCGGGGGGGTGCTCTTAGAGTCCTTGTCCCACCTCTTTTTCTGGGTCGTCTTGAGGCGGCTCACGTTGTCATCTTCATAGGATGGCACATCTTCTTCATCCTCTCCGTAGTGGACTGTTTGCGTCTTGCCTTGACAGCGGTTCCTGTGTTGAACGCTGGATCTCTAACGCTGACTTCTCCGACATTTCGGAGGCTCGCGCTTCATCCATGGCCACTTTCAGCGTCACGTCCGTGCGGGCTAGCAAGCGGCGCTGCAGTCGCAGGTCTCGGACCCCGGTAACCAGCTGATCTAATAGCATTTCGTCTAGGTCGTGAAACTCGCACTGCAGCGCGGCGACACGCAGGGAGGCCATATATTCGTTGATAGATTCCCCCTCTCTCTGGAACATTTGTCTAAACGTGTGTCGCCTCGCGATGCGAGAAGGTGCTGGGGAATAGTGCCCCTTTAGCTTCTCCAGTAGCGTCTCCCATGTAACAGAAGCTACTGGTTGTGGGGCCGTAAGGGCTCTGGCTGTGGCAAAAACCACCCTACCACAGGAGCTCAAAAAATAGCCCCGTTTCCTGTCGCTTGAAATATTGGAGAGATCATTCGCCTGCAGGAAGCAGTCGAACCGCTCAATGTACTCCTCCCAAGGTTCGTTAGCCGGCTCGAACGGCGAGAACGTGGGCATTGGATTTGTCATGGCAGGCTGTCAGGCAGCGTGAAGGGTTGTCCGGCAATTAAGCTGACCGTTGCCTCAGGCAGTGGATCCCATCCTCGTCGCCAGTGTTCTATCCTTAGAACAATTAAGGAGGGTCTGAGGCGTGGTCATTAACAACCCTTTTTATTTAATACGGAAAGGAAACAGCGAACAAGTAGAACGAACCAAAAAGGCAACTGAACTACGGCTGCCTGACAGCAGCTTAAATTCTGACAGGCGAGCCTGGCGGGCCAATCAGAGTGAAGGCAGGTTCCCGCTTCTTTAGCCAGCCGCGTCTTATCCAATCGCTGGCGGCTAGCAACAGGCACGCTTTTCCCCGGGTCGTATCTCCGAGGACATAACAAAAACCAACTTTAAAATTTTAAATTCTAGCCCAGTCCTGCGCAGATAAAAAGATGTGTCTTAAGCTCGCAGCGAAAGGTTCGAAGGTCAGAAAGTTGGCGAAGTCCTGGGGGAAGTTCGTTCCAGAGGGTGGGAGCCCCCACAGAAAAGGCCCTTCCCCTGGGCGTCGCCAGCCGGCACTGCCTGGCTGACGGCACCCTGAGGAGTCCCTCCCTGTGAGAGCGAACGGGTCGGTGGGAGGCAATCGGTGGCAGTAGACGGTCCCGTAAGTATCCCGGCCCAATGCCATGGAGCACTTTAAAGATAATTACCAAAACCTTGAAGCGCGCCTGAAAGGCTACAGGTAGCCAGTGCAGTCTGCGCAGGAGAGGTGTCACATGGGAGCCACGAGGGGCTCCCTCTATCACCCGCGCAGCCGCATTCTGGACCAACTGGAGCCTCCGGGTGCTCTTCAAGGGGAGCCCCATGTTGAGACCCCAGGTTCCCAGTTTCACCAGGAAAGCTTATACTTAATAAGGAGAAGGAATTAGGACTTCAAACTTCCCCAATATTCTCTAACTCTCTGCCTACTCATCAGCCTATTCGCCCCGGAGGATACTTATGGAAGTTTATTCATTCCAAAGCACATATATGGAGTCGCACAACCATCCGGCTCAGATGGAAGAAGTTACTTGTGACAAGATTAGAGCCGTGATGGTGAACCTACGGCACACGTGCCACAGGGGGCACGCGGAGCCATATCAGTGGGCACGTGAGCTCAGCTCTGGCATGCATTCACTCACTGGCCAGCTGATTTTTGGGCCTTCTGGGCCCACCAGAAGTCAGGAAAAAGGCTGTTTCCAGCCTCTAGAGGGCCTCCTGGGGGGAGGAGGCCGTTTTTCACCCTCCCTAGGCTCCTAGAAAGGCTCTGGAGCCTGGGGAGACCAAAAAATGGGCCTATCAAGCCCACCATGCCAAAAGCGGGGAGGGGGGAGTGCGGGGGGTTCTCGCATGCATGCGTGGGGGTTGGGGTGCATAGAATTATAGGTGTGGGCATGCATGCGCACAACCCCCCTGCACTCCCCCCCGCTTATGGCATGCGATGGCAAAAAGGTTAGCCATCACTGGATTAGAGCATGTAGAGAGTGTTAGCCTAACTCAGCTTTTGATTCTCTGCAGAGCTGAGCTCCATAATGCACAACTTGCAAAGATAAAGCCTCCAGGCTAACTGCCAAATAGCCTAGCTAAAGTGAAATGCAAAATGTCAATTCTGCCTGTTGTAGATTAGATTAGATTAGATTAGATTAGATTAGATTAGATTAGATTAGATTAGATTAGATTAGATTAGATTAGAATTCTTTTATTGGTCGTGTGACGGGACACGCAAGGAATTTGTCTTGGGTGCGTATGCTGTCAGTGTACATAAGAAAAGATATATTCGTCAAGAACCATAAGGTATAACACTTAATGATAGACATAGTCATAGGGTACAAATAAGCAATCAAATCATATTAGGAAGCTATCAGTATAAATAGTAAAGATACAAGCAATTAAGTTAAAGTCATACAGTCATATGTGGGAGGAGATGAGTGATGGGAACCATGAGAAGATTAATAGTAGTGCGGATTTAGTCAATAGTTTGACAGCATTGAGAGAATTATTTGTTTAGCAGAGTGATGGCGTTCGGGAAGAAACTGTTCTTGTGTCTAGTTGTTCTGTTGTGCAGTGCCCTATAGCGTCGTTTTGAGAGTAGGAGTTGAAGCAGTTTATGTCCAGGATGCGAGGGGTCTGTCAATATTTTCACAGCCTTCTTTTTGATTCGTGCAGTATACAGGTCCTCAATGGAAGGCAGGTTGGTAGCCATTGTTTTTTTCTGCAGTTCTAATTATCCTCTGAAGTCTGTGTTTTTCTTGTTGGGTTGCAGAACCGAACCAGACAGTTATAGAGGTGCAAATGACAGACTCAATAATTCCTCTGCAGAACTGGATCAGCAGCTCCTTGGGCAGTTTGAGCTTCCTGAGTTGGAGCAGAAAGTATCTTATTTGAAGATAGCAAAGCTCTGGGCTAGATACCAGAAAATCTCATTCCTTTCCGTAAGACTCATTGTTTTAAGCGCTGAGAAAATCATGATTATAATCCGTAGGGATTAGATTTCTAACACAATGACGTTCTATGCAAGCTGTGTGTAAAACTATAAGAGGAAGGAAAAAGTTTTTTTCACATGTACCTGCGTTTCTGTTTACACGACTGTTTAAAGTGAGAAAGAGATAAGGTTGCCCAGTTTTGCGTTGGCCAAAAATAAAACTGGTTATCAGTTGCCTCGTGTTCAGAGTTTCATTGGCTTTATCGGTTTCTGAGCTGCACGAAAACCTTAACACTTGCATAAGCAGCAAACATTTCTAACCAATTGGAAAATAAAAGAAGACCAGTTGCCATGACTCCACTTCCCAACAACTCTACCTGGATAACTGAGAATCTTCAGGAACATTATTCTGAAACGATTGTAACAGAACAACAGTTGAAAGGGACCTTGGAGGTCTTCTAGTCCAGCCTCCTGCTCAGGCGGGAGACCTCATACCATTTCAGACAATTCCTGTCCAATCTCTTCTTAAAAAGCCTCAAGAATGATGAAGCACCCAGAATTTCTGGAGGCAAGCTGCTAATTGTTCTGACAGTCAGGAAATTTCTCCTTAGTTCTAGGTTGTTTCTCTCCTTAATTAGTTTCCCTCTGTTGCTGCTGCTTCCGTCCTCAGGTCCCGCTGGATCTCTTCCAAACTAATTAATTGGTTGATTGATTTTGCGTGATCAGTTTTGTTGTTGACTCTTAGCAACCGCGTCTCCATGACAACCAAAACTGACTCTCAGCATGTCAGCCTCTAGCCTTGAGATAGCCAATTGGCCTGCCAATCAGAACTAGGAAAAAGGTCACTGCTGAATTTTTCAAGGTTTGCCAAGGTTGGTTTGGTCTTTCTTCAGGATCAAATATCCATTTCAAGCCAAGCTCAACTCCTCATGTCCTTATGGACTTAACCTTGGGGGCAAAAAAACAAAACAAAAACATATTGTGATCTGCTGCTTTTAAAGTGAGATTGTGTACTTTCATTTCAGAGTATTTTCATGGAATTATGGGTTTGATTTATTGCCTTTTTTGGTTGCCTTTTAAATTCTTTTAACAATAAGCGACTTAAAAATTCATAGCTGGATAAAGGTAGTCCTGGACATAGCTAGCGTCACTTAGTGACCATTCAATTTTACAGTGACTTATGGCCGTTTTTCACACTTAGCCACCATTGATCACTTGATCCAAATTAAGAGGCTGGTTGCAGTGTCCTGGGATCATGTGATCCCCTTTTCTGAAGTCATCGGGGAAGCCAGTTTTATTTAAAAACTGCATTATTAACAACTGAAGTGATTTACTTAACAATGGTAATAACAGAGTTGGAAGGGACCTTGGAGGTCTTCTAGTCCAACCCACTGCCCAGGCAGGAAACCTTACACATCTCAGACAAATGGTTATCCAACATTTTCTTAAAAATTTCCAGTGTTGGAGCATTTACAACTTCTGCAGGCAAGTTGTTCCACTCATTAATTGTTCCGACTGTCAGGAAATTTCTCCTTAGTTCTAAGTTGCTTGTCTCCTTGATTAGTTTCCTCCCATTGCTTCTTGTTCTACCCTCAGGTGCTTTGGAGAATAGTTTGACTCCCTCTTCTTTGTGGCAACCCCTGAGATATTGGAATACTGCTATCATGTCTCCCCTAGTCCTTCTTTTTATTAAACTAGACATACCTGGTTCCTTCAACCGTTCTTCATATGTTTTAGCCTTCAGTCAAGTGGTGGCAAGGAAAGTCATAAAATGGAACTAAACTCACTTAACGAATGTATCATTTAGCAATAAAAATCTTGGGCTCAATTGTGGCTGTAAGTGAAGGACTATCTGTAATAGCTTTGGTCATTTGAACCTTGTCATTTGTGACTGAGATCCAAAGGTTTGGTGGCATCTTAAATATCAAATAATAGCAATAGCACTTAGACTTATATACCACTTCATAGTGCTTTTACTAAGTGGTTTACAGAGTTAGCATATTGCCCCCAACAATCTGGCTTCTCATTTTACCCACCTCGGAAGGATGGAAGGCTGAGTCAACCTTGAACCGGTGAGATTTGAACTGTTGAACTGCCATTAACAGTCAGCTGAAGTAGCCTGCAATACTGCACTCTATTGCACTTTCAATACTGCGCCACCTCGGCTCTATTCCAATAGTAATATTGCACAAGTTTTTGTGGCTAATATTTCAGTTCACCAGAGCCATAGACCAGAAAGGGATGATTTTGGGTTGATGCTAAACCGTGGGATGACCGTGACCAGCACGTGACGCATCCGGCCGATGGGCTGAGAGTTTGACATCCCTGCTCTAAGCGGTTTACAGAGTCAGTCTCTTGCCCCCAACAATCTGGGTCCTCCTTTTACCCACCTCGGAAGGAGGGAAGGCTGAGTCAACCTTGAGCTGGTTAGGATCTAACTCCTGGAAGTTGGCAGAATTAAACTTGCATTCTAATGACGGGGCCACCCACAGTGTGGGATGCCAGAATGAATGAGGTTTCAAAGGAAATCATTAAGACAGGTATTGGTTTCCACCGCAGACATATCTGGATTGATGAACAGTTTTGAGATGAATCAACATTTTGAATCATTAGGAAGAAAATAGTATTGTGAATTGAGTCAGGATCTTTCTTTCTTTCTTTCTTTCTCTTTCTCTCCCTCCCTCCTTCCTCTCTCTCCTCTCCTCCCCTTTCTTTTTATTTTTCATATGTCTTTTCAATGTGAGCCAGCTATTGATCACTTTTGATACTTTTTTTTTTTTCTGCAAATGCTTCTGGCTGTATCTTGTGATCTTGTCCACATGTCTTAAAAGTTGTCGTTTGAGAAACACTGTTTTGAAAGATCCTGAATGTTGAAATCTCCGTGCATAGGGAATCCAGTAAACTCCTTCCATCCTGCTCCGATCTCCTTTGAAGCGGTTACTACGGGTGGCATCTGTTAACATACTAATTTGAGTTTGGGTCATCCTTTTCAATCCCCTTGTAAGGCAATCCTTGTTTTTCCATGTCTAGAATTGTAATATAGATTTGCATTTCTGGGAAAAGAGAAAATGAAGAGTTAAACCTTTGACCCTGCTTAGAGTGTAAGAATTGACAATGCTCATGTTGGTGCTGCCATCTTGTGGCGGGAAAGAGGACCTCTGTTGTTTCGGTGTCACAGTTAAGAATTGTGTACTGAAAACACAAAATGGGCTGAAACTACGTAGAAATTCCTCCCACCCCACTTCCTCAAGGCTCAACTCATTCTTTCCCCCAGAAGGGACATTCTGAGGGTTTTTCTTAACACGGTACAGAACATAGACACAAAGACTGCATTTATTTTCCTCACATAAAGCTGTTTTATTGTACAAAATTACAAAATCCTATGAGGAACAGTTGTGGGTATTGGGTGTTTCTAGCATTTGCGAACTGGTAGCAAAGCAGGGGTGAAATGCTCCTGGTTTGGACCGGATCGCCTGATATGGTAGCAATGGCGGCAGGTGGTTCGGAGAACCGGTAGCAAAAATCTCTCCCCCCTCTTTCCCCCCACATGCCCAGCTGAGCTGCGCGAACATCAGAGGTTTTTTTTTTTTTACTTTTAAAAGCATTTTTTCTTCGGCCGAAAAAAATGCTTTTAAAAGTAAAATTAAAAAAAAGCCTCCGTTGATCACGCGGCTCAGCTGGGATTGTCAGAACCTTTTCAAAGCATTTTTTCTACAACTTCTTCGGCCAAAGAGGCTGTAAAAAAAAAAATTGCTTTGAAAGGGTTCTGGTGATCAGGCAACTCAGCTGGGATCGTCAGAGGAGCCTTTTATTTTTTTTATTTTTTTTGGTGTTTCTGACTTTTATTGTAAAATAAATGCATATAGAATAGAATAGAATAGAATAGAATAGAATAGAATAGAATTTATTTTTTTTTGGGGTGGAAGAATTATTTCTTCCAGGGCAAAATTTTTTATTTTCCATAATAATTCCCACAATTTGACCAGTGTACAATACAATCACTTATCCAACAATCGATCCTATACTCAAATTATACTCAATCAGGGCTGCTCGACCGCCACTCCCTCCCTTAATCCTTTCTTCCCTTCTCATCCTTCTTCTACTTTCCCCACCATCCTTCTCCTCGCTTTCCTACTTCCCCTCCTCTTTCCCACTTCTCACTTCCATCCTTTCTAACCCTCTATCTTCTCCTCCTTCTCCTCCTATCCTTTCTTCTCCTCCTTCTTTCCTACCTACCTACCTGCCTACCTACTTTCTTCCTTCTTTACTCCTCTTTCCTTACCCTTTCCCTTCGGGAGTGGTTACCGAGCAGTCCCGACTTTACACCATTCCAACTTGTTTAATTCTACCATTATTCCTGTACAATGGCAATCAATCAATTTATAATCTTCCCCTCCCCCCCCCCAGACTTCCCAGAACAGGATACAGGGTATTGTAACTAACAAACATAATCTAAAATATAACATAAAACATATTCCATTTCACACCATCACACCATCACACTATCAATTCCCTTCTTTCTTAAACTCTAATACATAGCAATTCCTAACTTCACTCAAAAACTAATTGATATTTTTTAATCTGATACTTATTTTGAATATAATCAATCCACTTTCTCCATTCCAAAATATATTTTTCTTGTGTACAGTCTTTCAAGTAGGCAGAAATTTTTGCCATTTCTGCTAAATTTGATACTTTACTAATCCATTCTCCAATTGTAGGTAAGTCTTCTTTCTTCCAATATTGTGTAATCAATAGTCTTGCGGCAGTTATTAAATTCAAAATCAGTTTGTCAGAGGAGCCTTTTAAAGGAGCCGAAGAGGTTGTAGAAAAAATGCCTTTAAAAGTTAAAAAAAAAAAGTTGGCCACGCCTACCTAGTCACATTACCCCCCCCACCAAGCCACGCCCACAGAAATTTTACATTTCAACCCTGTAGCAAAGGTAAGTGAATATCACCCCGAGTCACACCCACCTGGCTGCAGTGAGTTGTCCCATTCCCACCTCAATGATGTTACCTAGTTTGTTTAATGAAACATCTGCAAGAAATCAACCAAGCTCAGAGAGCACCAAGGACTCTCATTTTGGTACAGGGGTGAAATGTAAAATTTGTTACTACCGGTTCTGTGTGTGTCGCTTGGTGGGGGGGGGTGGTAATGTTACTGGGTGGGCGTGGCCAACTTTTTTTTGTTTTAACTTTTAAAAGCATTTTACTGACTCGAGTCGGCTTAGCTTGGCTTTACCATCAGCCAAAATCTGCATGTCCCAGATTCAGAGGCAGAATCATAAAGCATTTGAAGCAGAAAAATGACGGCTTTCTGGTTTGAGGGTCACTGTGTGAAGATTGGAGGAATCTGTCAGGTCTACCATCATATTGTAAAGGGCCTCTGTGGTTCAGACTGCTAAGACAGTCTGTTATTAACAACAGCTGCTTGCAATTACTGCAGGTTCAAGTCCCACCAGGCCCAAGGTTGACTCAGCCTTCCATCCTTTATAAGGTAGGTAAAATGAGGACCCAGATTGTTGGGGGCAATAAGTTGACTTTGTAAAAAAATATACAAATAGGATGAAGACTATTGCTTGACATAGTGTAAGCCACCCTGAGTCTTGGAGAAGAAGGGTATAAATGTAAACAAAACAAAAAAATCTGCAAGAAAAGCAACCAAGCTCAGAGAGCACCAAGGACTCTCATTTTGGTACAGGGGTGAAATGTAAAATTTGTTACTACCGGTTCTGTGTGTGTCGCTTGGTGGGGGGGGGGTAATGTTACTGGGTGGGCGTGGCCAACTTTTTTTTGTTTTAACTTTTAAAAACATTTTACTGACTAGAGTCGGCTTAGCTTGGCTTTACCATCAGCCAAAATCTGCATGTCGCAGATTCAGAGGCAGAATCATAAAGCATTTGAAGCAGAAAAATGACGGCTTTCTGGTTTGAGGGTCACTGTGTGAAGATTGGAGGAATCTGTCAGGTCTACCATCATATTGTAAAGGGCCTCTGTGGTTCAGACTGCTAAGACAGTCTGTTATTAACAACAGCTGCTTGCAATTACTGCAGGTTCGAGTCCCAAAAGGGCCAAGGTTGACTCAGCCTTCCATCCGTTATAAGGTAGGTAAAATGAGGACCCAGATTGTTGGGGGCAATAAGTTGACTTTGTATATAATATACAAATAGCATGAAGACTATTGCTTGACATAGTGTAAGCCACCCTGAGTCTTCGGAGAAGGGCGGGATATAAATGCAAATAAAATAAATAAATAAAAATAAATATTCTGGTGTCTGGCCATTATGCTGGGGCGGGTGGGTATACCTGGGATTTTTCCACTTCTGCTCTGTGCCTGGGAATTAGGGAAGGGGACAGTCTTTGGAGACGGGATAGACTCCTTCCCGGCAGGTTTTTGCCAGGTTCCAAGGGCCTCATGCCTTGAGTGTGCCTGACACCTCAGCGTTCTCAAAACATCTTCTCAGCATCACATTGGCTGCCGGTGGACTGGTCATGGGGTGGGAGGGGGTTGGGATTGGGAAACTGAAAGAATTGCTTTTGCTTTGTGTGGGAACTTCAGATTCTGCCTGATTTTACTGCAGTAAACGTTCTTTTGATTTAATCCAAGAAGAATTGTTTTCCTGAGGGGGCCGACTGGGGCAGGCCTGAAAGAATGTCCAGAACTGACGATCCCCTGTTTTCTCATTTTCCCTCTTCCTTGTTAGTCTCTGTCAGACACTCTCTCCTCTATCAGTACGTGGTGGTATCTGAACCCAATGAGGGGCTGCCCCAGTTCTTCACGGTGGGCTATCTGGATGACCAGATCATCACCTACTATGACAGCCGGAAGAAGAAGAAAGAGCCAAAGGTGTCCTGGATGGAGGAGGTGGAGAAGGAGGATGCCAACTATTGGAAGGAGGGAAGCGAGATCTTGGACGCCACTCAGCAGGTGCTCCAAGAAGACCTGAGGCATGTTCAAAACCGCTACAAGCAGAATGGAGGTGAGCCAAGGCGGGATCGACATTTGGGGCCTCTGGGGTGTGGCGGTTGATAAATAAATCGTGCATGCAGAAATAATCGGTCTGCAAGACCTGTATTCATCAATTGGATTAGAACAGGGGTCTCCAACCTTGGTTCCCTTTAAGACTTGTGGACTTCAACTCCCAAAGCTGGCTGAGGGACTCTGGGAATTGAAGTCCACAAGTCTTAAAGCAGCGGTTCTCAACCTGTGGGTCGCGACCCCGTTGGGGGTCGAATGACTATTTGCCAGGGGTCGCCTAAGACCATTGGAAATATGGGAAGTATACTTGCGAGTCGAAGAATCGCACTCCAATGGTTTATTTATTTATTTATTTATTTATTTATTTAAATTTTTATACCGCCCTTCTCCCGAAGGACTCAGGGCGGTTCACAGCCTGATAAAAAACACAAAATAATACAATATAAATACGATTAAAATATAATTAAAAAACTTATTAAATTGGCCATGATTAAAATTTAGAATAAAACCCATTAAAAACCCATAAGTTTAAAAACTAACCCAGTCCAGCGCAGATGAATAGGTGAGTTTTAAGCTCGCGACGAAAGGTTCGGAGGTCCGGAAGTTGTGAGTCCTGGGGAGTTCGTTCCAGAGGCGGGAGCCCCACAGAAGGCCCTTCCTGGGCGTCGCCAGGCAACACTGTCGCTACCGACGGCACCCTGAGAGTCCCTCTCTGTGAGGCGCGCGGGTCGGTGAGAGGTATTCGGTAGCAGCAGGCGGTCCCGTAGATAGCCCGGCCCTATGCCATGGGCGCTTTGAAGGCGTTCACCAACACCTTGAAGCGCACCGGAAGGCCACAGGTAGCCAGTGCAGCCTCGCAGGATAGGTGTCACGTGGGAGCCACGAGGGCTCCCTCTATCACCAGCGCAGCTGCATTCTGGACTAACTGAAGCCTCCGGATGCCCTCAAGGGAGCCCCATGTAGAGCATTGCAGTAATCCAGGCGAGGCGTCACAAGGGCGTGAGTGACTGTGCATAAGGCATCCCGGTCTAGAAAGGCGCAGCTGGCGCACCAGGCGAACCTGGTGGAAAGCTCTCCTGGAGGCGGCCGTCAGGTGGTCTTCAAAGACAGCCGTTCATCCAGGAGAACGCCCAAGTTGCGCACCCTCTCCGCCGGGGCCAATGACTCGCTCCCAACAGTCAGCCGTGGACTCAGCTGACTGTGCGGGATGCGGCATCCACAGCCACTCCGTCTTGGAGGATTGAGCTTGAGCCTGTTTTCTCCCCATCCAGACCCGTCGGCTTCCAGACACGGGACAGCACTTGATAGCTTCATTGGGGTGGCCGGTGTGGAAAAGTACAGCTGGGTGTCATCAGCGTACAGCTGGTACCTCACACGAAGCCACTGATGATCTCACCCAGCGGCTTCATGTAGATGTTGAACAGAAGGCGAGAGAATCGACCCCTGCGGCACCCACAAGTGAGGCGCGCGGGCCGACCTCTGCCCCCGTCAACACCGTCTGCGACGGTCGGAGAGATGGGAGGAGAACCACCGATAAGCGGTGCCTCTCACTCCCAATCGCTAGCCCAATCTGGCTTCAGGCGCGATAAACTTAATAGGGGAGGAGTTTCCGCTTTAATGTCTCCGTCCTCAAGGCAATTGCAAGCAGTTCAGATCACTAGCCAATACGGCTTCAGGCGCGATAAATTCAAAAAAACAGTTTGCCGCTTTTTTTCCCCTTCTGCGGCTGCTGAGGCGCACTGAGGTCGCTGCCTATCACTGCGATATGGTTGGGGGTCGCCACAATTGCAATTACTACAAGTGCATGTCCCACCAGGCCCAAGGTTGACTCCGCCTTCCATCCTTTATAAGGTAGGTAAAATGAGGACCCAGATTGTTGGGGGCAATAAGTTGACTTTGTATATAATGTACAAATGGATGAAGACTATTGCTTGACATAGTGTAAGCCTCACTGAGTCTTCGGAGAAGGGCGGGATATAAATGCAAATTAAAAAAAAAGTATTTTACATTTTTATTAGGTTTTTTTTTTTCCATTTTTAATCATGATCCTTTTTGTGTTTTAAAATGATTATTGTCTGTATCAAGGGTCTCCAAACTTGGCACCTTTAAGACTTGTGGACTTCAATTCCTAGAATTCCTCAGCCAGCCATGCTTCAATTCTGGGGGTTGAAATCCACAAAGCTGCCAGGTTTGTAGACCTCTGGTCTATATATTTGACTGATTGTTGTATACTACCCTGAGTTGCTTTGTGTGAGAGAGGCGGCTGGGTGAACGAATGAATGAATGAATTCATTTATTTATATTTCACATTTCTTAACTGCCTGCCTCTTTCATGAAGAATGGTTGCAGGATTTAGGTTTGGCTAGTCTAGAGAATAGATAGTGAAGAAATGGAGGTAGTGACAGATTTTATTTTCCTGGGCTCCAAGATCACCGCAGATGGGGATTGCAGCCAAGAAATTAAAAGACGCTTGCTCCTGGGGAGGAAAGCTATGGCAAATCTAGACAGCATACTAAAAAGCAGAGACATCACCCTGCCAACAAAAGTGCGTATAGTCAAAGCTATGGTTTTCCCAGTTGCAATGTATGGCTTTGAAGGTTGGACCATAAGAAAGGCTGAGCGCCAAAGAATCGAGGCCTTTGAACTCTGGTGCTGGAGAAGACTCCTGCGAGTCCCTTGGACTGCAAGGCGAACAAACAAGTCAGTTTTAGAGGAGATCAACCCTGACTGCTCTTTAGAAGGCCAGATCATCCAGGAGAACGCCCAAGTTGCGCACCCTCTCCATCGGGGCCAATGACTCGCTCCCAACAGTCAGCCGTGGACTCAGCTGACTGTACCGGGATGCCGCATCCACAGCCACTCCGTCTTGGAGGATTGAGCTTGAGCCTGTTTCTCCCCATCCAGACCCGTCGGCTTCCAGACACCGGGACAGCACTTGATAGCTTCATTGGGGTGGCCGGTGTGGAAAAGTACAGCTGGGTGTCATCAGCGTACAGCTGGTACCTCACACGAAGCCACTGATGATCTCACCCAGCGGCTTCATGTAGATGTTGAACAGAAGGCGAGAGAATCGACCCCTGCGGCACCCACAAGTGAGGCGCGCGGGCCGACCTCTGCCCCCGTCAACACCGTCTGCGACGGTCGGAGAGATAGGAGGAGAACCACCGATAAGCGGTGCCTCTCACTCCCAATCCCTCCAGCCGGCGCAGCAGGATACCATGGTCGATGGTATCGAAAGCCGCTGAGAGGTCTAATAGGACCAGGGCAGAGGAACAACCCCTATCCTGGCCCTCCAGAGATCATCCACCAACGCGACCAAAGCCGTCTCAGTGCTGTAACGGGCGGAAGCGGACTGGAGCAGGTCTAGATAGACAGTTTCCTCCAGGTACAGGGGAAACTGATATGCCACCATACTCTCTACAACCTTCGCCGGGCGGGTTGGAGACCGGACGATAATTACCTAAAACAGCCGGGTCCAGGAAGGCTTCTTGAGGAGGGCCTCACCACCGCCTCTTTCAAGGCGGCCGGAAAGACTCCTCCACCAAAGAAGCGCTCGTAATCCCCTGGAGCCAGCCTCGTGTCACCTCCTGAGTGGCCAGCACCAGCCAGGAGGGCCACGGGTCCAGTAAACATGTGGTGGCATTCAATCTACCCAGCAACCTGTCCATGTCCTCGGGAGCCACAGGGTCAAACTCATCCCAAACAATATCACCAAGACCGCCCTCAGACGCCCCGTCCGAATCGTCACAATTTTGGTCCAGGCCGTCCCGAAGCTGAATGATTTTATCGTATAGATAACCGTTAAACTCCTCAGCACGTCCCTGCAACGGGTCATGCCGCTCCCCTGGTGAAGGAGGGAGCGGCCACCAAACAGGGCAGCTGGGCGGTTATCTGCCGGCGCAATGAGGGAGGAGGCGTAGCGCCTCGCTTCCTCAGTGCCACTAGGTAGGTCCTAGTATAGGATCTAACTAGTGTCCGATCAGCCTCTGAACGGCTGGACCTCCAAGAACTCTCTAGGCGTCTTCTCCGGCGTTTCATCCCCCTCAGCTCCTCGGAGAACCAAGGAGCCGGTTGGGATCTGCGCCGGGTCAGAGGCCGCAGAGGCACGACACGGTCTAAAGCCCCAGCCGCAGCCCGTTCCCAGGCTGCGGCTAGTTCCTCTGCCGTGCCGTGAGCCAGACCCTCAGGGAATGGCCCAAGCTCCGTCCGGAACCTCTCTGGGTCCATCAGGCGCCTGGGACGGTACCAACGTAATGGTTCCGTCTCCCTGCGGTGTTGGGTAGCGGTCAGAAAGTCCAGGCGAAGGAGAGGGTGATCTGACCATGACAAAGGCTCTGTGACTATATCTCCCAAGTCCAGATCCTTCAACCACTGACCAGAGATAAAAATCAGGTCCAGTGTGCCTCCCCCGATGTGAGTAGGGCCATCCACTACTTGAGTCAGGTCCAGGGCCGTCATGGAGGCCATGAACTCCCGAGCTACTGTCGATGACGAGCCAGCAGATGGCAAGTTAAAGTCCCCCATGACTAAAAGTCTGGGGGTCTCCACTGCCACCCCGGCAAGCATCTCCAGGAGCTCGGGCAGGGCCGCTGTCACGCAGCAAGGAGCCAGGTACGCGACCAGCAAGCCCATCTGACATCTATGACCCCTTGTTGACTCCACAAGCCAGCTGCAGGCTCTTCAAATCGCTGGCCGAATTCGGCTTCAGGCGCGATGAATTAAAAAAGAGAGAAATCTTTGCTCTGATATCTCCCTCTCAAGCCAACTGCAATCACTCCCAATCGCTAGCCCAATCTGGCTTCAGGCGCGATAAACTTAATAGGGGAGGAGTTTCCGCTTTAATGCCTCTGTCCTCAAGGCAATCACAAGCAGTTCAGATCACTAGCCGATACGGCTTCAGGCGCGATAAATTCAAAAAAACAGTTTGCCGCTTTTTTCCCCCTTCTGGGGCTGCTGAGGCGCACTGAGGTCGCTGCCTATCACCGCAATACGGTTGGGGGTCGCCACATCGTGGGGAATTGTATTAAAGGGGTCGCAGGACTATAAAGGTTGAGAACCACTGTCTTAAAGGGACCAAGGTTGGAGACCCCTGGATTAGAACAAGGATGAACAGCTATGGCGTCTTTACAACCTGTGGACTTCAACTCCCAGAATTCTGGCTGGCTCAGGAATTCTGGGAATTGAAGTCCACACGTCATACAAACGACATAGTTGCCAACCAGGCATTAAATGAAGAAGGAAGTGGGTAGTGGTTCCTCCTTTTTTTTTTAATCTCTTGCATATTGGAGGCATGTGGGGTCTCGGGGTGGGGAAGCGTGAGGGCAGCCCCACATACAATAAGACACACCAACATTTCCACCCTCTTTTGTGGGGGGGAGTGCATCTTATACTCGGAAAAGTACAGTACCTCTGGTGGCTCAGACTGCTAATACAGTCTGTTATTAACACAGCTGCTTGCAATTACTACAAGTGCAAGTCCCACCAGGCCCAAGGTTGACTCAGCCTTCCATCCTTTATAAGGTAGGTAAAATGAGGACTCAGATTGTTGGGGGCAATAAGTTGACTTTGTATATAATGTACAAATGGATGAAGACTATTGCTTGACATAGTGTAAGCCTCCCTGAGTCTTCGGAGAAGGGCGAGATATAAATGCAAATAAAAAAAAAGTATTTTACATTTTTATTAGGTTTTTTTTTTTCATTTTTAATCATGATCCTTTTTGTATTTTAAAATGATTATTGTCTGTATCAGGGGTCTCCAAACTTGGCACCTTTAAGACTTGTGGACTTCAATTCCTAGAATTCCTCAGCCAGCCATGCTTCAATTCTGGGGGTTGAAATCCACAAAGCTGCCAGGTTTGTAGACCTCTGGTCTATATATTTGACTGATTGTTGTATACTACCCTGAGTTGCTTTGTGTGAGAGAGGCGGCTGGGTGAACGAATGAATGAATGAATTCATTTATTTATATTTCACATTTCTTAACTGCCTGCCTCTTTCATGAAGAATGGTTGCAGGATTTAGGTTTGGCTAGTCTAGAGAATAGATAGTGAAGAAATGGAGGTAGTGACAGATTTTATTTTCCTGGGCTCCAAGATCACCGCAGATGGGGATTGCAGCCAAGAAATTAAAAGATGCTTGCTCCTGGGGAGGAAAGCTATGGCAAATCTAGACAGCATACTAAAAAGCAGAGACATCACCCTGCCAACAAAAGTGCGTATAGTCAAAGCTATGGTTTTCCCAGTTGCAATGTATGGCTTTGAAGGTTGGACCATAAGAAAGGCTGAGCGCCAAAGAATCGAGGCCTTTGAACTCTGGTGCTGGAGAAGACTCCTGCGAGTCCCTTGGACTGCAAGGCGAACAAACAAGTCAGTTCTAGAGGAGATCAACCCTGACTGCTCTTTAGAAGGCCAGATCATATGCACCAAGACAAATTCCTTGTGTGTCCAATCACACTTGGCCAATAAAATTCTATTCTATTCTATTCTATTCTATTCTATTCTATTCTATTCTATTCTATTCTATTCTATTCTATTCTATTCTATTCTATTCATTCTATTCTATTCTATCCTGAAGATGAAACTGAAATACTTTGGCCACCTAATGAGAAGGAAGGACTCACTGGAGAAGAGCCTAATGCTGGGAAAGATTGAGGGCAAAAGAAGAAGGGGACGACAGAGAACGAGATGGCTGGATGGAGTCACTGAAGCAGTAGGCATGAGTTTAAATGGACTCCAGAGGATGGTAGAGGACAGGAAGTCCTGGAGGAACGTTGTCCATGGGGTCGCGATGGGTCGGACACGACTTCGCAACTAACAACAACAACAAGAAAAGAAAAACTGGGGCGGACATGATAGCAGTATTACAGTATTTGAGGGGCTGCCACAAAGAGGAGGGAGTCAATTTATTTTGCACCAGAAGGCAAAACCAGAAACAATGGATGGAAACTAATCAAGGAGAGAAGCAACCTGGAAAAGGAGAGACTTCCTAACAGTGAGGACAATTAAACCAGTGGAACTGCTTGCCTCCAGAGGTTGTAGGAGCTTCGTCACTGGACGTTTTTAAGAGGACGCTGGACAGCCACTTAACTGAAACGGGACTGGAAGTTGGCAAACGGGCTGTTTTCGGCCTCCAGAAGATCTCCAGGAGGGGGTAGGGAAGGCTGTTTTTGCCCTCCCCAGACTCCTAGAGAGGCTCTGGAGCCAGGTGAGAGAGAAAAACAGGCCTCCCACCCGAGGCCCTCCAAAGGCAGGAAACAGCCTGTTCCCCTGCGCACACCGGAGCTGAACTCGCGTGCCCACTGATATGTCTATGCGTGCCACCTGTGGCACGTGTGCCATAGGTTCGCCATCACGCGTATAGGATCTCCTGCTTGAGCAGGGGGTTGGACTAGAAGACCTCTAGGATCCCTTCCAGCTCGATTCTGATTGATTGACTTCAGATTAATAAATAAATAACATTAAGAAGATGTAGATTTACTCTCCATAGTGAAAGTAGGATAAGATCCAAAGTGTGGAAGCTTTACAGAAGGCCAGCCAATCTCAGGGAATGGAAAGTCTTGACTGTCAATAAGTATTTAGCAATGGAATAGCTTAATAGCTATTGGTGGTGGTGTTGCCCACTTTTGGTGGGATGAAAGGAAAGTGAGCATCTACAAATAGGTAGTAATAAACTTAGTCCGTGGAAAAACAAACTTTATTCGAACAGCTGGGTATTATTTCATTCCCAGCGTCATTCAACTCAAAGTAAAACAAATGCCTCCCAAGACAAGTTCCTCAGTTATCTCACGAACCTTCGTCCAATTAGGCAAACTGCCAAAAGCCCTTCCTGGCAAACGTCCAGAAGCCACAAAAACAAAGATGTACATGAAACAGAAGACGAAGTAGAAGACGCAGCTACAACCTTGTTTTCTGGCAAAGCTGAAATACCGGTGCTGGTCTGTTTTAAGCTTATGGGAGGGGCCAATCATCTCTTGGCCCTACTCCCGAGTTGTCCTCTCTGCTTGAGCTGCTCTCTTCTGGCAGCTCTTCTCATGCGTGCATTAGGAACAGGCTCCTCCTGTTCCTCTGCCTCACTACTATCAGTCTCTGGAGGCTCTGGAGTCCGCACCTCACTTCCCGATGGCCTTGGCCTCACCTCAGCCTCATTGCTGTCCAACTCCGTTGCCAGCTCCGTAGGCTGCTGATGGACCACAACAGGGGGTTTCTGGGGTGGGGGACACCCAGAACCTTCCTTACCCCTTTTTGTACTTTTTTTTTCAGGGTTTCACACATGGCAGACCGCTTATGGCTGTGAACTCCAGGGAAACAGGAGCAAAAGAGGTTATTCACAATATGGCTACGACGGGAGGACCTTCCTCTCCTTCGATAAGGAGACCCTGACCTGGGTGGCTCCTGACCCCCTCGCCCAGATCACCAAGAGGAATTGGGATTCTAATCATCAGTGGTCCCGGAGAAATAAAATCTACCTGGAGGAGGAATGCATTGAGTGGCTGGAGAAGTACCTGTCCTATCGGAAGAAGGCGATGCTGCCGAGCACAGGTGCGTGCCCTGGGGCAGGAGAAATAACAGTGCTGGATTTATATTAGATGAGATGAGATCCTAAGCCACTGTTTCGTAACCATAGCAATCTGAAGATGTGTGGACTTCAACTCCCAGAATTCTGGGAGTTGAAGTCCACACGGTGTTGTGACCCAGGCCCGAGTAGGTAGTAGGAAACTCAGTCAGGAAAGTAGTAGGAAACAAACTTTATTAGAACAGCTGAGAATTAACTCACTCTCAGCGTAGTCCAACTAAATTAAAGCAAATTCCTCCCAACACAATTCCTCAGTCCTATCACCAACCTTGGTCGAATTAAGCAAACTGCCAAAGGCTTTTCTTTGTTCAGTTCAGAAGACACCGATATGAAACAAATGCAGCATGACAAAGCTATCAACATTGTTTTCTGGCAAAGCCCAAACGCCATTGCTGGTCTTTTAAGCCTTATGGGAGGGGCCAATCATCTCTTGGCCCTATTCCTGAGTCGTCCTCTTTGCTTGAGCTGCTCTTGCCTTCTGGCAGCTCTTCTCATGCATTATGAGATTCTTGTGCATTATGCATTCTCGTGCATTAGGAACAGGCTCCTCCTGTTCCTCTGCCTCACTGCTGTCAGCCTCTGAAGGCTCTGGAATCTGCACATCCCTCCCCGATGATTGGCCCCTCCCATAAGGCTTAAAACAGACCATCACTGGGGTTTGAGCTTTGCCTGAAAACAACGTTGGTATCTGCGTCCTCTGCTTCGTCTACATCTTTGTTTTTGTGGCTTCTGGACGTTTGCCAGGAAGGGCCTTTGGCATTTTGCCTAATTGGACCAAAGTTTGCAAGAGAACTGAGGAATTTGTGTTGGGAGGCATTTGTTTTACTTTGAGTGGAACGCACTGGGAATGAAGTAATTCCCAGCTGTTCGAATAAAGTTTGTTTGTTTTTCCATGGTGTCGTGTCCCACTCCTCCGCTGACGGCCGGGTCAGGGAAATCCGAATCAGGCGTGCCTCTGCAGCTCTGCCAAAGTCCTTGCAAAGTTCTCAAGGCAGGCAGGAGACCAGAAAGTGATTTCAGCAAGATAAGGTAGACTTTGCCTGACTCAGAGAATGCCAGAAAGCAGATCCTTTATATAGGCCATGGGGTGTGGCTCCATGACTCAGCACTTATCCCGGCCTGCCCCTCCCTTCCTTCTGTTGATGCCGCCTATCAATTCTCCTGAAGCGAGGGTCACTCCAGTTTGCAGCTGTTGGTAATTGACCTTCCTCAGGCTCACATGCTGTGGGGGAGGGGTCGGGGTCTAGTTGCTCCGTTTGCCTGGGCATGGAGCCAGGGCTGGGGGCTGGAGGCGCTTCTTCTTCCTCAGCCTGTCTGGGCATGGAGCCAGGGCTGGGGCCGGGAGGCATGCTAGGACATTGCTCAGCGTTCGGAAGCAGATAAGAAGGCCCCGGCTGCGGGGAAAGCGGACGAGGCACAACACATGGACTCAGTTTATTACTACCTACTTGGGCCTGGGTCACAACAGGGTCACCTGAGTAGAGAAAATGGGTGTGGAGCCCAAATCCTTCGATTCCCCACCATCCAAAGAAGCTCCTTGGCTCAGAAGTGAAACCTCTTTAAAGAAAAATAAGAAAGTCCAGTTGCCTCTTGGGAAAAAGCACTTTTTGGGTTGCAGACCGAACTTACAAAGAACGTCTTCTAAGTTGCTCACTTGCCATCTCTTTCCTTTCCCAGCCTCTTCCCCAAAGCCCTCTTCTAGGCAGCTTTTACGAAGATCTTGCACTCAGTGTTAAACCTCTGCTCCTAAAATCACAGGGTAGCACCGTGTAGCATTTCAGTTCCAAAGGCGAAGAGATGCCTTGAGTAGTGGTGTGGCCAACATTTCAAGCCGCTGTCAGATCCATGTATCTGCCATTCTTCGGAGGAAGGGGGAGAGAGTTTGGATTTTGATACATTTAGTTTCTCTTTTCTTTCTACCTGTCCTATTTCTTGCCTCGTCTTTTTGTATAATCTTTCACCTGATTTATAACCGTTGCCTGGCGCCTTAGATGCCTGGAAATTTCTCACCTCCTGGGCAGTGGTGAAATTCATTTTTTTAAATGACCGGTTCTGTGGGCGTGGCTTGGTGGGCGTGGCAGGGGAAGGATACTGCAAAATCTCCATTCCCTCCCCGCTCTTGGGACCAGCCAGAGGTGGTATTTGCCAGGTTATTTTTATTTATTTACATTTATATCCCGCCCTTCTCCGAAGACTCAGGGCGCTTACACTGTGTTAAGCAATAGTCTTCATTTTATTTGTATATTTATATACAAAGTCAAGTTATTGCCCCCAACAATCTGGGTCCTCATTTTATTTACCTTATAAAGGATGGAAGGCTGAGTCAACCTTGGGCCTGGTGGGAGTTGAACCTGCAGTAATTGCAGGCAGCTGCTGTTAATAACAGACTGTCTTAGCAGTCTGAGCCACAGAGGCCCCAAGGTTCTCCGAACTACTCAAAATTTCCACTACCGGTTCTCTAGAACCTGTCAGAACCTGCTGGATTTCACCCCTGCTCTTGGGGAATGTAAGGGGAAGATGGGCCATGTGGATTGCAACGCCCGGAAGATGGCCCTGAGAAAATTCTCTTATCTCTTTCTCAGAGCGGCGGGTAGGATAGCAACTTCACACCTGCGGATTGGCTGAATCCACATCCGGACTGTTGGCAGAGGTTCCTAATTTCCTTTATCCTAGTTGCATGCCCTGGGGGACCTCAGAGCCTGCTTTGATTCTGTCCTGCTTTCACCTCTTTTCAATAAAAGGTTCCTTTTGAAATACAAAGTTTCAAGAATCTTAAATAACAGGGAGAAGCTGGACCTTACAGCAGCTCCAGAGTTTTTGGTGTTTTTTTTCTTTGCTAAAATTGTGTACATTTTCCAGGCAGTCCTGGAAAAAGACACAAATCAAAGACGAATTTACTTATTCTGCCAGCTGTTGTGGAAATTCAGTGTTCATTCTGGCCGTGTATTTTCTGCAGAGACCCCAAAGGTGACAGTGACCAGAAGGAAGGAGTTGGAGGATGGGATGGAGACGCACATCTGCCATCTCCACGGCTTCTACCCCAGGGAGATCGATGCCTCCTGGACGAGGGACGGGGAGGTCTGGCTGGAGGACACCTTCTATGGGTCTGTGGCCCCCAACGTGGATGGGACCTACCACTACTGGCTCAGCGTCCGGATCGATCCCAAAGAGAGGGACCGCTATCGGTGCCACGTGGAGCACGACAGCCTGCAGGAGCCTCTGGATGTGGCCTTGAAGGGTGAGAGGCTCAGTTGTGGACACCCCGAGGCTCGATTGGATCGGTAACAACTAGCTGGGGACATCCTGGGAGGCGGCACCAAGTGACCAGAGTGCACAGGATGGTTGCAGGAGTGGTAACTTATCCAGCGGATCATCGCCAGATAAGAGACCTGCTGGAAATTAGGGGGGGGGAAGGGGCAGCTCAGGAAAAGGGGGCTATAGAGAGAGGAGGTGTGTGGCATGAAGGGGAGAACAAAGGAGAAGAAGGAGAATTAAAAAAAGGGGGAGACGCCGCATGAAGGGGAAAAGAGACAGTGGAGACCGAAGCAAAAGTAATTTGGAGGGAGAAGAGGAGAAGGAGTGTGGATAGCAGGTAGAGAGGAGGAAGTGTTTCTCAGCTTGCCCTGCCATCACCCTGCCTCTTATCCCTGATTGGAGGGGCCAGTGTGGGGGGTGACGGGGCCAGAGAGGGAGAGAGAGAGAGAGAGAACAAGAATGAAACTGGTCCAGAGAAAGAGAGAGCGCAAAGATGACCCAGAGAGAGGAAGCGAAGGCAATCCAGAGAGAAGGGTCGAGAGAACGAGCCCGCAACCAGAGTGGTCACCAGACGCACCAGGGGGCTGCAGAGGAGAGCCGATCCATGCGAGAGAGTGATCCAGTGACCAGACACACCAGGAGGCTGCAGAGGAGAGCCGATCCATGCGAGAGAGTGATCCAGTGACCAGACGCACCAGGAGGCTGCAGAGGAGAGCCGATCCATGCGAGAGAGTGATCCAGTGACCAGACACACCAGGAGGCTGCAGAGGAGAGCCGATCCATGCGAGAGAGTGATCCAGTGACCAGATGCACCAGGAGGCTGCAGAGGAGAGCCGATCCATGCGAGAGAGTGATCCAGTGACCAGATGCACCAGGAGGCTGCAGAGGAGAGCCGATCCAGGCGAGAGAGTGATCCAGTGACCAGATGCACCAGGAGGCTGCAGAGGAGAGCCGATCCATGCGAGAGAGTGATCCAGTGACCAGATGCACCAGGAGGCTGCAGAGGAGAGCCGATCCATGCGAGAGAGTGATCCAGTGACCAGATGCACCAGGAGGCTGCAGAGGAGAGCCGATCCATGCGAGAGAGTGATCCAGTGACCAGATGCACCAGGAGGCTGCAGAGGAGAGCCGATCCATGCGAGAGAGTGATCCAGTGACCAGACGCATCAGGAGGCTGCAGAGGAGAGCCGATCCAGGCGAGAAAACGAGCCAGTGACCAAAGGGTGGACCAGACACGCCCGAAGGAAGCAGAAGCAAGTTGACTCACTGAAGGACAGTGGAGATGAGCTGAGCTGGGCAAGTGGAAGTGCCTGGGTGAGCGATCAGAGAGAGAGAGAGACCCCGATACATTAAATCAGTGACTGAGAGCGGAAAAGCAACAGGTTACCTGGGAGAAAGGGACAGAAGGAGTGGGACTTTTGCAGCCCTTTTGGGGGTAGCACTACAACGGTGTATGTGTGTGTTCGTCTGGAATCTCCTTCTAGCCTTTCTCTACTGCGGATGGGTGGAGTGACCCCATCCAGGGACATGAGCCAAGTGAGGAAAAGCAATAGACTCCACCGCCATCACTATGTGGTGTGAGGAGATAGAGACAAGTGTAGCAATTAACATCTCTGGGGCAAAAAAACCCCAAATGCTCAATAGTAGTAACTGTGAGAGGGATCTTGGAGTCCTAGTGGACAATCATTTAAATCTGAGCCAGCAGTGTGCAGCAGCTGCCAAAAAAGCCAATGCATAAACAGAGGGATAGAATCAAGATCACATAAAGTGTTAATACCACTTTATAATGCCTTGGTAAGGCCACACTTGGAATATTGCATCCAGTTTTGGTCGCCACGATGTAAAAAAGATGTTGAGACTCTAGAAAGAGTGCAGAGAAGAGCAACAAAGATGATTAGGGGACCGGAGGCTAAAACATATGAAGAATGGTTGCAGGAACTCGGAATAATAATAATATTATTATTATTATTATTATTATTATTATTATTATTATTATTATTATTATTATTATTATTTAATTTGTATACCGCCCTTCTCCCGAAGGACTCAGGGCGGTTTACAGCCAGGTAAAACAACAATCAATAACACAATACAAATAAAAGAATAATTAAAAAACTTATTCGAATTTGGCCCCAAATTTAAACTGGTATGTCCAGTTTAATAAAAAGAAGGACTAGAGGAGACACGATAGCAGTATCTCAGGGGTTGCCACAAAGAAGAGGGAGTCAGACTATTCTCCAAAGCATCGGAGGGCAGAACAAGAAGCAATGGGTGGAAACTAATCAAGGAGAAGCAACTTAGAACTAAGGAGAAATTTCCCGACAGTTAGAACAATTAATCAGTGGAACAATTTGCCTGCAGACCTTGTGAATGCTTCAACACTGGAATTTTTTAAGAAAATGTTGGGTAACCTTTTGTCTGAAGTGGTGTAGGGTTTCCTGCCTGGGCAGAGGGTTGGACTAGAAGACCTCCAAAGTCCCTTCCAACTCTGTTGTTGTTGTTGTTGTTGTTATTAAGGCTGTTACACCTGACCCCATAGGTCTCGCCTTTAGTGAAGACATTGGGTACCCAAGAGGAGACACACACTTTGGTTACCATAGGTGCAGCAAGGGCAGGGTCTGCCCAGGCTATGGGAAGTCTGACATCCATCCAAACCCAGACTGGTAGCCACTATGCGGACTCTGGGTACATGAAACTGCATACCTTTTCGGGGATACAACCAGTCCCAGATGGGGAAGACGAATACAAAGCATGGATGGAACAGGTGAAGAATGGGATGTATCGTACACCCAAAAGAAGCAGAGGTTCAGAAAAAGCCTGAAGGGTCCCTCTGCAGAAGCCATTAGAAGCTTAACACTTGGCGGAAGGCAATTCACATTGCACGTTTACCTCTGTTTACTACAGGATGAGTCTGGGCCTGCCGAAACAGTTTCTAGCCTGCTGGTTCTAGCCGGTTCGAGCAAATGTACTAGAAGAGAGGTAAAAGGCAGTCTGAATACATCAGATGCTTGAACAGGTTGCTATGTCAGATTGTGTAGAACAGTGGTTCTCAACCTTTATAGTGCTGCGACTCCTTTAATACAATTCCTCATGATGTGGCGACCCCTTTAATACAATTCCCCATGATGTAGCGACCCCCAACCGCAAAATTATTTTCGTTTTGAATTTATCGCGCCTGAAGCCGTATTGGCTAGCGATCTGAACTGCTTGCGATTGCCTTGAGGACAGAGGCATTAAAGCGGAGACTCCTCCCCTATTAAATTTATCACGCCTGAAGCCAGATTAGGCTAGCGATTGGGAGTGATTGCAGCTGGCTTGAGAGGGAGACATCAGAGCAAAGATTTCTCTCTTTTTTAATTGATCACGCCTGAAGCCGAATTCGGCTAGCGATTTGAAGAGACTGCAGCTGGCTTGTGAAGTCAACCATTGGAGCGCGATTCTTCAACTCACAAGTATACTTCCCATATTTCCGATGGTCTTAGGCGACCCCTGGCAAATTGTCATTCGACCCCCAACGGGGTCCCAACCCACAGGTTGAGAACCGCTGGTGTAGAAGAAGGGGATGGAGCCAATTGAAGTGGAATGGACCAGGATGAAGCAATTTTCATGGGGTGTTTTAATTCTCAGATCCAATCTGGAATCAGCTAAAGACCCTGGCCGAGGGGAACACCTGGGGGTATCATGAGCTCATAAGGAGATTTAGGGCAACAGAAGTGGTGAGGAAGTCAAAGAGGCCACACCTGATTCATCACCAGGCACGGGGATGAGGAGAACTGAAGATGACTATGCTTGCTCACTGCTACGGAAGCCCAAATATCTCAGAAACGAAGACAAATACCTCATGGAGAGCAAGGGGTGGTTCATACTTGAGTGGAAGCTGGGCTGGGTCAGCCAATGGGGGAGGGGAATAGGCATTTAATATAATATAATAACAGAGTTGGAAAGGACCTTGGAGGTCTTCTAGTCCAACCCCCTGCCCAGGCAGGAAACCCTACGCCATTTCAGACAAATGGCTATCCAACATTTTCTTAACAATTTCCAGTGTTGGAGCATTCACAACTTCTGCAGGCAAGTTGTTCCACTTATTAATTGTTCTAACTGTCAGGAAATTTCTCCTTAGTTCTAAGTTGCTTCTCTCCTTGATTAGTTTCCACCCATTGCTTCTTGTTCTACCCTCAGGTGCTTCGGAGAATAGTTTGAGTCCTTCTTCTTTGTGGCAACCCCTGAGATATTGGAACACTGCTATCATGTCTCCCCTAGTCCTTCTTTTCATTAAACTAGACATTTTTGCCTCAGCTGAGAAGCTAGCAAAGCATGTGATCTATTATTACTATGGGAGTGCAGGGCACTACAGACATACTTGTACAAAGCTATCCAAACCACGACGTCCAACCTAGTTTGGAAACTACAGAAGGCCCCCAGTGAGGGACCCAACTGAGAAGCTGATCCCAGAAGAGAGAATGTTGAAGGTAATCCCGGAGGTGATCTCCATGAAGGCCTCGAGGCAGGCTTAAGGGAGGATTGTGGTCAGAATCTGGAATGTTACTGACTTCCCTGAAAGGTTTACAGAAAGGTTACAGAGGAATTATTGAGTCTGTCATTTGCACCTCTATAACTGTCTGGTTCGGTTCTGCAACCCAACAAGAAAAACACAGACTTCAGAGGATAATTAGAACTGCAGAAAAAATAATTGCTACCAACCTGCCTTCCATTGAGGACCTGTATACTGCACGAATCAAGAAGAGGGCCGTGAAAATATTTACAGATTCCTCACATCCTGGACATAAACTGTTTCAACTCCTACCCTCAAAACGACGCTATAGAGCACTGCACACCAGAACAACTAGACACAAGAACAGTTGGCCATCACTCTGCTTAACAAATAATTCCCACAACACTGTCAAACTATTTACTAAATCTACACTACTATTAATCGTCTCATAGTTCCCATCACCAATCTCTTTCCACTTATGACTGTATGACTATAACTTGTTGCTGGCAATCCTTATGATTTATATTGATATATTGACCATCAATTGTGTTGTAAATGTTGTACCTTGATGAACGTATCTTTTCTTTTATGTACACTGAGAGCATATGCACCAAGACAAATTCCTTGTGTGTCCAATCACACTTGGCCAATAAAAATTCTATTCTATTCTATTCTATTGAAGGACCAAACGTTGTTGAGACAACTGTGTCTGGTCACCCCTGTCATATTGCCTGATACAGGACAAGAGACTGAGGGTGAGGTTTCAATAGATTGGTTCTACCTGAAGAACACACAGTTTGCCCCAGAGTGACTGGAGAGGACTAGAGACCAACTTTGGAGCTGACGACATCTGTTCTCGAAGGATGGATTTGACTTGGGGTGCACTAGGAGCACCCAATATTGAATCAGTCTAAGGAAGATAAGCCATTCTGAGCGAGGTCTTGGAAGATTCTATTAAGTCACTTTGATCCGGGGTCTCCAACCTTAGTCCCTTTAAGACTTGTGGACTTCAACTCCCAGCAAAGCTGGCTGAGGAACTCTGGGAGTTGAAGTCCACAAGTCTTAAAGGGACCAAGGTTGGAGACCCCTGACTTAGATGATGTCAGAGAGTATCTAGCAGAGTTGAAGAATACCAGGATCATCTGAGAATCTTGGAGCCTCTATGCCTCTCCCATAGTAGCGGTCTGAAAGAAGAATGGGTCTCTGAGAATGTGCATAGATTACTGTACCCCCAATTGGAAGACCATTCCAGATGAGTACACTACCCCCTGGATTGAAGATGCTCTACATTGCTTCTCAGGGGCAAAGTGGTTCAGTATGCTGGGTCAGAGAAGTGGCTACCATCAAATTCCCATGCATCCAGATGATGAAAAATCCAGATGAAAGAGTAAACTGCTTTCATCTGCCTCTTGGGGTTCTGTGAATTTAATTGAATGTCTCAAAGGTTATCAGGGGCCCAGCGACATTTCAACGACGTATGGAGCAGACAGTAGGAGACATGAATCTGATAGAGATGCTGGTGTACCTAGACGATATTGTGCTTGGTGAGACTCTTGAACAACACGAGAACCTGGAGAAGGTTCTGAGTTGGCTCCCATGAAGGAGGATTTTTTTTTTTATTGGCCAAGTGTGATTGGACACACAAGGAATTTGTCTTGGTGCATATACTCTCAGTGTACGTAAAAGAAAAGATACCTTCATCAAGGTACAACATTTACAACACAATTAATGGTCAATATATCAATATAAATCATAAGGATTGCCAGCAACAAAGTTACAGTCATACAGTCATAAATGGAAAGAGATTGGTGATGGGAACTATGAGAAGATTAATAGTAGTGGATCTGTATACTGCACGAATCAAGAAGAGGGCCGTGAAAATATTTACAGATCCCTCACATCCAGGACATAAACTGACGATCCCAGCTGAGTTGCCTGATCGCCAGAACCCTTTAAAAGCGTTTTTAAGCTTTTAAAGTTATGATATATCGGAAAAGCTTATAAAAAGCAAAAAAATGTTTTTATTGTTTGGTTTTTATAGATGATGAGATGCGAGAGAGTGGGAGAGGGATATGAGATGAGAGAGAGAGGGAGAGATGAGGAAGAGAGAGGGGGAGGGAAATAGATATAGATACACGATTGTGTTGTTGGAAGTTTTTGTTTCTATAAAGTGCTGAGAGTCACAAAATTGCAAACTGCTGTTTTTGAGCTAAACAACTAAAGAGGAATATCAGCTGCCTTCATGCTGGGCTGGTGTGAGAAAAAGGCAGCATCATGAAGACGTGTCTTCTAACAATGGGTTAGCAAGGTGGGTTATGGGTTATGCACGGTCACTCATGCCCTCATCACTTCTCGACTGGATTATTGCAATGCTCTCTACATGGGGCTACCCCTGAAGTGTACTCGGAGACTTCAGTTAGTCCAGAATGCAGCTGCGCGGGTGGGTAACACCACTCCTGCGCAGTCTGCCGGGTGCGCTTCAAGGTTTTGGTTACCACCTTCAAAGCGCTCCATGGCTTAGGGCCCGGGTACTTACGGGACCGCCTGCTGTTTCCACATGCCTCCCACTGACCCGTACGCTCTCACAGAGAGGGTCTTCTCAGGGTGCCGTCCGCCAAGCAGTGTCGGCTGGCGGCCCCCAGGGGAAGGTCCTTCTCTGTGGGAGCACCTACCCTCTGGAACGAACTTCCCCCCCGGTTTACGCCAATTGCCTGACCTTCAGACCTTTCGCCGGGAACTGAAAACTTATTTATTTATCCAAGCGGGACTGGCCTGATTTTTAAATTCTAAATTTTAAATTTTAAATTTTAAATTGTAATTTTACTGGGTATTTTATAGGGTCAATTGGACGGTTTTAATTTCGGCCTTTTATTGAATAAGCTTTTTAATTGTTATTTTAATATGTATATTAATTGTTTTAAATGAAGGCTGTACACCGCCCTGAGTCCTTCGGGAGAAGGGCGGTATAAAAGTTTAATAAATAAATAAATAAATAAATAAATAAATAAATAAATAAATAAATAAATAAATAAATAAATAAATAAATAAGGGGTCTTCCTTCTACAGTTAGAGGGACACAAAGATGAGATCCTTAGACTTATTAAATTTGGGAATTTCCGGTCCTTGGGCTGCATTAAGTCTCTCCTTTAATTGGGAGGATTGTTTGTGGTTCTCCTTCAATCTGCTCTTTCTCCCAATTCAGTTCCAGAATCTAACATGGGGCTCCTCATCGGCTGCATTGTTTTGGCTGGTCTTACCCTGGTGTGTCTGATTGCTGGGATCCTGGTATTCCACAGTAAGTATCTTTTTTGGGGGGTGATTGAAGAGAAATGGGGAGATTCTCTTGAATCTCTCCCTTTGGGTGGGGGGCTTTTTCTGGGCTTCCTTCTGTTTTCTTGCCTTCAGAAGTTGTGGGTGTTCCAACACTGGAAAAGGGACTGGACAACTATTTGACTAAAATGGTCAAATAAGGGTAGGCTTCAAAAATTTTAGCAAAGGGTTCTCTGCCCTGTTACTGGGGGGCTGTGGCCTAGTCGGCCTCCTGCACCATGACGCGAGGTGGTGATATTTGCCCTCCCCAGGCTCCAGAGGCTTTTCTTGAGCCTCCAGGAGGGCAAAAACGGCCTCCCCAGACCTGTTCCTGGCCTTGCCGAACTTCCGGAAGGCCCATTTTTCGCCTTCCCCGAGCTTCCATGCACGCCCTACACTTACAGTACCTGTATCCAAAACAGGCCATGTGGGGACTCCTGGGAGAGGCAGGGAAGGTGGGCGGGGCCAGCCAGGGATTTGGGGGTTCTCCGAACTGCACAGAATCTTAGCTGGAGGTTCTCCCGAACCCCTGCGAGCCCCCAGCAGCCCTCCCTTGTATAAGGTCTCCTGCTTGAGCAGGGGGTTGTTATTCCCTGTCATTTTCTGAGCTGCGAAGAGGCATCACAGTTCTGTCTTACTCAAAAGCTTTTGTCCAAGGGCAGCAGATAAAGATTTCAATGAAAATTGGGTGCTTTCCCTTCCCCCATTTCTCCTCCCATCTTGGAGGCAGCAAGTCTCTCTCGGGGAAAATCAAATGTTTTGTCGTGTCCCACTCCTCCTCTGACGGCCAGGTCTGGGAAGTCTGTATCAAGCGTGGCCACGAAGCCTCTGCAGCTTTGCCAAATTCCTGTCAGAGTTCTCAGGGCAGGCAGGAATCCAAGGTGTGACTTCAGCAACCAGATGAGACTTTGCCTGACTCAAGGAATGCCAAAAAGCAGATCCTTTATATAGGCCATGGGGTGTGGCTCCATGACTCAGCATTTATCCAGGCCTGCCCCTCCCTTCCTTTTGCTGACGTCGCCTCTCCATTCTCCAGAAGCGGGGATCTGTCCACGTTTTGTCAGCTGCCGGCAATTCTAGCTCGTGGCTGGCTTCTTGCTCACACGCTGTAGGGGGGAGGTTTATTTGCTCAGTCTGTCCGGGCATGGTGCCAGGGCTGGGGGTTGGAGGCATGCCAGGCCATTCTTCTTCACTATCAGTCTCTGGCTCAGATAACAGGAGATGGGAGGGGCCCAGCTGCGGAGAGGGGGGCGGGCAAGGCACAACATGTTTGTAGTCTGTAGATCAAACTCGCAGCCCATGGGCCGAATACATCCCGCGCTGGCCGCACCCGCCTCCGGTTTAGCAAAGGGGGGGAAAGTCACAAGACGTCACGTGACGATGACAAGACCACGCGAGTTTGACACCATTGCTGTAGATCTTCTTGTGTCTGTTGATTGCTAGGAGAGGTTGTGACTCAGCAACTGTGAAGACCTCCCTTGGGGCTCTTCCCCTACAGAGACAGAGACTGGATGATCTCTGGTGGAGTCTCTTTTTTTCACTGATTTTTTTTTTCCTTGCAGAAAAACATGAGGATGGCTACAAAGCAGCAACAAGTGAGTGGTTTTTTCCCCACTTGACATGTTAACTCCCACTCAGAGCAGGGATCAGAGGCTCCATCCGTTGAGTGTGTATGTGTTCCCTGTGAATCCAAATGTCCCGAGCAGCTTTATAAAGCTGCAGAGGACCGAGAATTAAGCTAAGGAGGATGGGCTGGGCTGTTCTTGTGAGCGGAGACTCCAAGAAGAAACATCTGATATGAGAAACTCATGGAACAGTGAGAAGACCCAGCTGAGTGGAAGATCCCTCTGATTGAGAAGTTGCTCTGTTTTTCCAAGCAGGCAGAAAGGAAAGGGTTGGCTGTAGCGCGATCAGGAAGCTCCGTAAAAGTACTGATCAAAAAGAGGCATTTAGAGAGAAAAGGAGCCTTGGTGGATGCCAGCTGGATCTCCTCTTGGTCTCCCACCAAAAAGGCTCTCTAAGTATGAACTGATTGGAAAAAGTCACTTTGGATCCATCTGTATTGTCAAGGAATTGCATAGCACCTGTTCAGGTGAAGTCACTAACACTGACACAAAGTTGTATTATATATATGACAAACGAGTCCTTAACACGAGGAATGACACCAGACCCACACTCACGAGGTCCACACAGGATGTCACCACCACACATCCACCCAGAAAGCAGACCCAAACTCACACTGATCAGGAAGCACGACCAAGGACCAGAAGCCAGACCGCAGCTGCAACATTAGCCATTTCAAACCCCTCCAATCCATATATGCAGCAGACTGACACCCACTATGAAGATGTAGCACGACCACGACCACGAAGCCAAACAGCAGCAGTGCAGCTCACCAGCTCAAATCCCCCTGCAACTCAGACTAATTTGAGCACAACCAAGCCCCCACCCAAACAGGACACACCCCCATCCAATCAGAGCACAAAAAAAACCCCATCCAATCAGAGCACAGCCAAGCTCCCACCTAATCAGTTCAAACCCCACTAGCAGTTAAAAGGAAGAAACAGCTGCGATCACATTGCTCCCAGAAACGAAGCTGAAGCCTGAAGATGACGAATGAGACTTCGTCGAAACGTCGCCAAGACACTTCCAATTTTACGCGGGAGAAAACCCGAATAACCAAAGACCTACATATAGATAGATAGATAGATAGATAGATAGATAGATAGATAGATAGATAGATAGATAGATAGATATAAAATACATAAATATATAAATATATACATAAGTCTTTGGCTATTCGGGTTTTCTCCCGCGTAAAATTGGAAGTGTCTTGGCGACATTTCGACGAAGTCTTATTCGTCATCTTCAGGCTTCAGCTTCGTGCTTCTGGGAGCAATGTGTGATCGCAGCTGTTTCTTCCTTTTAACTGCTGGTGGGGGTTTGAACTGATTGGGTGGGAACTTGGCTGTGCTCTGATTGGATGGGGGTTTGTGGTCATCCAGAAAGAAACACGCAAGATAGTCAGGGACACAGGAATTTCATGAGGCAAGTTAAAACAATATACAGAAGACAGAGAAGGAAAAAAGGAGGGAAAAAAGGGAAACTCCCCCTTTATACTTATGGCAGCCAATCATAGCGTAGATTGCCTCATGCACGAGTTGGCACTTTCTAACCACTACAACTGTGTATTTTGGCCAATTGTACGCTTTACTGTTCCAGCTATTAAATCCAATATCTTAGCACTCCCCCAATTTATAGCTGGACAGCATTTAAACCAAGTTGTTTTATTAAGGGCCATAATAGCTCAGGCTGTTAGAAGCCTGTTATTAGAACACAGCAGCCTGCAATTACTGCAGGTTCAAGCCCGGCCCGAGGTTGACTCATCCTTCCTTTACCTACCTTTATAAGGTAGGTAAAATGAGGACCCAGATTGTTGGGGGGGGCAATAAGTTGACTTTGTAAATATACAAATAGAATGAGACTATTGCCTTATACACTGTAAGCCGCCCTGAGTCTTCGGAGAAGGGCGGGGTATAAATGTAAATTAAAAAAAAAAATTAAGATCCTTGTATTTTTGTATGTTTATTGGCTTTGTCATGAGGTCAGCTAAATTAATTTCTGACGGACAATAAATTAGATCTATTGTATTTTCTTTCGCTGCTTCTCTGACATCACAATATTTTATGTCAACGTGCTTGCTTCTGGTTTTTATTCTCCTGTTGCCATTTGTATACATGTTGTGTTGACTTCAATATCCTTTCACTTCAATATCCAAATCCTTTAACAATTATATACACCAGGGGTGTCAAACTCGATTTCATTAAAGGCCACAGCAGGGTTGTTGTCGTGTCCTACTCCTCCTCTGACGGCCAAGTCGGGGAAGTCCGTATCAAGCGTGCCTCTGCAGCTCTGCCAAAGTCCTATCAGAGTCCTCAAGACAGGCAGGAATCCAAGGTGTGACTTCAGCAATCCAGATTAGACTTTGCCTGACTCAGAGAATGCCAGAAAGCAGATCCTTTATATAGGTCATGGGGTGTGGCTCCATGACTCAGCACTTATCCAGGCCTGCCCCTCCCTTCCTTTTGCTGATGTCGCCTCTCCATTCTCCGGAAGCGTGGATCTATCCATTGCATCGTTTCGTCTCCAGCTGTTGGTAATCCCAGCTCGTGGCTGGCTTCAGGCGCACATGCTATCGGAGGGAGGTTTGTTTGTTCGGTTTGTCCGGGCATGGTGCCAGGGCTGGGGGCTGGAGGCATGCCAGGACATTCTTCTGTACTATCAGTGTCCAGCAGGAGATAAGAGGGGCCCAGCTGCAGCGGGGGGGGGGCCGAGCGAGACACAACAGTTGTGTTTGACCTTGGGAGGGCCAGGGGGCATGGCCAGCTCGATGTCACTCGTGTAGGGGGCGCCTGTGGTGGTCCAAGTGCTCTGCCAATGAAAAACGGGTTCCCGAGCTCCGTTTTCGGCTGCGACTGTTGTGACCCAGGCCCAAGTAGGTAGTAGAAAACTCAGTCAGTGAAAAAACAAACAAACTTTATTCAAACCGCTGAGAATTACTTCATTCCCAGTGTAGTTCAACTAAACTAGAGCAAATTCCTCCCAACACAAATTCCTCAGTCCTACCGCAAACCTTGGTCAAATTAGGCAAACTGCCCAAGGCCTTTCTTGGCAAAAGTTCAGAAGTCACAGATACAAAAATAAATGCAAGAAGACAAAGCTATCGACGTTGGTTTCCGGCAAAGCCCAAATGCCGTTGCTGGTCTGTTTTAAGCCTTATGAGAGGGGCCAATCATCTCTTGGCTCTACTCCCGAGTCGTCCTCTTTGCTTGAGCTGCTCTTGCCTTCTGGCAGCTCTTCTCATGCGTGCATTATTAGGAAGAGGCTCCTTCTGTTCCTCTGCCTCACTACTATCAGTCTCTGGAGGCTCTGGAGTCCGCATCTCACTCCCCAATGGCCCTGGCCTCACCTCAGCCTCATCACCATCCAACTCCGTTGCCAGCTCCACAGGCTGCTGGCGGACCACAACAGCGACGGCCTCTTGCAACCCTCTGCCAGTGAAAATGGAGCACACGGCCCTCCTGAGCTTCATTTTTTGCTATTCCCAAGGCGGCCTCACAGACCAGATCTAAGCATCCTGTGGGCCGGATCTGGCCTCCGGACCTTGAATTTGACACCCCTGGTATACACCATGTTATCTCTGAACGTATTTCTGAAAATATCCTGGATTCTGCTCGGGCTGCGGAAATGGCAACTGAAGTCTGTTTTCTATATTTTCAACCCAATCAGTGGGAGTTCCAACCAAACATTGCAAACCACAAATCTTGACATTGACTTTCTATCTTGTACCTCATTAGCCCAATCACTGTCTACACTACATTTCCAATCCCAATTCACCTGACGATTGTAAATGCAATCCCAAATCCATGGTTTGTTTTAAATTAGTTTTGCGGGCCAGCAAGGGAGGGATGGGATGGTTCCCCACATGGAGCAGGCAAGCACGCAATGCATGCAGCTGCATTTGTGCGAGCAGCAAGCACACACGACAGTGTTTGCCCATTGCTCACGCATGTGGCGTGCATGCCACTTCTGCAGCCAGGTTCTGAAAGGATGAAGTCCTGGTGGTGACCTTAGGGACTCCTGCTTTACATTACATATTATTTTAATTTCTAACCAGTGTTGCTGTATAGGCTTTAATCATTTAAGATTGTGATGGCCCAGTTCAGCTCTACTGCGCATGTGTGCGTGACTCCTGCCAGCCAGTTGGTTTTAGGGTCTCTGCCACTCATGAGTGGGAGACAGGGGGTGGAAGAGGGGTCACACACACATGCAGGGTGGGTGTGCACCAGTGGTGGGATTCAGCCAGTTCGCACCACTTCGGGAGAACCGGTTGTTAATTTTCTGAGCAGTTTGGTGCACTGGTTGTTGGAAGAAATCATTAGGCATCACTGATTTAAGAGCCATGGTGGTGCAGTGGTGAGAATGCAGTACTGCAGACTACTTCTGCTAACTGCTGGCTGCCTGCAGTTTGGCAGTTTGCGTTTCAGCGGCTTAAGGTCGACTCAGCCTTCCATCCTTCCGAGGTTGGTAAAATGAGGACCCAGATTGTTGGGGGCAACTCTGTGAGCCGCTTAGAAAGGGATTGTAAAGAGAGGGCTGTAAAGCACGGTGAAGTGGTATATACTGTAAGTTCTATTGCTATTGCTAAATTCAATATCGTAACATATATTCATGATCACCGTGCCCTCCGGCTGAAGGATTGATGAACTGTTATGCAGGTAGTTCTTTTTTTTTTTTTTTTGGGCAAAATTTTTTTTATTTTTTTTCCCCATAATAATTCCCACAATTTGACCAGTGTACAATACAATCACTTATACAACAATCGATCCTATACTCAAATTATGCTCAATCCGGACTACTCGACCGCCACTCACTCCCTTAATCCTTTCTACCCTTCTCATCCTTCTTCGACTTTCCCCACCATCCTTCTCCTCGCTTTCCTACTTCCCCTCCTCTTTCCCACTTCTCACTACCATCCTTTCTAACCCTCTATCTTCTCCTCCTCCTTCTCCTCCTATCCTTTCTTCTCCCTCCCTTCTTTCCTACCTACCTACCTACCTACCTACTTTCTTCCTTCTTTACTCCTCTTTCCTTACCCTTTCCCTTCGGGAGTGGTTACCGAGCAGCCCCGACTTTACACCATTCCAACTTGTTTAATTCTACCATTATTCCTGTACAATGGCAATCAATCAATTTATAATCTTCCCCTCCCTTCCCCCCCCCCGAGACTTCCTAGAACAGAATACAGGATATTGTAACTAACAAACATAATCTAAAATATAACATAAAACATAGTCCATTTCACACCATCAAACCATCACACTATCAATTCCCTTCTTTCTTAAACTCTAATACATGTCAATTCCTAACTTCACTCAAAAACTAATTGATATTTTTTAATCTGATGCCTATTTTGAATATAATCAATCCACTTTCTCCATTCCAAAATATATTTTTCTTGTGTACAGTCTTTCAAATAGGCAGAAATTTTTGCCATTTCTGCTAAATTTGATACTTTACTAATCCATTCTCCAATTGTACATACAATTGGAGTATGCAGGTAGTTCTTGACTTACGACCACAATTGAACCGAAAATTTCTTTGGGTAAGCGAGACACTTGTTCAGTGAGTTTTGCCCCACCTTACGACTTGCCACAGGTACTGAGTGAATCGCTGCACTTGTTAAATTAGTATCAGGTTGTTAAGTGAATCTGGATTCCCCATTGACTTTGCTTGGTTGCTAGGTTGCAAAAGGGGATCACATGACCCCAGGACTCTGTTGCCAAGCGTCTGAATTTTGATTATGTGACGATGAGGCTGCTGTCATGGTTGTAAGTGTGAAAAATGGCCATAAGTCACTTTTTTCAGTGATGCTGCAACTTCAAATGGCCGTTAAATGAACTGTTGTAGGTTGAGGACTATTGTCGTGTCCCACTCCTCCGCTGACGGCTGGGTCAGGGAAATCCGAATCAGGCTTGCCTCTGCAGCTCTGCCCAAAGTCCTAGCAAAGTCCTCAGAGCAGGCAGGAGACCAGTAAGTGACTTCAGCAAGATAAGTTCGACTTTGCCTGACTCAGAGACTGCCAGAAAGCAGATCCTTTATATAGGCCATGGGGTGTGGCTCCATGACTCAGCACTCATTAAGGCCTGCCCCTCCCTTCCTTCTGTTGCCTCCGCCTATCCAATCTTCTGATGCGAGGGTCACTCCAATCAGCTGTTGGAAGTAAACTTTCCTCAGGCTCACATGCTGTGGAGGAGGGGGAGGGTCTAGCTGCTCCGTTTGCCTGGGCATGGAGCCAGGGCTGGGGCCGGGGGATGCTCCCTCCTCTGCAGCCTGCTTGGGCATGGAGCCAGGGCTGGGACCGGGAGGTGCCCCCTCCTCTGCAGCTTGTCTGGGCATGGAGCCAGGACTGGGGCCGGGAAGCATACATTCCTCCGTGTTCGGGAGCAGATAAGCAGACCCCGGCTGCGGTGAGAGCGGACAAGACACAACAACTATGTGTATACATATTAAGGATTCTTTCCTGTGTCCCAGCTAAAGGAGCTTGATTCAATCCTTTTGAATGCATTTTTGGGTCTCTCCCTCCCTCCCTCCCTGTGTGTGTGTGTTTGTGTGTGTAAGAGACAGAGAGCAGCAGCTTGAGTCAGATTTGAGTTTCTCCATCTCCTTCCTTCAGCCAAGAAACTTACCTCCCACTTTTTTTTCTTTCTTTTCCAGCAAGTGGCAAAGGATCCAACAGGTTGGACTGGGGTAAGTCAGAGGGAGTTGCTCCTGAATAAACAAGAGCTATTATCAGGGGTTCCAGTTAACACACTCAATGGAATCAAAACTCCAAGGCAGCCCACATGGTGCGTTTATGCACGCCCCTTACAGACCTCTTAGGAACGGGGTGAGGTCAACAGTAGACAGTCTAAGGTTAAACTTTTGCGGGTTTTGGGGAAGTAACCACAGAGTCTGGAAGTGCATTCCAGGCATTGACCACTCTGTTGCTGAAGTCGTATTTTCTGCAATCGAGTTTGGTGTGGTTTACCTTAAGTTTGTATCTATTGTGTGCTCGTGTATTGTTGTGGTTGAAGCTGAAGTAGTCATTGACAGGTAGAACATTGTAGCAGATCATTTTATGTACTACGCTTAAGTTGGACCAAAGGCGATGAAGTTCTAAGTTGTCTAAGCCCAAAAATTTCAAGTCTGGTGACATAACTCTGTTGCGAGCGGAGGAGTGGAGGACTCTTCTCGTGAAATATCTCTGGATTCGCTCAATTGTATTAATGTCTGATATGCATTGCGGGTTTCAGACAGATGAGCTGTATTCAAGAATTGGTCTAGCAAATGTTTTGTACGCTCTAGTTAGCAGTTCAATATTAGCAGAGAAGAAGCGACGCAAGATTAGGTTAACAACTCTTAACGCCAATGATGTTACAATGACCTCTGACACTTAGATTATTAGAGATGAGTATTCCAAGGTCCTTGACAGAGTGAGATTTCCAGCTTCCTTCCTTCAGACACGGAAGGCAGCCTTACATGGCTCTTGCTTTAGTTCTGGCCCTTTAGTTCTGGAATGGGAAATAAGGAAACCACCAGAAAAAGCCAGGAGCCCTAACCGTTAAGAGACCTGTTTTGATCACATGGCCTGGTCTCCTTTTAGAGATCCATGAAACTGCAGAGGTTTAATGGTGAGGAGAAAGGGACCTCATTACAGGACCAGGACAAAGCAGAGACTCACTCTGTGTCTTTCTCTCCAATGCAGGAAGGAACCTGGCCATTTAGCAGCTCCCTCGCAGGTGAGTGGCCCCACTGGGGTCTGTGTGGGGAGGAGGAAGGGAGCGAAATGTGGGCTTTGAGGTCCAAAGACCAACTGATGGTGAAGATACTTTGGGAAATCCCTCTTCTCTCTCCTGCTCATCTCAAGCGCTGCAAGGGAAGGAATTTGGGGGTGATCCGGAGGGGCTCTGGAAAGGGGGGGGCTCTGCCTGCCCCCAAACTCTTCCCCTGCAAGGCCAGACCTCCCAGGATCTGATTGGATGAGGAGGCTCAGAGACCTGCAAAGAGAAGGTCGGAATGTCCCCAGTATAAGGGAGAGGTAGGGGGCAAATGAAGAACTTCTTGAGGGTCCTACACTCATGGATGGAGTGGGGGCTTCTCCCTCCTCGAGTCCATCTGAGAATCCCACCCTCCAGATGCTGAAGGAAGACCTGGACTTTCTGGAGGCCATGAATCTATTTACATTTGTTTCTGGAGGCAACATGGGAGTTGAATTGGATGTGTGTACTTAAGGGCAGGGGTCTCCAACCTTGGTCCCTTTAAGACTTGTGGACTTCAACTCCCAGAATCCCTCAGCCAGCAAAGCTGGCTGAGGAACTCTGGGAGTTGAAGTCCACAACTCTTAAAGGGACCAAGGTTGGAGACCCCTGCTTAAGGGGATGCATCCATACATGTGGGGCAGATTCTCACCCACCTCAGGAGCCAGTCCCAGCCCTGCCCCTCCTTCTTACACTTTGGAAAATCCCACCCAGCTGATCCCTCTCTTGAAGCTGCTGTTTCCATTCCTTCCCTGGGCTGATCTTCGCTGATCCCTCAGCCTGGACTGTGTGATCGTTCCTCTTGGCTTCCTCTCAGACTGACCTTGCCTGCTTTTTCCCTCCTCTTTGCAGGATGAGTGGACAGTCCCAGCATGAGGAGAGTAGGAAATGACTCCTCCCTCAAGATGGCCTGTTGAATGGTCAGGGATTCTTTTTCTCCCGCTGATGAACAACTGATTTTGCCACCAAGCTATTTATCTGGTCGCTTTCCTCCTGGTTTTATGAACTAGAGACTAGGAAGGACCCAAGATGTTCAGGATCGTTTCGGACGATCCTGAACTGAAGGAGAAGGGGTGGTGGCGTCTAGATGCCCACAAAGAGCCATCTTTTTTTTTTAAATTTGCATTTATATTCCGCCCTTCTCTGAAGACTCAGGGCGGCTTACACTATGTTAGCAATAGTCTTCATCCATTTGTATATTATATACAAAGTCAACTTATTGCCCCCAACAATCTGGGTCCTCATTTTACCTACCTTATAAAGGATGGAAGGCTGAGTCAACCTTGGGCCTGGTGGGGCTTGAACCTGCAGTAATTGCAAGCAGCTGTGTTAATAACAGACTGTCTTAGCAGCCTGAGCCACCAGAGGCCCTGATCATCTAATCTCTTGCCACCTTTTCCCTTCAGCTGCTTGTCTTTCTTAAGCACACCTGGGTTTTTATTGCACTTACATTTTACATGACTGGTTGACTTCTGACCTACTTTATAATCTCTTGCTGGACTTTTATAACCTTAAATTTACATTTAGACAGGATTACACTATAAATTTTTGCTCTTTCTACTTTTTTTTTTTTAAGACAAGAAGAGCCTTGAACCTTTTAATTTTTTATGGGGAAAATTTACATTTAGACAGGATTACACTGTCTAAATGTAAATTTAGACAGTGCAATAAGATTCGGTGTAATAAGATCTGGTCTTTTTTTTTTGCCTCCAAAAGAGGCACCAGGTCTTATTTTCGGGGGATGTCTTCTACTGTCTCACCTCACGTCAGTGGCACCAACAGCCCCACCCAGCAGGAGGCTGTGTGGCCACTGCCAGCCCACTTCTTCTGTGGCTGCTTGACGCTGCTCACGCACAATGCCCCCAGCCTCTGTTTCGCTGTCAGAGGTCCTTCAGGAAAGGCCTCTTTAGCCGAGAAATGAGCTCTGACGGCGCCTCTGGCGGTGAAACAGAGGTCGGGGATGGCGTACGCATCAATCCGGAGCTCGTTTCTCAGCTGCAGAGGCCTTTCCTGAAGGCCTCTGACAGCAAAATGGAGGCCGGGGGCATTGTGCATGTCAATTCCAGAGCTCTTTTATCAGCTTCAGAGACCTTTCCTGAAGGCCTCTGACAGCAAAACGGAGACCGGGGACAACGTGCACAAGCGGCAGCAAACAGCCACAGAAGAAGTGGGCCGGAAGGCGAGGCAGGTGTTAGGGGTGCGTGAAGCCCGGCTGCAACTGTCCAAAGATAAGCAGCTCCACCCCACCATCCCCACCCTAGCTTGATTTTTACCCATGTGCCTCACCCCACCTGGTGCAACCAGGTGCAATGGAGTGGGTGGGATCTTAGCTAGGGCTTATATTGGGTGCACATGTAAAAATCAAGCTAGGGCTTATTTTTGGGATAGGTCTTATTTTTAGGGAAACACGGTAGGTCCTTTTAAGTATCATAAAATTCTATGGCATCAGTTCACATCATTAAACCATGAATGCCCCAGCCCCATGAAGACCCAAATCTTCCATGTAGACCATGTAAACAAGTTCTCATTGTTATGAGAACCATCTTGCGCACACCTGTTGATACGACCTTGATACGTTTTCAGAGTCTTGCAAGCTCCCATAGAGGTTTGCAAGCAGAGGTTTCGTTTCTCCAAATTAACCCATTTATAGTCAAATCCCCCACCTCCCTTATTGTAATGACCAACTGAAATGGAGAGGCACGGAGCTGCCTATGTTTCACTCGGGGCCTCTGGTGGCTCAGCAAACTAAGTCTGTCTGTTATTAACACAGCTGCTTGCAATTACTGCAAGTTCAAGTCCCACCAGGCCCAAGGTTGACTCAGTCTTCCATCCTTTATAAGGTAGGTAAAATGAGGAACCCAGATTGTTGGGGGCAATAAAAGTTGACTTTGTATATAATATACAAATGGATGAAGACTATTGCTTGACACATTGTAAGCCGCCCTGAGTCTTCGGAGAAGGGCGGGATATAAATTCAATTAAAAAAACAAAACTCTTGACATGCTGCCCACTCAAAAGAAGAACGGACCTGGAAAGGCAAAAATTAACACATATGCATATATACATCAACAATGACAAGCAATTACAAATGGCTTTTCTGGGTTTGGGTGTTTTAACAACGGTTCTGTGGCAAAAGCATAGGCAGCTCCATGCCTCTTCAGTTCAACTTGTCACCCCTGTTACTACTGTAGTGTGTTTCCTACATATATTTTAGTGGTGGGTTGCTACTGGTTCACCCCAGATCGGGTGAACCAGGGGTGAAATCCAGCAGGTTCTGGAGAACCGATAGCGGAAATTTTGAGCAGTTCGGAGAACCAGTAGTGGAAATTTTGAGTAGTTTGGAGAACCGGAAAATATCACCTCTGGCTGGCCCCAGAGTGGGGTGGGAATGGAGATTTTGCAGTATCCTTTCCCCTGCCACGCCCACCAAGGCACGCCCACAAAACCGGTAGTAAAAATGTGGATTTCACCACTGGGGTGAACCAGTAGCGGCGGGAAGCACACCCACATGCCCACGAGCGAACTGGTAGCGGCAGGATTTGAATCCCACTACTGATACATTTGTTAACCGGTTAGCAAAAAGTTCATCTGTTTCTTCTGCTTGGTTGGGTGGCCTGTAGTATACACCTATGGCAATGTCATTCTTTTTCCCTTTTATATTGACCCGTATGCATTTTAGGAGGCTTTCATTCTTGGTTTTGGGCATTTCTATAGAGATGTAATTATCTCTTATATATATAATGCAACTTCACCTCCTCTCCTGTTAGGTCTGTTTCTTTTGAACAGTTTATATCCTTCCATCCGTACATTCCAGCCATGAGTTTCATTCCACCAAGGTTCCCTAAGGGCAACTAGATCATACTTCTACTTTGAATTTTAACTTCGCTGTTGTTCAACTTGTTAACAATGTCTTCTTTGATATATGTAATGTACGATAGATCAATTAGGGTTGCAAACGAACCTGAATGCATTGCATTCAGTTTTGATCACCACGATGTAAAAGAAGATGAGGAGACTCTAGAAAGAGTGCAGAGAAGAGCAACAAAGATGATTAGGGGACTGGAGGCTAAAACATCTGAAGAACGGTTGCAGGAACTGGGTATGTCTAGTTTAAGGAAAAGAAGGACTAGGGGAGACATGATAGCAGTGTTCCAATATCTCAGGGGTTGCCCCAAAGAAGAGGGAGTCAAGCTATTCTCCAAAGCACCTGAGGGCAGGACAAGAAGCAATGGGTGGAAACTAATCAAGGAGAGAAGCAACTTAGAACTAAGGAGAAATTTCCCGACAGTTAGAACAATTAATCAGTGGAACAATTTGCCTCCAGAAGTTGTGAAAGTTTTTAAGAAGATGTTGGATAACCATTTGTCTGAAGTGGTGTAGGGTTTCCTGCCTAGGCAGGGGGTTGGACTAGAAGACCTCCAAGGTCCAATTCTTCCAACTCTGTTATTATATTCTAAATATACAAGCATATAAATTTCAGACCTGCTTTGCAAGGGAGGAATAGAATAGAATAGAATTTTTATTGGCCAGGTGTGACAAGGAATTTGTCTTGGTGCATATGCTCTCAGTGTACATAAAAGAAAAGATATCTTCATCAAGGTACAACATTTACAACATTTACAATATGAAGATGAAGATTCAACTTCATCTTCGTATTCAACTAGTGGGGGGGATGTTAAGTTTTGCAATAGTGGCGGATATCTGTAGCTGAGCTGTAAGAGGAGGGTGAAGATTCGTTCTCTGAGCTTGTGGGTTGGTGGGGGTGTGAGGGTCTTTTGATGGGTCAGCTGTGAGTCATCAGTCTGGTCTTGTGATGAGATTACGTCAGATCAGGGTCGGGTTAAGAGTGCTGTCTCTGGTTGGCTGCGTGGTTGATTTTCTTTTCTGGATCTTGTATTTTAATCTTATGAATAAAATAAAAATTGTCTGGAAAAAAAAGAAGAGAGGAGAGAGGAAAGAAGAGGGGACCAACCTACTTCTGAATTAGGGTGGACTTTTACGAGGAACCCTTCAGCCTCTCCCCCCCCCACACACCCACAACAAATGCTGGAACCAGGATAGATCATCGTTGCTTTTATCATGATTTCTAATCTTTTTTATTATTATTATAATTGAGGAACAGAGGAGAAAACCTTATGTCTTTATAATTGTGGAATCAAAAGGATTTAAATTGGATTTAGTAGATATCATTTTTATAGAGTAGAGTAGAAAATAGAATAGAATAGAATAGAATAGAATAGAATAGAATAGAATAGAATAGAATAGAATAGAATAGAATAGAATAGAATAGAAAATTAGAGTAGAACAGAACGGAACATAAGTTGAACAGTACTTAACCACAATGCAGGTAGACACATTCTGTGTAGCAGCACTGGGGATTTGTCGCAAACTCGAGCCTTCTCCACTATAGTTACATTACATAACAAATGTAGCAAACTCTATACACTGCCTAGCCTTTTCCCTTTTAGCCTTGAATCTACAAAGGGATACACCGTTTATGGATTGTAATTTTAGTATAGTTAGACCATGTATCATTGACAGACTGGATTTTATTATTATAGATTTTAGTTGTTATATGTTATTTTATACTAGAATTTTTAATTCTGTATTTACCAACAGTTTTCATTTGTCCTGGTCTCTGGTCTAAGACTGTAATAATAAACAGAACAGAACAGAACAGAAGGAATGGAATGGAATGGAATGGAATGGAATGGAATGGAATAGAATAGAATAGAATAGAATAGAATAGAATAGAATAGAATAGAATAGAATAGAATAGAATAGAATAGAGCAGAGCAGAGCAGAGCAGAGCAGAGCAGAGCAGAGCAGAGCAGAGCAGAGCAGAGCAGAGCAGAACAGAATAGAATTCTTTATTGTCCAAGTATGATTGGACACAAAAGGAATTTGTCTTTGGTGCATAAGCTTTCAGTGTACATAAAAGATATAAATGATAAATCATGATCATAATCATCATAAATACATTCATCATGAATCATAAGCTACAACACTTAGTGATAGTCAAAGGATAGTCAAAGGAAGTTGTGAATGCTCCAACACTGGGAATTTTTAAGAAAATGTTGGATAACCATCTGACTGAGATGGTGTAGGGTTTCCTGCCTGGGCAGGGGGTTGGACTAGAAGGCCTCCAAGGTCCCTTCCAACTCTGTTGCTATATTATATTATATTATATTATATTATATTATATTATATTATATTATATTATATTATATTATATTATGATATATATTATATTATATTATATTATATTATATTATATTATATTATATTATATTATATTATATTATATTATATTATATTATATTATATTATATTATATTATATTATATTATATTATATTATATTATATTATATTATATTATATTATATTATATTATATTATATTAATTATATTATATTATGGGCCTGGGTACTTACGGGACCGCCTGCTGTTACCTCATGCCTCCCACCGACCCATACGCTCTCACAGAGAGGGACTTCTCAGGGTGCCGTCCGCCAAACAATGTCGGCTGGCGGCCCCCAGGGGAAGATCCTTCTCTGTGGGGGCTCCCACACTCTGGAACGAGCTTCCCCCAGGTTTACGCCAAATACCTGACCTTCGGACTTTCCACCGCGAACTGAAGACACACCTTTTTATCCGCGTGGGGCTGGCTTGAATTTTAAATGTTAAATGTTATTAATTTTAAAAGGGGTTTTTTAGTGTATGGTAAATTTTTAAATTTTCAGGCTAATTTAAATAAGTTTTTTAAATTCCGTTTTAATTGTATTTTGTATTGTTCGTTTTATTCTGCCTGTACACCGCCCCGAGTCCTTCGGGAGAAGAGCGGTGTAAAAATCAAATAAATAAATAAAAAATAAATATATTATATTATATAATATTCTATTATATTATATTATATTATATTATATTATATTATATTATATTATATTATATTATATTATATTATATTATATTATATTATATTATATTTTATTATATTATATTATATTATATTATATTATATTTTTTTATATTATATTATATTATATTATATTAATTATATTATATTATATTATGGGCCTGGGTACTTACGGGACCGCCTGCTGTTACCTCATGCCTCCCACCGACCCATACGCTCTCACAGAGAGGGACTTCTCAGGGTGCCGTCCGCCAAACAATGTCGGCTGGCGGCCCCCAGGGGAAGATCCTTCTCTGTGGGGGCTCCCACACTCTGGAACGAGCTTCCCCCAGGTTTACGCCAAATACCTGACCTTCGGACTTTCCACCGCGAACTGAAGACACACCTTTTTATCCGCGTGGGGCTGGCTTAAATTGAATTTTAAATGTTAAATTTTATTAATTTTAAAAGGGGTTTTTTAGTGTATGGTAAATTTTTAAATTTTCAGGCTAATTTAAATAAGTTTTTTAAATTCCGTTTTAATTGTATTTTGTATTGTTCGTTTTATTCTGCCTGTACACCGCCCTGAGTCCTTCGGGAGAAGGGCGGTATAAAAATCAAATAAATAAATAAATAAATAAATAAAAATATTATATTATATTATATTATATTATATTATATTATATTATATTATATTATATTATATTATATTATATTATATTATATTATATTATATTATATTATATTATATTATATTATTATATTATATTATATTATATTATATTATATTATATTATATTATATTATATTATATTATATTAATTATATTATATTATATTATGGGCCTGGGTACTTACGGGACCGCCTGCTGTTACCTTATACCTCCCACCGACCCATACGCTCTCACAGAGAGGGACTTCTCAGGGTGCCGTCCGCCAAACAATGTCGGCTGGCGGCCCCCAGGGGTAGATCCTTCTCTGTGGGGCTCCACACTCTGGAACGAGCTTCCCCAGGTTTACGCCAAATACCTGACCTTGGACTTTCCATGAACTGAAGACACACCTTTTATCCAGCGTGGGGCTGGCTTGAATTTTAAATGTTAAATGTTATTAATTTTAAAAGGGTTTTTAGTGTATGGTAAATTTTAAATTTTCAGGCTAATTTAAATAAGTTTTTAAATTCGTTTTAATTGTATTTTGTATTGTTCGTTTTATTCTGCCTGTACACCGCCCTGAGTCCTTCGGGAGAAGGGCGGTATAAAAATCAAATAAATAAATAAATAAATAAATAAATAAAAATATTATATTATATTATATTATATTATATTATATTATATTATATTATATTATATTATATTATATTATATTATATTATATTATATTATATTATATTATATTATATTATATTATATTATATTATATTATATTATATTATATTAAGACTAAATAAGCAGTCAAAATCATACTAGGAAACTAAATAAAACAATATAAATCATAAGATACAAGCAACAAGGTTATAGTCGTAAGTAGAAAAGGAGATAGGTAATGGGAAGGATGAGAAAAATATTAGTAATACAGTCTTAGTAAATAATTTGACAGTGTTGGGGGGATTACGGTAATTGCTTAGCAGAGTGATGGCATTCGGATAAAAACTATCCTTGTGTCTAGTTCTGGTGTGCAATGCTCTATAGCGCCATTTTGAGTGTAGAAGTTGAAACAATTTATGTCCAGGATGTGAGGGGTTTGTAGATATTTTCACAGCCCTCTTATATTATTTTATAATGCATAATAGTATCCCCAATAATTTTTTAAAGTGCATTTTGAGATTTCTGTCATTAAAGTAGTTAATGTATTTTAATTAAAAAAAATAAGAATTGCACAGTTCATTGACTATATATATATTTGACCATCCAAGTTTGACAAATAATCATTATACTGAGTGTAGCATTCAAACACCTTTTTTTCCTCCAGTTTTTATCCAGATTGCCATTAATGGATTTTCATTATGTAGAAAAATGGAACATGAAATTGATTGCACAGCCAGGCTTCTTCTCCTGTAATCATTTGTAAACATAGTGCAAGAATAGCAAAATTGCTTGCTGGAAATACATGACTTTGTTGTCTTCTCACCTGAGTTTGCTGCCTGTTTTGGATGGTTGGATTTTACTCACTTTGTCTCTCAAAGATCCCAATTTCACTTTGAGTGCGTGGAAGAGGAAGAACCAAGGCAACACAATTCAATGCAATTCAACCTTTATTGTCAACACACGACACGTGTACAATGATGTCAGAGTGTGCACAGGGTGACTGCTAGTTTGAGACAATCCAGGAGCAAAATACAGGACACAGAGTTTTGGTCATTACGAACAGTGGTTTATGTACAAGACTTCTATATACAGACATACACACAGTAGGCACATACCAGGCAATCAATCAATCTTCAACTCTACACGGAGAGCTACAATGCAGATATAACACAACGAGGGCAGAGGTACACGAGAAAGAGAGATGTCCATTAATGGCCTCCCTTATATAGACAGCTTCTTAAAGCAGCAATAACCCTGCTGACTCATCCTCAGTTCATCATTCTGGTCCAAAGCAGTGGTGGGTTGCTACTGGTTCACCCTGGATCGGGCGAACCAGTAGCGGTGGTGGCAGAAGGCTCCGCCCACCTGCCTGGACGTCTCTGTGCATGCGCGCACACATGCGCGCCCACGAGCAAACTGGTAGCGACATGATTTGAAACCCACTACTGGTCCACAGCCTTACAATGGCTGGCCAGCTTTAAATCTGCAGTACACTGACAAATGAGATTGGCTGAGTCGCCCTACATGCACCCTCCCCCAACATAAATACATATCAATAACTCACAGTGAAAGAAAAAAAATCCCTAACCCGGAACAAGAATTGGGGGAGGCTCCTGTGTGGTCCTTGGCAGAGGTGGGTTTCAGCAGATTCTGACCAGTTCTGGAGAAACGGTAGCGGAAATTTTGAGTATTTCAGAGAACCGGTAAGTACCACCTCTGACTGCCTCTTAAGTCCCAGCTGATCGGGAGGAAATGGGGATTTTGCAGTAACCTTCCCCTGGAGTGGGGTGTTGTGTCTGCGCCCCCTGAGCAGGGCCTGCTGCCAGAAAGTGACTTGGACAGTGAGGGGGAAGGGCCGTCAGGACTTACCTCAGGAGCACCAGCTTGCCTGGCTCAGCTCCAGGAGCCAGAAACAGGCCAGGTGGAAGAGATCTCCATCCCCTGACTCTTCTCCCCCCCTGGCCACGCCTGCAGACCCAGCTGACGGCAATGAGGCTTGGTTTTGTAGGCAGGAGAGGAGGGAACAATAGAAGCAAGTGTGGGGCAGGCCTAGGTAGTGCTGAGTCATGGAGCCACACCCCACAGGATATAAAAGGCAGCCAGAGCTGCTGTGTCTCTTTGTAACAGGCAAATCCACTGATTAAGAGCTGAAGTTTGTTTCTAGGTGACTCACCAGCATCATGGAAGATAACGGAGGCTCTTGGCAGACGCTGGCTGTTCTGCTGCCAGAGCCGATAGTGACGGCTAATTAAGCCATCATTCGGACGGAGGCGAGGGAGGACAGAACACGGGGAGGGAATGGAGATTATACAGTATCCTTCCCCTGCCACACCCACCAAGCCACACCCACAGAACCAATAGTAAAAAAATTTGAAACCCACCACTGGTCCTTGGGGAAGAGGCAGCCATTTTGCTCCTGTGTCCAGATGTTTCTCTAGCATCACCAGCTGATCTGTAAAATGGCCATTTGGACTTGGCTTGGTGGTGGCAGCAACAGAGGCTCCTTTTCCCTCAGATACTCCTTTGCCCTCCAGCTGTTGGCCAAGTGACCCCAGTATTTCTCCGCACTTATGACATCTGTAGCATGTTGCTCGATGGCCCTATTCAGGGTCACCCGATCCCTTGTAGGGAAGGAGAGCTCAGACGGTCATCCTCGGAGCTTTGCAACACCTAATGGACATTTTTTTTAAATTTGCATTTATATCCCGCCCTTCTCCGAAGACTCAGGGCGGCTTACACTATGTCAAGCAGTAGTCTTCATCCATTTGTATATTATATACGAAGTCAACTTATTGCTCCCAACAATCTGGGTCCTCATTTTACCTACCTTATAACGGATGGAAGGCTGAGTCAACCTTGGGCCTGGTGGGACTTGAACCTGCAATAATTGCAAGCAGCTGCTGTTAATAACAGGCTGCATTAGCCTGTTGAGCCACCAGAGGCCCAAATTGCTCAGATTCCTTCTTAGCTTGGAGGCCAAGCATGGTGCAATTCCATCAGAGATGTCCAAGAAAAAGAAGGTATCCTGTTATCTGGGAGCAATTTGATCCTGCTGGACCTATGGAAGTGGACAGGATCCTTGGGGCTGTCAGCACAGTTACGTCCTTGCTTATTAGAATCTTGTCCCTCCAGGTTATTAAAATCTTCCAGGATGGTGACTGGGTGGGTGCACCAGGCCTTATTTTCGGGGGATGTCTTCCATTGACTCACTTCACGGAGGCGCTGCCGACAGCCCTGCCCAGCAGGAGCCTGCTTCCGGCCCGCTTCTGCGGCTGCTTGCTGCCACTCGTGCGGGGCACCCCCAGCCTCTGTTTTGCCATCAGAGTCCTTCAGGAAAGGCCTCTGCAGCCGATAAAAGAGCTCCGGATCATAAGTGCAAACTGATTTCCAAGTGGCCGAGATACGATCATGTGATCTGGGGGATGGTGGCAGTGTGGCAACCATAACTTCAAAGAAATCGATGTGGCAATCATCACTTCTAAGAAATATTAGAGGAACTGGCCTGGAATGGGAGAGCGACACAGATCCTGCAGGCCCTCCTGCGTTTTTGTCCTCATACTGACCGTCACATTCAGCAACAGAAGGCAAGGATTCACGCCATCAGAATAGAGCTGGAAGGGACCCTGGAGGTCTTCTAGTCCAGCCCTCTGCTCAAGCAGGACACCCTATACCAGGGGTCCCCAACCTTTCGGACCTCAGGGACCACTAAATTCATAATTTTAAATCCCGTGGACCACTAATATGATCTGCTTAATGACCGGCTGGGTGTATGTGTGGCTAGGTGGTCATATGACTGGGTGAGCATGACCAACTTGATGTCACTCATGTCGAGGGGCACCTCGCCGGCCTCTACTCGCCCCAGCACCTGGAGGCCCAGAGGGATGACATGGCCAGACCAGTTCCAGGCCATGATGCAGTCCCACTGGAATAAGGTCCTCCAGCTCTTCGTCACCACCAACAGCACTTCCCTCCAGCCTTTGTCCAAAGCCCCACATCAAGTTGGAATTTCTCCCCCCCCCAACATCTGACCCACGCAAAAAGACCTTGAAGGGGGAGGCTCTCTGAAGCAACACAAGCGTTCATTGCACGTATCCAGTCCAGGGGCCGTAATTTGAGGATCCCTGATTTAGTGCAATATAAAAAATGCAAATAATTTTTTGGGGGACCACCAAAATTTTCTCGCGGACCACCAGAGGTCCATGGACCACCGGTTGGCGACTGCTGCCCTATCCTATTTCAGACAGGTGGCTGTCCAATCTTTTCTGAAAAAACCTCCAGTGAGGAAGCACCCACAACTTCTGAAGGCAAGCCGTTCCACTGGTTAATTGTCCTCACTGTTAGGAAGTTTCTCCTCAATTCCAGGGTGCTTCCCTCCTTGATTAGTTTTCATCCATGGTTTCTTGTCCTGCCTTCTGGTGCTTTGGAAAATAAGTTGATCCCCTCTTCTTTGTGGCAGCCCCTCAAATCCTGGAATACTGCTATCATGTCACCCCTAATTCTTCTTTTCTCTAGACCAGGGGTTGGCAACCTGCGGCTCTGGAGCCGCATATGGCTCTTTCATCCCTCTGCTGCAGCTCCCTGTCACTCAAAAAAGTGTCACAACCGCCAATGTGCGACACCTGCTGGCACATGATTTACTGAGCTTTTCAATCCCCAGTAGGCCAACTATGGATAAATCTAAAAAAAGAAAAGGTAAAGGTAAAAAACGATATATGCAGCGTTATCTTCATTTTAGATATCAAAGGGATTTTTTTGTGGCTCCCAGTGTTTACTTTTCTGTGGGAAACGGTTCCAAATGGCTCCCGATCCCTGCTCTAGACTAATCCAGGGGTGAAATACTACCGGTTCGCTCCGGTTCGGGTGAATCAGTAGTGATAAAAACTACCGGTTCGAGTGAACCGTTAGTTTAAAAAAACTACCGGTTCCTCCAATCCGGTATTTCTGACAATCAGCTGTGCTGCGCGGTTTAGCTTTGCTAGAAAACAGGAAATCCTGCTTTCTAGCGAAGCTAAATCACGTAGCACAGCTGATCTCCCCCTGCTGTTCTACTTACTTTCCCAAGCCTCCTTTTGGCGCACGGCACACATGCACGGTCAGCATACCGGTAGCAAACAGGTTCAGATTTCACCACTGGGCTAACCATACCGATTCCTGCAACAGTTCTTCATAGGTTTTCAAGGTAGTGGAGGTGGAGGTGCTTTATGATGGCACCACCATCATGTTACTTCCTTGCTGTCTTCTCTCTTTAGTGGACCAACTGTTTCCTTGATTTTTTTCTTGTTATTTATGTGTTGGAAGAAATTTTTTTTATTATCTTTGACTTTTGTTGCAAGTCTTTGTTCATTCTGAGCCTTTGCTTTCCTGACTTCATATTTACAGATTCTGGCTATCTGCTGATATTCTGCCTTAGTTGTGTGTCCTTCTTTCCATTTTTTGTACTTGTCTTTTTTGTCTTTCAATTTGTCAGAGAGATCTTTGTGCAGCCATGCGGGTTTCTTCTTGGATTTCTTGTTTTTCTTTCTCATTGGTATTGTGCTGGTCTGGGCTTTTATAATCATATTTTTCAGAGTTTCCCAAGATTCTTGAGTTGTTTTCTCCTTTAGGATTTTTTTATTATTATTATTATTATTATTATTATTATTATTATTATTATTATTATTATTATTATTATTATTATTATTATTATTTTCATCTTCTTAGATTTTCATCTAAGGAATCTTTCCCAAGTTATCTCTGAGTTTATTAAAATCAGCTCTTTTAAAATCTAAGACTCTGGTATCATTCTATTGCTTGTGTTTGTGATGTTGAATTATTGTATGACATGGTCACTCTCACCCAAGGTTCCTGCAGTTTCAACTCCCTGGACAACTATCTGTCAAAAATGGTTTGGGGTCTCCTGCTTGAGCAGTTGGATTAGATGACCTACACGAGGTCTCTTCCAACTCTGTTATTCTGTTCTGTTCGGATTAAAAATAAGATATCCTTTTTACCTGTGTCAAAAAACACTCCCCAAAGTCCCTGGTTTTAGGAAATTAAATGTATTATTTCCCAAACGAAGGATATGTTTGGGGCACTTTTGGCAAATTAACACAGGAACTCCAGCATTCCAAATATATTGAGAGTTTTGAAACAGTTGAAATAGCTTTTCTATCACTGCTTGATACTCAGTTGAATGGCCCTCAAAGATGAAATTTAAGATGAAGCATCTTGGGAGAGGTTGTGTTTTCTCCGTCCCTCCATCCCTCCCTCTCTCTCCCTCTCTTTCTCTCCTCTTCCTTCCTCTTTCCCTCCCTCCCTCCCTCCCAAGTAACCCTACTCTATTATTAGAGAAAAGGAGGAAACTGGCAAGCCAGGGGTTTTTCCAGCCTGACTCAAAACTTCCTTTCTGGGTGGTACAAGAGAGAGAGGAGATACAGCTGGGGCCAGGGTCATGGCAGACTCTGCAGCACAAGATGGAGGATCTGCCCTCTGGGGCTCCCCAATGCACCACACTTGTGCAGAGGTTGTCATTTGGGGGGCTGCCTTGGAGGAACTTCCAGGCAAATTATTACTTGCCTGTTTTGTCCACTGGAAGGCTTCAACCCACTGTCATCCAACTGGACTACCTTAGAGGGTTGTTGTGAGAGTAATGGAAGGAGAAAATATTGACTCTCTGGAGTTGGAACTTCTTAACCAAAGGCTCTTGCAGAAGGACAGTCCTGGTTCTTACCAGAATCCAAAGCGTCTGAGAAGACACCATAATAAATATGATACTGAAGTCTTTAAAAAGTAAACATGTTCAGTGGATGCCCTGGCAAATATGGATGATGTCCCTGTGTTTCCATGTCCATCTATGTCCATCCAGTAGTTTGTGCGTGAATCTCTCGTTTGCACAAGATGCTGCAGTTTAAACTAACCAGGCTCTGAGAGCAGACAAAACTACTCCTGCTGTAAACCCAGACAGAAAAGAGAGGATCTAAAGGTGAGGCTCACCCTGCAGATGGACAATTTCCAGAGATCACCAGCAACTGGAGGGTCCCCGTAATGGCCTGGGCCTTCTTCAGTGGTACAAATACAGGGATTAAGGGAGACAGAAGGTCGCTCTTCTTCTCCCCAGGCATTGCCTTATTCTCACTCTGTACATGCTCCATGGAAGGCTGACCACAGCAGGAGATGCTTCAAGCCCCGATAATCCATTGCCTCTTACACACAGTTTGCTCATCACAGGAAGTCATGACTTCTTTATTGAGTAAATGTGGCCATCATAAGAACAACAATCATAACCTGAAGAGGAATTTATTATTTTTAGTCCAAGGGTTGCCCAGAAAAGCCACCAAAACCAATCTTAGTTCAGTGCAGGAAAACCGAAGAGCTTTGAAGCTTCCTGACGATTCAGGTCATCGCAGGAGAATAAAAAGAAAGAGGGAATCAATTAATGCATTGTTCTGCATTTGGCATCCCGGACCTTTTGCGATAAAAAGAGGCGTCTTCGCCTTGAAGGTTCCCCAAGCGCCTTTGAGCATTTTCATCCAGAGCAGCGGTTGTCAACCTGGTCCCTACAGCCCCCTAGTGGGCGTTCCAGCTTTCATGGTGGGAGGTAGGGGTTTTGTCTGATACTGAAGCACTTTCCTTTTTTTTTTTATTTAATTGACTTTTTTAAAAAAAATTCATAGCATTATTTAAAAACATTTTCATTAGGTTTTCATAAAATTCCCCGTGACAATTTAAATTTCCGAAAATATACTATTTGTATCGCCCGCACATAAATTTAGTTCACGTTACGGAAGTGAAACTAAATGGTGCTATAGTGTGACCGTAAACAAAAGAGCCTCGTCCCAGAATAGCTCGCGCATCTCCCCCCACACTACCCAGCTGTAACAGACAAGCAGAGCTGGTAGCCAGCGCCCCCCCCCAAACCCAATCCACAATGCGTGAGAGGCATGCGCAGACGACAATACATGGTGCATTACTGTGGAACTGGTGGGCGGTTAGAAAATTTTACTACTGACAGAGATAGAAAAGTGGGCAGTAGGTATAAAAAGCTTGACTACCCCTGATCCAGAGCAAAGGTCAGTTGGGGGTTTCTGACCTCCACTTTATTTTTTTATTTATTTTATTTATTTATTTATTTTGTCACAACAATATATGTAGGAATCATACAAAAGATTATATAGTATATAAACATATATGAGTAAATATAAGGAGGTATAAGCATATATAGAAAGAAGAAAAGAAAACAATAGGACAGGAACGGTAGGCACGTTTGTGCGCTTATGCACGCCCCTTATGGTCCTCTTAGGAATGGGGTGAGGTCAATAGTAGAAAGTTTTTGGATAAAACTTTTAGGATTATGGGAAGAGACCACAGAGTCAGGTAAAGTATTCCAAGCACTGATGATTCTGTTACAGAAGTCATATTTTCTGCAATCTAGATTAAAGCGGTTGACATTAAGTTTAAATCTATTAGTTGCTCTAGTATTATTGCAATTAAAGCTGAAGTAGTCTTTGACAGGAAGGACATTACAATAGATGATTCTGTGAGTTAAACTTAGGTCTTGTCGAAGGCGACGGAGTTCCAAGTTTTCTAAGCCTAGGATTTCAAGTCTGGTGGGATAAGGTATTTTGTTGTTTTCAGAGGAATGGAGAACTCTTCTTGTAAAATATTTCTGGACACGTTCAATTGTATTGATGTCAGAGATGTGGTGAGGGTTCCAAACAGGTGAGCTGTATTCTAGAATTGGTCTAGCAAATGTTTTATATGCTCTGGTTAGTAGTGTGGTGTTTTTGGAAAAGAAGCTACGCAAGATTAGGTTTACAACTCTTAGAGCTTTTTTTGCTATGTAGTTGCAGTGGGCTTTGGCACTTAGATCATTTGACATGAAAACTCCGAGGTCTTTAACGGGAATGGGGTCATCTGTGAGGTAATGTCCATCTAGTATGTACTTAGTTTTTGGGTTCTTTTTTCCTATATGTAAGACTGAGCATTTGCTGGTTGAAATTTGGAGCCTGATCACACAGCTTCGAGGGGCTGTGGGGGGTCTGAACGGGACGCCCCTCCCCCCACCGCCTGCGCCCTGATAACTCTCCCGCCCTTTTGACCCCCGCAGATCTGCCCTTCCCCCCATGACGAAGAATTCCTGGAATGAGATGTTGTTGAACGTTTAACTTTCTTGCGTAACTTTCCCTTCCCTTTTCCAGATTTCCTCAGAAGTTTTCCCCGGTTGGTCTGCCTAGCAACCAGAGACGTCATAGGAACGGGTTTTTTTTTTTTCCTACTGGTTGAGCTCGGCCAATCGCCGGCTCGCTTTGGATTGTTGCGCTATTGATCAATCCGAGCGCCTCTTGCTTTGCCTTGGACTTTTCAGAAGAGCGCAGCGCAGGCGGAGGTTTCGGGACAGAGCAGAGGATGGCTCGGCGCTCTGCGTCCCTGTGGCTCCTGGTGTTGGAGGTGTTCGCTTTGCAGCACATGTGTCTCGGTGAGTGCCTTCCAAGATGTATTTATTTATTTATTTATTTTATTTTGTCACAACAATATATGTAGGTATCATACAAAAAGATTATATAGTAAATAAACACATATATGGGTAAATATAAGGAGGTATAAGCATATATATAGGAAGAAGAAAAGAAAAACAATAGGACAGGAACGGTAGGCACGTTTGTGCGCTTATGCACGCCCCTTATGGTCCTCTTAGGAATGGGGTGAGGTCAATAGTAGAAAGTTTTTGGATAAAACTTTTAGGATTATGGGAAGAGACCACAGAGTCAGGTAAAGTATTCCAAGCACTGATGATTCTGTTACAGAAGTCATATTTTCTGCAATCTAGATTAAAGCGGTTGACATTAAGTTTAAATCTATTAGTTGCTCTAGTATTATTGCAATTAAAGCTGAAGTAGTCTTTAACAGGAAGGACATTACAATAGATGATTCTGTGAGTTAAACTTAGGTCTTGTCGAAGGCGACGGAGTTCCAAGTTTTCTAAGCCCAGGATTTCAAGTCTGGTGGGATAGGGTATTTTATTGTTTATATGTAAGGGGCTCAAGCCCCTTTTCTGCTGGTGGGAACCATCCGTCCGTCCGTTTGTCTGCCTGCCTGCCTTTCTCCCTCTTTGCTGCCATTCTCTCCCCCGCTCCTCATCTCCCGAGCCATTCTAGGAACAGGACAAGACGGCCCCTCCAGATGTCACTCAAGTTTACCTGCCCAATTCTTTCCGTCCCACCTTGGAGGTTCTGGGATGGGAACGCTCGGACGCGACAAGGTCAACTCGCAAACTCCCTGGCTGCCTTTGCACCTCCCACCCCCACCACTAGGGGCACTTCTACCATTAATAAGTTGCCCCCACTTGGACCAAAAAAAAAAAAAAGGTTAAAAGTTCCAAGGCATTTTTCTCCCTGGGGGCGGGGGGGAGCAGCTGGGTGACCAGGTGGGGTTTCCTGCTGCTTCTCCTCTGTGGGTGACTCTCTGCCTCCTCTTCCTCTTCCATCATCTATTCTACAATCTATTCTACAATTCCTCTTCCATCATCTATTCTTCCATCATCTATTCTACAATCTGAAACTGAACACACTCAAAACCATAGAAATGGTGGTAGACTTTAGGAGAAACCGTTCCATACTTCCACCTCTCACAATACTAGACAACACAGTATCAACAGGAGAAACCTTCAAATTTCTAGGTTCTATCATATCGCAAGATCTAAAATGGACAGCTAACATCAAAAATGTTAGATTCGGGCAATAACGAGGCAGGAGACCAGGATAGTGACAACAGCTCTTTACTATATGGTGAACCCAGCAGCCAGTGCTGGAAAAACCTCTCTTTATATATAGTTTAGCGGGAGGCTTCAACCAATCAGCAACGTGCTATTTTCCCGCCAAAACTTTTAAAGATACATTACACTCCTTCCCTCCCAGAGAACACTTTACCAATATTTGCATAAAATTAGCATCTTATTTTTCTACGTAATCACGCAGGTAGACTGGGCGTCTCCTGACTCTTTCGGACCTGCGCAATTCACTTTCTGGGAGTGAGTCGAGCTGACCGGAGGGACTGTTTGTTCCTCTCAGCTCCTCCTCTAGGCCATCCGGCCTTGGATTATTTGCAGAGTCGTCCCTGCTGTTTTCAGGAGGAACTGCTGGCGCCGCTGGACCTCCTGGAACTCAGATAAGTCCCGCTTTGCCACGGGTTTGAGTCAGTTGTGGATTCATTCGTTGGGTGGTCAGGGCCTGTTTCGTCTGTTTCTGATTTACCGGTTATGCTTCCTTATCTGGTCTATGGCGCTTCCATACCCGGCCATCCTCTATCTCTACTAGATATGATTTTGGTCCTGTTATCTCTAGGATTTTTCCTGTTACCCAGGTCGGACCTCGCTGTAGTTGTGTGCCCACACTAGGTCGCCTACTGCCATCCTCTTGTTTTACCCTGTGCCCCTTTGTAACTGTCTGGTGTAGTTTGGGTTTAAACGGTCTAGTGGGCACCTGAGCTTCCGACCCATTAATAGCTCTGCGGGCTTCTGCCAGTTGTGACACAGGGGTTCTGTGTTGGACAGCCAGGAAGGTATCGATTTTGTTTGCCAGTCGCCTGGCCTGATTCTGGACAATGCTTTTGCGTCCGAACGGAACATTCTGCAAGGCCATTCGTCGCAGAGGGTGGAAAGGCGCCGAGAGGACATGCCGGATGCCCTCTTCTGCCAAATATCCTTCAAACTGGGTTGCCGTGAATTGCGGGCCATTATCAGAGACTAACGGTCGGGCAGCCTGTGTTCTAATAGGTGCCGAGGACTGAAATCACGGCCTCGCTGTCATGGATCTCATGAGAATGATTTCCAGCCATTTGGAGTAGGCATCGACTACTACCAGAAAGGTTTGGCTGTGAAAGGGCCGGCAAAATCGATATGGATCCTAGACCAGGGCCCTGGGGTCTCTCATTCCCCAATCGGGGCCGTTAGTAGCGGTCTGGACTCCTGGCAGGCCTGGCATTTCCCTACCCTTTCAGCAATTTCGAGTCCATTAGGGCCACCACACATAGCTTCGCTAGACCCTTCATTCTCACGATCCCTGGGTGACCTTCGTAAGGAGATCCAATACCTTTTCCTCAATTTCTCCGGGATCACCACCGATCCCCCATAGCAGGCACCCCTTGAGCTGAGAGTTCCCCACGTTTTTACAAACTCTTTAAACGCCGCCCGCAGCGGGCCAACCTCTTTGTACCCAACCAATTACAGTTCTTATTGTAATGTCCTTATATCGAAGCCGAGCCACCTCTTTGGATGTGACTGGGCCAGAGTCCAAAGAGTCAATTAGCAGAACTGGTATCCCGGACCTTTTGCGATAAAAAGAGGCGTCTTCGCCTTGAAGGTTCCCCAAGCGCCTTTGAGCATTTTCATCCAGAGCAGTGGTAGTCAACCTGGTCCCTACAGCCCTCTAGTGGGCGTTCCAGCTTTCATGGTGGGAGGTAGGGGTTTTGTCTGATACTGAAGCACTTTCCTTTCTTTTTTTTTAATTTAATTGACTTTTTTAAAAAAAATTCATAGCATTATTTAAAAACATTTTCATTAGGTTTTCATAAAATTCCCCGTGACAATTTAAATTTCCAAAAATATACTATTTGTATCGCCCGCACATAAATTTAGTTCACGTTACGGAAGTGAAACTAAATGGTGCTATAGTGTGACCATAAACAAAAGAGCCTCGTCCCAGAATAGCTCGCGCATCTCCCCCCACACCACCCAGCTGTAACAGACAAGCAGAGCTGGTAGCCAGCGCCCCCCCCCAAACCCAATCCACAATGCGTGAGAGGCATGCGCAGACGACAATACATGGTGCATTACTGTGGAACTGGTGGGCGGTTAGAAAATTTTACTACTGACAGAGATAGAAAAGTGGGCAGTAGGTATAAAAAGCTTGACTACCCCTGATCCAGAGCAAAGGTCAGTTGGGGGTTTCTGACCTCCACTTTATTTTTTTATTTATTTTATTTATTTATTTATTTTGTCACAACAATATATGTAGGAATCATACAAAAGATTATATAGTATATAAACATATATGAGTAAATATAAGGAGGTATAAGCATATATATAGAAAGAAGAAAAGAAAAACAATAGGACAGGAACGGTAGGCACGTTTGTGCGCTTATGCACGCCCCTTATGGTCCTCTTAGGAATGGGGTGAGGTCAATAGTAGAAAGTTTTTGGATAAAACTTTTAGGATTATGGGAAGAGACCACAGAGTCAGGTAAAGTATTCCAAGCACTGATGATTCTGTTACAGAAGTCATATTTTCTGCAATCTAGATTAAAGCGGTTGACATTAAGTTTAAATCTATTAGTTGCTCTAGTATTATTGCAATTAAAGCTGAAGTAGTCTTTGACAGGAAGGACATTACAATAGATGATTCTGTGAGTTAAACTTAGGTCTTGTCGAAGGCGACGGAGTTCCAAGTTTTCTAAGCCTAGGATTTCAAGTCTGGTGGGATAAGGTATTTTGTTGTTTTCAGAGGAATGGAGAACTCTTCTTGTAAAATATTTCTGGACACGTTCAATTGTATTGATGTCAGAGATGTGGTGAGGGTTCCAAACAGGTGAGCTGTATTCTAGAATTGGTCTAGCAAATGTTTTATATGCTCTGGTTAGTAGTGTGGTGTTTTTGGAAAAGAAGCTACGCAAGATTAGGTTTACAACTCTTAGGGCTTTTAGTTGCAGTGGGCTTTGGCACTTAGATCATTTGACATGAAAACACCAAGGTCTTTAACGGGATGGGGGTCGTCAGTAAGGTAATGTCCATCTAGTATGTATTTAGTTTTTGGGTTCTTTTTTCCTATATGTAAGACTGAGCATTTGCTGGTTGAAATTTGGAGCTCGATCACACAGCTGCGAGGGGCTGTGGGGGGTCTGAACGGGACGCCCCTCCCCCCACCGCCTGCGCCCTGATAACTCTCCCGCCCTTTTGACCCCCGCAGATCTGCCCTTCCCCCCATGACGAAGAATTCCTGGAATGAGATGTTGTTGAACGTTTAACTTTCTTGTGTAACTTTCCCTTCCCTTTTCCAGATTTCCTCAGAAGTTTTCCCCGCGGGTCTGCCTAGCAACCAGAGACGTCATAGGAACGGGGTTTTTTTTTCCTACTAGTTGAGCTCGGCCAATCGCCGGCTCGCTTTGGATTATTGCGCTATTGATCAATCCGAGCGCCTCTTGCTTTGCCTTGGACTTTTCAGAAGAGCGCAGCGCAGGCGGAGGTTTCGGGACAGAGCAGAGGATGGCTCGGCGCTCTGCGTCCCTGTGGCTCCTGGTGTTGGAGGTGGTCGCTTTGCAGCACATGTGTCTCGGTGAGTGCCTTCCAAGATGTATTTATTTATTTATTTTATTTTGTCACAACAATATATGTAGGTATCATACAAAAAGATTATATAGTAAATAAACACATATATGGGTAAATATAAGGAGGTATAAGCATATATATAGGAAGAAGAAAAGAAAAACAATAGGACAGGAACGGTAGGCACGTTTGTGCGCTTATGCACGCCCCTTATGGTCCTCTTAGGAATGGGGTGAGGTCCATAGTTGAAAGCTTTTAGGATTATGGGAAGAGACCACAGAGTCAGGTAAAGTATTCCAAGCACTGATGATTCTGTTACAGAAGTCATATTTTCTGCAATCTAGATTAAAGCGGTTGACATTAAGTTTAAATCTATTAGTTGCTCTAGTATTATTGCAATTAAAGGTGAAGTAGTCTTTAACAGGAAGGACATTACAATAGATGATTCTGTGAGTTAAGCTTAGATCTTGTCGAAGGCGACGGAGTTCCAAGTTTTCTAAGCCCAGGATTTCAAGTCTGGTGGGATAGGGTATTTTATTGTTTATATGTAAGGGGCTCAAGCCCCTTTTCTGCTGGTGGGAACCATTCGTCCGTCCGTTTGTCTGTCTGCCTGCCTGCCTGCCTGCCTGCCTGCCTGCCTGCCTGTCTTTCTCCCTCTTTGCTGCCATTCTCTCCCCCACTCCTCATCTCCCGAGCCATTCTAGGAACAGGACAAGACGGCCCCTCCAGATGTCACTCAAGTTTACCTGCCCAATTCTTTCCGTCCCACCTTGGAGGTTCTGGGATGGGAACGCTCGGACGCGACAAGGTCAACTCGCAAACTCCCTGGCTGCCTTTGCACCTCCCACCCCCACCACTAGGGGCACTTCTACCATTAATAAGTTGCCCCCACTTGGACCAAAAAAAAAAAAAGGTTAAAAGTTCCAAGGCATTTTTCTCCCTGGGGTGGGGGGAGCAGCTGGGTGACCAGGTGGGGTTTCCTGCTGCTTCTCCTCTGTGGGTGACTCTCTGCCTCCTCTTCCTCTTCCATCATCTATTCTACAATCTATTCTACAATTCCTCTTCCATCATCTATTCTTCCATCATCTATTCTACAATCTGGAACTGAACACACTCAAAACCGTAGAAATGGTGGTAAACTTTAGGAGAAACCCTTCCATACTTCCACCTCTCACAATACTAGACAACACAGTATCAACAGGAGAAACCTTCAAATTTCTAGGTTCTATCATATCGCAAGATCTAAAATGGACAGCTAACATCAAAAACATCATTAAAAAAGGACAGCAAAGAATGTTCTTTCTGAGCCAACTCAGTAAGCTCAAACTGCCCAAGGAGCTGCTGATTCAGTTCTACAGAGGAATTATTGAGTCTGTCATTTGCACCTCTATAACTGTCTGGTTCGGTTCTGCAACCCAACAAGACAGACACAGACTTCAGAGGATAATTAGAACTGCAGAAAAAATAATTGCTACCAACCTGCCTTCCATTGAGGACCTGTATACTGCACGAATCAAGAAGAGGACCATGAAAATATTTAGAGATCCCTCACATCCAAGACATAAACTGTTTCAACTCCTACCCTCAAAACGACACTATAGAGCACCGCACACCAGAACAACTAGACACAAGAACATTTTTTCCCCGAAGGCCATCACTCTGCTAAACAAATAATTCCATCAACACTGTCAAACTATCTACTGAATCTGCACTACTATTAATCTTCTCATAGTTCCCATCACCAATCTCTTTCCATTTATGACTGTATGACTATAACTTGTTGCTGGCAATCCTTATGATTTATATTGATATATTGACCATCATTTGTGTTGTAAATGTTGTACCTTGATGAACGTATCTTTTCTTTTATGTACACTGAGAGCATATGCACCAAGACAAATTCCTTGTGTGTCCAATCACACTTGGCCAATAAAAATTCTATTCTATTCTATTCTATTCTATTCTATTCTATTCTATTCTATTCTATTCTATTCTATTCTATTCTATTCTATTCTATTCTATTCTATTCTATTCCTTCATTTCCTCCTTTCTCCTCTCCCTCCACATACACCCCCTCGGTCTCTTCCTTTCAGATTTAATAGCATCAGAGTCCCCCTCGCAGAATCCCCCTAACTTTGTCCCTCTGGGTCCTTTTTTCAGGCTCCTCCTCACATTCCCTCAAGGTCATCTACTACGCTGTCTTGGAGCCCAGCCGGAGGCTGTCCCAATTTGTTATTCAGGGCTATGTGGACGGTCAGATCTTTTCTCGCTATGACAGCAACAGCAGGAAGATTCACCCTCGAGTCCCCTGGATGGAGAAATCGGGGAAGGACATTCCCCAATACTGGCAGACTCTGACTGATATAGCGCGTACCTACAATGATCTGTTCAGAGAACGCCTGGAGAATCCGAGGACTCACTACAATCAGAGCAAAGGTGAGTGACGAGTAAGGTGGCTCTTCCTGCCCGATACTCCCTGCCAATTGCAGCAGAGGAGAAGAAAATGGGTCTCTCCCAGATTAAAGGCTGATTCCTTTTTTAAAATATTATTTTGAAAAAATGTTTATTGCTTTAAAAATTATTATTTTACCCTTGCCCCGTAACCAGTATTGGGGAAGGATATTCCCTAATATTGGCACTTTCTGACCGATGCAGCATGAACCTACAGTGATCTGTTAAGAGAACGCCTGGAGAATCCATGGAATGAAGGTGGCTCTTCCTGCCCCATATTCCCTGCCAATAGCAGGAGAGGGGAAAGTATGTTTATTTTTTTAAAAAATATGATTTTATCCTTGCTCCATAACTGAAGTTTTATGTGGATGTTATACTTATTAAAGGTGGATGGGCAATCAAAATGTCATAGATATATATAGAGATAGAGATGGATGGATGGATAAATAGGGCATCTGGTGGCTCAGACTGCCAAGACAGTCTGTTTTTAACAGCAGCTGCTTGCAATTACTGCAGGTTCAAGTCCCACCAGGCCCAAGGTTGACTCAGCCTTCCATCCTTTAGAAGGTAGGTAAAATGACGATCCAGATTGTTGGGGGCAATAAGTTGACTTTGTATATAATATACAAATGGATGAAGACTATTGCTTAACACAGTGTCAGCCGCCCTGAGTCTTCAGAGAAGGGCGGGATATAAATGCAAATTTAAAAAAATAGATAGATAGATAGATAGATAGATAGATAGATAGATAGATAGATAGATAGATAGATAGATAGATAGATAGATAGATAGATGATAGACAGACAGACAAAAAAATAAATCAGTATAGGACAGGAGTGGTAAAAAACAAGATAAAGAGGAGGAAACAAGAGTGAGCTTGGCCTTCGGAGACAGAATGGGACATAGTCTCCCGACATTGGCCCTGCCCAATGTCCTCAAAGGTCCTAACTAGACCCTCGGTAGACATCCAGCTGTGAGGGAGGAAAGGAATGACAGGTTTCCCTCCAGTGGTTCTTAAGAGGCTCCTGGTGGCAGGTCTTTCTTTCTGTTTCCACACCAGAGAATTTGAGGGATCAAGTTCACCTTGATCCTCCTGGGGACACCAGATCCCCACCAGAGTTCCCATCCAAGAAGAAGCATTTCTGTCATTCCCTTATTTGAGGGGTAAGTAAACAATCAATCAGAATAGAGCTGGAAGGGACCTTTGACGTCTTCTAATCCAACCCTCTGCTCAAGCAGGAGACCCTATACCACTGGTGCTATTCAGCAGGTTCTGACAGGTTCTGGAGAACTGGTAGCGGAAATTTTGAGTAGTTCGGAGAACTGGCAAATACCACCATTGGCTGGCCCCAGAGTGGGGTGGGAATGGAAATTTTGCTGCATCCTCCCCCTGGAGTGGGGATTTTGTAGTATCCTCCCCCTGGAGTAGGGTGGGAATGGGGATTTTGCAGTATCCTTTCCCCTGCCACACCCACCAAGCCATACTACGCCCACCAAGCCATGCCCACAGAACGGTAGTAAAAAAAAATTGAATTCCACCCCTGCCCTTTACCAAGTATAGACTCTAGAAAGAGTGGAGAAAAGAGCAACCAAGATGATTAGGAGACGGGAGGCTAAAAAAACAAGCAATGACCGGTTAGAGGAACTGGGCAAGGTTAGTCTGGTGAAGAGAAGGACCAGGGGACACATGATAGCAGTCTTCCAATATTTGAAGGGCTGCCACAGAGAGGAGAGGGTCAAGCTATTTTCCAAAGCACTTGAAGGCCAGACAAGGAATAATGGATGGAAACTGAATAAGGAGAGATTCAACCTGGAAATAAGGATAAATTTTTGGACAGTGAGAACAATTAACCAATGGAACAGAAGTTGCCTTCGGAAGTTGTGAGAGGTCCATCACTGAAAGCTTTCCAGAAGGGACTGGACTGCAATCTGTCAGAAATGGTGTAGGGTTTCCTGCTTAGGTGGGGGTGGGGTGGGGGTGGAGTAGATGACCTACAAGGTCCCATCAAACTCTGTTAATCTGTTAAGTGTGCCCCAAAACCAGGAGCCTCTTCATCTCCGGTTGGAAGAAGAAGTCAGGGAGGTCAGGGAGGTTGTGAGTGGGACTCTTGAAGGGGCATAGGTCAACTCAATGCATCAGTACTATCCTGGGGAGGGGAGAGGGACATAAAAGAAAGAAGCCAGCCAATTGGAGCCCTTCCTGAACAGCCAGAGTTTCTGTGGCTTCAAATCAGGCTTTACTCTTTTGGTGGGGCTCCCTTAAGAAGGGAATCCCACACCTTCTGCATCTCCGGGGACGGGGGGGGGCAAAGACTCACTTTCAAAGAGCCTTAATTTGGGGATCATTGCAAGAAAATACATTTGCTTCTAAGGAGCCTCTCTTGGGGGTTTGAAATGGGGTTTGGGGGTCCCCTCTGCCCCTCAATGCACTCTGCCCAGAGACTGATGGGTGTGTGTGTGTTAGGGTGAATAGAGAGACTCAATGTCTCATCCAAAGGGACTGAGTAGCTTCATGGGGGAAAATCTATTTTCCAGTCGTTATTCATCCTTTTCTTGTTGGCTCCCTCCTGAATCAAAATCCCTGCAAATGGAGATGTCTGTCTCTCCGGAGGATTCCTCAAACCATAATCCTGTCCTCCTTTCAGATCTTCGTACGCTACAGGGCAACACACGCTGTGAACTCTCGGGAAATGGGAGTGAACGATACTTTTGGACGGAGGAGGTTTATAATGGAGAAATCAAAGCCACCGTTCTCTGGTCTAAGTATCTCTCCAGTGGAGACTGCATTGGGTTGCTAGAGAGGTGCCTGTCTTATGGGAACGAGACGCTGATGAGAACAGGTGAGTATATGAACTAGGCTGGACTTTCCTCCTTTCTGATCTGATTTCTTGCACACAATCAGACCCCTTGGGTCCCTGGTCTGCTGCCTGGATGCCTGGGAGGGAATTCTCCCCCTTCCCCTCCAGCAGGTCTCCAAGATCCAGGAAGCCATTCAATGGACCAGGAAATGTGGCCTCTGCTTGACGGGTGTCTGTGTGAATCAGGCAGCAAAAGCACTAAAGTGTGTCCTGTTCACAGCCCACAATCAGGCAAAAGGCCACTTGGACATATTTGCTGCGGGACAACTCACTACTGGACAATTCCACATGGGAAATCTCAATGTGATAAATGCTATACGCCACTGTTAGACATTGTTTCCGTTTTTGTCAAGCATTTAAGCATTTCCTAAAACTCTTGGAGATGCTGCAGTTATAGACTGTTAAATCCCTGCGTTAAAACCAAGTGGTGGGAGATTTTTCTGCCCATCAGAAAATTGGAGGGGGGGGGCTCAAAGTTAATTCCAGTGATGCCGTTTCTGCAGAGATCCCAGTAGTGACTGTGAGCAGCAGGTCAGAGGTGGAGGATGGGATGGAGACACACGTCTGCCGGGTCCACGGCTTCTACCCCAGGGAGATCGATGCCTCCTGGAGGAGGGACGGGGAAGTCTGGCTGGAGGACACTTTCCATGGGTTTTTGACCCCCAATGCGGATGGGACTTACTACTATTGGCTCAGCATCCAGATCGATTCCAAAGAGAGGGACCGCTATCGGTGCCATGTGGAGCACGACAGCCTGCAGGAGCCTCTGGAGGTGGCCCTGAAGGGTGAGAGGCTGCAGGGAGGGAAAGACTGGGCTCTCTGGAGGGTTGTGGGAGAGAAATCTGACCCCAGCTTTGTCCAGATGTGAAGTTGAGTTCTCATTGATTGGTTTTTCCCATATATGAGGTTGGTGGACCTGCAAGCAACAGTCCATAGAATTGGATTCCAGTGATGTAAAGGAAGCAACAAATCCCATCACAACAGTTGGCCAATCCTCATGAAATCTCCTTAGATCCTCTCTTAGCCCCTGTCCCTGTAAATAACAAATTGCTGCCCTAAGAAAGAAGTGTACACATTATTTGATGATCAGGGATTTATTGAAAGAATGGTCAGCAGGATTTCTTCATGCTACAGTTAGAGGGACATGAAGAGAAGCCCCTTAGACTTTTGCATTTGAGGAATTTCCATCCCTTTGGCTGAATTAAGTCTCTCTCCCCTAATTGGGATGATTGTTTGGGGTTCTCCTTCAATTATCTGCTCTTTCCCTCAATTCAGCTCCAGAATCCAACCTGGGCCTCATCATCGGCTGCGTTGTGGCTGGTCTTGTCCTGGTGGGGGTGATTGTTGGGAGTTTGATATTCTTGAGTAAGTATCCTTTTTTGGGGGTGATTGAAGGAAGATGGAGAAATCATCCTGAGTCTCTCTCTTTGGGGAGCTTCTTCTGGGCTTCATTCTCCTGTGATTTCCTAGCCGTTTTGGGGAGCATCTGAGATCTGGCATCTTTTGGGGACTTCAGTCTTGACTGAGCTTTAAGTCTTAAAGGCAGTATCAAGTGGATGATTTGTGTTCTTTATATGTTAGCTCCAATTCAGAGCTGGGATCAGAGGTAGCAGTGTGTGCGTGTGTGTGTCTGCCTAAACACAAAAGCAGCTCCTCCTAAAGTTGCAGAGTTGTGCTGCCTTTGTCTTTCTCCCAAGAACTAAGTGGAGGAAGGTGGGCTCCCTTTTTATTACAGCCAGGCTGTTCTAGGGAATGGAGCCCCCCAAGGAGGAACATCTGATACAAGGAATTTTCAAAATGGTGAGGAGACTCAACTGTCTAGATGATCCTTCTGTGCGAGAAGCTGCTTTGCTTTCAAAGAATGAGGATGGAAAAGGCTCAGCCATAACATGGTCAGGAAGGTCCCCAAAGGTAGTGATCAAAAGGAGGCATTTTGAGAAAAAAGAAGCCTTGGTGGATGCTAGCTGGATCTCCTCTTGGTCTCCCACCACAAAGCTCTCTAAGAATGAAATGATTGGAAAAAGAAACTTTGGAGCCATCTGTATCCTCACACTGGCTGTGCCTCTGGCTGAAGAACTGTTCGACTGGAGACTGGAGACAGGCAGGGATTTGGAAGGGACCATGGAGGTCTTCTAGTCCACCCCCCTTCTCAAGCAGGAGACCTTATACCATTCCAGACAAGCAGCCAGCCAGTCTTTTTTTTTAATTAAAATTATTTTAAAATGTTAATTTTGAATAGGCTGAAAACAACAAAATTGTTTTTATGCTCCCACACAAATACGTTCCACAAATTGCCTGCCAGGAGACTGTCAGGGAATTGCGCAACCGGTATCTAAATGGAGTCAGAGACGCTGACATGAATTTGTTGATTTATATAAATATATTTTACAACTATATACACAGCAAGCAAGATAGCCAGGCAAACAGGAGCATCGTCAGGTAAATCAACACAGCAGGAACGCCGTGAGGTAAATCACAGAGAGCTCACACAGCACACGGAGGAAAAAAGGCGGGAAACAAAGAACCTCCCCCTTTACACTCACAGCAACCAATCACAGCTTAGATTGCCTCACGCAGTGGCCAGCTGTCTTCCACCAATTAGCTTCCACTGTGTTTTTTTTACTCATTTTCCAACCCTTCATTGCTCCAGCTGTTTAAATTAAATATCTTAACCGAGACATTTTAAAAACATTTTAAACTTTGTCTGAGCTAGAACTGGGAGCCTTCCGAGCGCACCAGACTTCAGTTTCCATCATCCCCTGTTACAAGGACCTCTAGCCTATCCTCCACATCTGGAGGCTGCTTTTGTCAGCTGAAAACAAATGCTTTCACAATAGCCGCCCATATCACAAGTTTCTCTGAGCAACATGCAGCAAAGCTAAAAAGAAATAGCTGGTAAATGCTAAAACAATTCATATTGTAATTATTATTCAAACGATAAATATTTTTTAGAAAGAAGATATGGTAGGAAAAGATATCTTAATAATTCCACAATAATTAACCCTGGGGTCCCCAGGCCAAAACAAGGTTTTGAGGGCTTCCTGTGAATTTTCAGAGTGAGATCTGAAAGCTGACATGGCAGAAAACAGATGATAAAATCTCCAACGGTGAGGTGGGGATTAAAAACAAGGCACCCCTTTTACCTGTGCCAAATAAAAAAGAGTCCCCAAATTTCCTGGTTTTAGGAAACTAAATTTATTATTTCTCAAATTATTCCCAAGGAGCTGCTGATCCAGTTCTACAGAGGAATGATTGAGTCTGTCATCTGCACCTCTATAACTTTGTGGTTTGGTTCTGCAATCCAACAAGAAAAACACAGACTTCAGAGGATAATTAGAACTGCAGGAAAAACAATGGCTACCAACCTGCCTTCCATTGAGGACCTGTATACTACATGGGTCAAAAAAAGTCCAAAAACAAAAGGGCTGTGAAAATATTTACAGACCCCTCGCATCCTGGACATAAACTGTTTCAACTCCTACCCTTAAAACGACGCTACAGAGCACTGCACACCAGAACAACGAGACACAAGAAAAGTTTTTTCCTGAACTCTGCTAAACAAATAATTCCCTCAACACTGTCAAAATATTTACTATCTTCATCGTTCCCATCACCCATCTCCTTCCACTTAAGACTGTAACTTTGTTGCTTGTATCCTTATGATTTATATTGATATTGATTGTTTCCTGGTTGCTTATTTGTACCCTATGACTATCATTAAGTGTTGTATCATTAAGTGTTAAATTTGTACCCTATGACTATCATTAAATGTTGTAAATGTTGTACCTTGATGAAGGTATCTTTTCTTTTATGTACACTGAGAGCCTATGCACCAAGACAAATTCCTTGTGTGTCTAATCACACTTGGCCAATAAAAAAATTCTATTCAGTTCTATTCCATTCAAAAATTAAGGATGTGTTTGGTCAGATTAACGCAGGAACTCCAGTGTTCCAAATGCATGGAGAGTTTTCAAACAGTTGAAACAGCTTTTCCATCATTGCCTGATCCTCAGTTGAATGGCCCTCAAAGGTGCAACTTGAGATGAAGCATCCTTTGGAGGGGTTTGTGTTCTCCTTTCCTCTCTCCCTCTCCTCCTCCCTCTCCCTATTCTTTCCCCTTCTCACCTCTCCCTTCCTCCCTCTCTCCCTCTTGAATAACCCTACCCTAGAGGAAAGGAGGAAGCTCGCGAGCCAAGGGCTTTTCCAGAGCTTCCTTCCTGGGTGGTGGGAGATTCAGCCAGGGCCGGGCTTGTGGGACACTCTCCAGTCCGAAGATCTGCCTCTGGGGGTCCCCAGTATACCACACATGCTGAGGTCATCAGTTGGGGGGCTGCCTTGGAGGAGCTTCCAGGCAAATTATTACTTGCCTTTTTTGTCCACCAGGAGGCTTCAACCACTGTCAACCAACTGGCTTACCTTAAAGGGTTGCTGGGAGAGGAATGGAAGGAGAAAACATTGCCTCTGTGGAGTTGGAACTTAACCAAGGGCTCTTAGCTTGCAGGAGGACAGTCCTGGTTCTTACCAGAATCCAAAGCGTCTGAGAAGAGACGGTAATAAACATGATACTGAAGTCTTTCAGAAATAAACATGTTCAGCAGATGGCCTGAAAAGTATGGACTATGTCTATGTGTCCAGTAATTTGTATGTGAATCTCTTGTTTGCACAAGATGCTGCACCTTAAACTAACCAGCCAGTTAAAACAGAGGAAGGTTACGCCTGCTGTGAACCCAGAGAGAAAAGAGAGGACCTGAAGGGGAGGCTCATCCTGCAGACGGCCAGTTTCCAGGGACACAAAACAAATTGGAAGGTCCCCCTAATGACCTTGGTCTTCTTCATCAGTAGAAATACAGAGCCATGAAAGGAGCATTTCCTCTTCTCACTACCAGAGGTAACAGCATTCTACCAGTTCTGGAACTAGTAACCTTTGAAATGAAGAACATTTTACAGTATCCTTCCTGGAGTAGGGTGGGAATGAGATTTTAAGTATCCTTCTCCTGCCACACTTAAAAGTGCAAGCCAATACAAAAGCCATGCCCACAGAACTGGTAGTAAAAAAAATTTGAAACCCACCACTGCTCTGTACATGCTCAGTGGAAGACTGATCACTACAAGAGATGGTTCAAACCCTGAAAAAACTCTTACTTATACTTTGCTCATCATGAGAAATATAAAAGCCTCACCATCAGTTCTTAATCAATCAATTTCTAAAGTTGGCCAGCATAATAACAATGATCATAACTTGAAGAGGAATAAATTATTTTAGTCCAAGAATTCCCTAGAAGAAAGTAGGGAGCAACATCTTAATTTATACCTGGAAAACCAAAGTTCTTTGAAGCTTCCTAAAGATTCGAGACTTTGTTGGGGAATAACCAGAAATAGGGAATGAATGTATTGTATTTTGTACTTCTGAGCTTTTCTCACAGAAAGACACATGTTTGCTTTGAAGATGCCCCAAGAAACTTTTGAGCATTTTCATGCAGAGCAAAAATCACCTGGGGTTTCTAACCTCCACCTGATTAAGAATAGAATAGAATAGAATAGAATAGAATAGAATAGAATAGAATAGAATAGAATAGAATAGAATAGAATAGAATAGAATAGTTGGGTTTCTGACAGATGGCTGTCCAGTCTATTCCTGAAAGCCTCCAGTGATGAATTACTACAGATCTCAAATGCAAATTGATAAATGCAGGGGCTGCCACAAAGAAGAGGGAGTCGGGCTGTTCACCAAAGCACCTGAGGGTAGAACAAGAAGCAATGGGTGGAAACTGATCAAAGAAAGAAGCAACTTAGAACTAAGGAGAAATTTCCTGACAGTTAGAACAATTAATAAGTGGAACGACTTGCCTTCAGAAGTTGTGAATGCTCCAACACTGGAAATTTTTAAGAAAATGTTGGATAACCATCTGACTGAGATGGTGTAGGGTTTCCTGCCTGGGCAGGGGGTTGGACTAGAAGGCCTCCAAGGTCCCTTCCAACTCTGATGTTATGTTAAATGCGAGAAGCATTGTTAACAAATTACCTGAATTTATCCTCTTGTTAAACAGTGGTACATTCGATATCATTTTTGTTTGTGAAACATGGCTGAACTCATCCCTTCCTGACTCCATTATCTCAAACAAAGAATATCAAGTTCATCGATCAGATCGTGAAATCCGAAGAGGTGGTGGAGTGGCTATCTTTTACAAAAAGTCACTGAATCTAAAAAATATTCAAGTTTCACACAAACTTTCTCTCCCTGAAACTATTGTATGCGACCTATCCCTTAACACCACTCTTCGATTCTTACTATGCTACAGAGCCCCTGACTATGACATTACCCATGCAAATATGCTAACCTCACTGCTAACATGGGCTACCTCTTGCCCATACCCTCTCATCTTCCTGGGCGACCTAAATCTACCTCTCATTAACTGGATAACTAATGAATGTACAACTGATCCAATCCATACTACACTATACAACGCTGTTACAAACCTAGGTCTTGAACAACTTGTAACTAACAATACAAGACTCAACAACTGCCTTGATCTCATCTTCTGCAACAACCCAAACTCAATTTATGGACTACAAATTAAAGAACCTTTTTCCAATAGTGACCACTGCACGATTGATTTTCGTCTCAATATACGTCCATACTCAAATCATCATAACAATAGTATCCCCATCTACTACGACCTTATAAACAACGATCTTTCATTTCTGGACTGGCAAAATCTGTTTGCAAACTGCATAACTGCTGAAGACCACTATAGAGTTTTCCTACTTGAAATCAATAGAGTCATCAAACTATATGTACCACAAATGACAACCATGATCAGGAAAAACAAACTACCCATATCAATAAAAAAGCTTCAATCAAAAAAAAATCCCTCTGGAAAAGAAACAAAAAAGGCTTTGTAGTAAATTTCAAAACACAGAAAACATATGCAACCAAATAAAAACTGAATGCACAAATTACACACCAAACAAGAAGGACCTTCTGCACAAATTCCAATCGTGCCTTTTATAATTTTGTTAACAATAAACTTAAAGACACAAGATCCATCCCACCACTAAAAGATTCTAACAACAAAGAATGCAATGACGAAACAGTTAAAGCAAACCTCTTCAACATATTGTTTGGCTCAGTTTTTGTTAACAGCGATGACACATATCCGACATTCCACAAACGCATACCAGCAATGAACATGATGACTTAACTCATATAGATTTCACAGAAGAAAATGTTGGAAAAGCTCTTCATAACATAAAACCATCGCTATCTATTGGACCCGATGGACTATGTGCCTACTTCTTAAAAACTTTCCATTAATATAGCAGAACCCTAAGCATAATCTTTGATAAAGCCTTCACTACCAGTTCCCTTCCCAATCTTTGGTCACTGGCCACAGTCATCCCTATCTTCAAAAAAGGAGACCCCAGCTTAGTCGAAAATTACAGACCAATCTCTCTATGCTGTCGCACCTGCAAAGTCATGGAATCAATCATCAACCAATCCATTACCTCACACTTAGAAAAACAACCTACTCTCCAATAAACAATTTGGTTTCAGGAAAAATTATCATGCAACTTACAACTTCTCCACTGTAAAACATATGGACTACAAATCTTGATCAAGGCAAAACAATAGATGCAATCTACATAGACTTCTGCAAAGCTTTTGACTCAGTAGTACACGATAAACTTCTCCTAAAACTAAAATCCTATGGCATTTCAGGACCCCTTCACAAATGGATATCTGCTTTTCTGTCTAACAGACAACAAGTGGTCAAAATTGGCAATGCTCTATCAAATCCTGTTCCTGTCAAGAGTGGCGTTCCTCAAGGCAGCGTCCTTGGACCAACACTCTTCATACTATACATTAATGATCTTTGTGACCATATCTCAAGTAATTGTGTTCTCTTTGCTGACGATGTCAAACTATTTAACACCACTGATAATACATCTATCATTCAAAAAGATCTTGATCATCTAACTGCTTGGTCTAAAACTTGGCAACTCCAAATCTCAACCAGCAAATGCTCAGTCTTACATATAGGAAAAAAGAACCCAAACACTAAGTATATACTTGATGGACATTACCTTACAGATGACCCCATCCCGTTAAAGACCTTTGAGTTTTCATGTCAAATGATCTAAGTGCCAAAGCCCACTGCAACTACATAGCAAAAAAGGCTCTAAGAGTTGTAAACCTAATCTTGCGCAGCTTCTTCTCCCAAAACACTACACTACTAACCAGAGCATATAAAACATTTGCTAGACCAATTCTAGAATACAGCTCACCTGTTTGGAACCCTCACCATATCTCTGACATCAATACAATTGAACGTGTCCAGAAATATTTTACAAGAAGAGTTCTCCATTCCTCTGTAAACAACAAAATACCTTATCCCACTAGACTTGAAATCCTGGGCTTGGAAAACTTGGAACTCCGTCGCCTTCGACAAGACCTAAGTTTAACTCATAGAATCATCTATTGTAATGTCCTTCCTGTCAAAGACTACTTCAGCTTTAATTGCAATAATACAAGAGCAACCAATAGATTTAAACTTAATGTCAACCGCTTTAATCTAGATTGCAGAAAATATGACTTCTGTAACAGAATCATCAGTGCTTGGAATACTTTACCTGACTCTGTGGTCTCTTCTCATAATCCTAAAAGCTTTAACCAAAAACTTTCTACTATTGACCTCACCCCATTCCTAAGAGGACCATAAGGGGCGTGCATAAGCTTATACCTTTATATACTATATAATCTTTCTGTATGATAGTTACATATATTGTTGTGACAAAATAAATAAATAAATAAATGAAGCACCCACAACTTTCGGTGGCAATCTGTTCTATTGGTTGATTTTTCTCACAGAGAAAATTTCTCCTTATTTCCAGGTCGAATCTCTCCTTGATCAGTTTCCATCTGTTATTCTTTGTCTGGCCTTCAGGCGCTTTGGCAAATAGGTTGACAAAAAAACCCACCTCTCATTCAACGAATTAAATTTGGAAGTTCTCTTCCCCTTAGGCCCCTTTGCCAGCTTTACACATCTGTACTTCCTGGTGGCTGATAACTACTACAGAAACAGATTTCAAGCCCATTGTTATCCATATCTATTCAGAAAACCCAAAAGCTACTGTCGCTTTTGATTGTTTTAGTATCCTTGGTTTTCTTTTCTCAATTTTATTCTGGAAGGTGATTCTCAGCTGCGAGAGGCTATTCAGATTAGAAAACTTAGAACTCCGCCGACTTCGACATGACCTGTGTTTAACACACACAATCATCTACTGCAATATCCTTCCTGTAAAAGACTACTTCAGCTTCAATTGCAATAGTACAAGAGCATCCAATAGATTCAAACTTAATGTCAACCGCTTCAAACTTGATTGCAGAAAATATGACTTCTGTAAGAGAGTTGTTAATGCTTGGAACTCATTACCTGACTCCATAGTCTCTACTCAAAATCCCAAAATCTTCAACCAAAAACTGTCTACTATTGACCTCACCCCATTCCTAAGAGGACTATAAGGGGCGTGCATAAGAGCACAAAAGTGCCCACCGTTCCTCTCCTATTGTTCCCTTTCATTATATCAAATTAACATAGCTGTTGCATACTTTTACTTATAGAATAGAATAGAATAGAATAGAATAGAATAGAATAGAATAGAATAGAATAGAATAGAATAGAATAGAATAGAATTTTTATTGGCCAAGTGTGATTGGACACACAAGGAATTTGTCTTGGTGCATATGCTCTCAGTGTACATAAAAGAAAAGATACGTTCATCAAGGTACGACATTTACAACACAATTGATGGTCAATATATCAATATAAATCATAAGGATTGGCAGCAACAAGTTATAGTCATACAGTCATAAATGGAAAGAGATTGGTGATGGGAACGATGAGAAGATTAATAGTAGTGCAGATTCAGTACATAGTTTGACAGTGTTGATGGAATTATTTGTTTAGCAGATTATATATATATACTTTTGTTTCATGATGTGTTGTTTTTATTTATGACGATGTTTGTGTATACTGTTATGACAAAATAAAAAAAAATGAAAGGGACGCCCCCTCCGCGCCTGCGCCCAGTTTACTCTCCCCCTCTTTTGAGTCCCGCACTTCTGCTCCTCCCCCAAGAGGAAGAGTTCCTAGGAAGAGATTTTCTCCAATGCCTGAATCAGATAAAACTTTCGCTTCCCTTTGGCAGCTTTTCTCGCCTAGCAACCCTTGACGACATAAGAATGCATTTTTTCTATTGGCCAATCGCCGGCCCGTTCTGGATTGTGGCGCTGTTTATCACTGTGAGCGCGTCTTTCTTTGCCTTAGACTTCAGGAGAGGGGAGCGCAGGTTGAGGATGGCGGGCAGGATGGCTCTGCGCTTTGCGCCCCTCTTGTTTCTGGCGTTGCTGATGGTCGACTTCCCGGAGAGCAGCTTCGGTGAGTCCCTTCAAAGATGTGAAGGATCTTTCTCTCTCTCTCTCTCCCCTCCCTCCCTCCCTCTCTGTGTCTGTCTGTCTCCCACTGTCATCAAGGATGCGGTGTGAATGCAACAGGATTAGAATCCTGCAGGGAAACGCGCCTCGAATTATCTTGATGTCCATCTTGATCGTCTGCCTGTCCTCAACCCCAATATCCCGAGAGCTTCTGGCACAGGCAGGGATTTGCCTCCCAGGAGGTTCCTTCCATCCCGAAAGTTCCCAACATAGGGGCATTTGCTGAATTACAATATGACAAAATGTTATAGTTTTATTATTATGCCATATTATTATTTGATTCAGCTTGCAGAAGTAAAAATGCTAAAAATTGGTTAAAAATAAATTTAAATCTTGAGATCTAAAGGATGTCGATTGTTTTTTTTTCCTAATTTGTCTGAGTTTCAGTAGGCAAAATGGCCACGTGCTTTGTTTAAATTCTTCTGTAGTTAGAGTTGTGTTAATCTATGCGCGGTTGCAAAAAATCTTGGATAAAAAGTTTTAAACAGAGATCCTCGATTTTAGCTTGATTTCATACTCCTTTTTAGTTACTGCCTGTCAAGGGAAAGTTCTCTTTTCAATGCTCAATTAGCAATTCCAGGACATTCTTTTAATTTTCATGATTTAAGTTTTCGTGTGGTCCACGGCATTTCATGCCCTACAGTGGTATTACATTTATCTATACCACAGGTGTCAAACTCGTTCGTGTTACGTAACGTATCATGATGCATTGCTATTTTTTTTTGCCTTTGTGCAGCTGGGTTGGGAGTGGCCTGCATGTGACACATCTAGCCCATGGGCTGTCAGTTTGACAGGCATGATCTATGCCTTATTTTTCTGTTTTCCTGTTACATACTTTTGTGGATTTGATTCTCCTGTTAGTTTAGTTTTTGTAGTTATTGGAGTAGACCTGATTCTACAGTGGCTCTTTTTGTATGTTGCCCTTGTTCATCATATTATTTCCTTTTTTCAGTGGTAGTATTATTCTTGCTGATTTTTGGCCATAACAAACTTTCCTTTGAATCTATCTATCTATCTATATAAAAAGAATGTATGTATGTATTGTATGTATGTATGTATGTATGTATGGTATGTATGTATGTATGTATATACGTTCCAGCATAACTCTGGAACGGCTCGAGCAATTCCAACTAAAATTGGTACACAGATGACTTACTCTCTGGAAACAAGTACTGTGGGGGTAAGACACCCCTGGAGTGTCTGTGTGTGTCTGCATGCACATGTGTCTGTGTGTGACTATGTGTGTATGTTCCAGCATAACTGAAATCCCTCAAGCAATTTCAACCAAATTTGGTACCCAGATGACTTACTCTCTGTAAGACACCCCTGTGGGGGTAAGACACACCTGCTCTGTGTGTGTGTGTGTGTGTGTGTGTGTGTGTGTGTGTGTGTTTATGTTCCAGCATAACTCTGGAACAGCTCAAGCAATTTCAACCAAACTTTGTACACAGATGACTTACTCTCTGGAAAAAAAATTGAAAAATTTTTGAAAAAAAATTGAGACTTGCATTCTTAATCACGATCATTAAGTCACAGGGTCAGTCTATTAAATACTGTGGAGTGGATTTGTGATCACCATGTTTCTCCCACAGATAACTTTACTTTGTTTGCTCAAGGGTGGGTTCATCACAGAATTTATTTATTCTTGCTGCTGGAGGTGAAATTAAAAATGTTGTTTATAATCAAGTTTTGTCTTAAATTAATATTATTCTTAATTTGAATAATATTTTACTTTATAATTTGTATACTGTGGTTATACTTTTAAAACCCTGTGAATAAAATTGCTTTGATTTGACACTAAATATAGCATTGCTTTTAAAAGTAAAAAAAAAAAGCCTCTGACGATCGCGCTGCTCAGCTGGGATCATCAGAGGCTTTTTTTTTAGGTTTTAAAAGCATTTTTTTACAACCTCTTTGGCTGAAGAGGTTGTAGAAAAAATGCTTTTAAAAGTAAAAAAAAAAGCCTCTGACAATCAGGCAACTTAGCTGGGATCGTCAGAGCCTTTTAAAAGCATTTTTTAACAAACTCTTTGGCCGAATAGGTTGTAAAAAATGCTTTTAAAAGTAAAAAAAAGGCTCTGATGATCACACGGCTCAGCTGTGATCGTCAGAGCCCTTTTTTACCTTTTAAAAGCATTTTTTAACAATCTCTTTGGCCAAATAGGTTGTAAAAAATGCTTTTAAAAGTAAAAAAAAAAGGCTCTGATGATCGTGTGGCTCAGCTGGGCATGGGCGGGGGGACGGGGCAGGGATTTTTGCTACCAGTTCTCCAAACCACCCACCGGCATCGCTACCGGATCGGATGATCCTGTCCAAACCGGGAGCATTTCACCGCTGGCTGGACCCCCTTTTCTCCCTGTGGGGCCACTTCAGCTTCCTTGGGGCAGAGAATGAGCAATCCAGGAGATGGTTTGAGGGAGGCTTTGCTAGAAGGAAAGGCACAATTGGGCTGGGCAAATAGATTTGCTTTTCCCTTGGCCCTTTTTTCCCTTCCTTCCCTTCATCACCCCCAATTTCTCTGCCCTCCTACTTTTCACACCCCACTCCCAAAGCTACTTCTTTGCCTCTCAGTTGTTTCCTTTCTCAAATTGGGGCCTGTTGTGCTCCATTGGATCTGGGCCCCTTAACTCTATCCTTTGGGTTTCTTCCAGGCTCCTCCTTGCACTCCCTAAAGCATTTCTCCGCTTGCACCTCGGAATTCAGTCAGGGGCAACCCCACTTTTTTCTTCTGGGGTATGTAGACGATCAGGTCTTTGTCCACTATGACAGCAACAGCCAGAGGATGCAGCCTCGAGTCTCCTGGATGGAGAAGATAAAGAAGGAGGATCCCCAGCTTTGGGACAGAGAGACTCAGAGCATACGTGATAATGAGGAGCTGAGCAGAACAAAACTGGAGTTTCTGAGAAGTGGCTACAATCAGAGCGAAGGTGAGTGATGGATCGGGTGGCTCCTCCGGCCCCATATTCCCTCTGCATTTTTTGAAAATCTTTTCAATATACCGGTGTGGGTGGGTGGGTGGGTAACATAACATAACATAACAACAGAGTTGGAAGGGACTTGCAGGCCTTCTAGTTCAACCCCCTGCCCAGACAGGAAACCCTACACCATCTCAGTCAGATGGTTATCCAACATTTTCTTAAAAATTTCCAGTGGGTGCATTGCAGTTACTAAAGTCATTTTTAAAGTTATTCATATGTATCTGTCTGTATATATTGATAGATTCGGAATAAGAATAGATCTGGAAAGCACCTTGGAGGTCTTCTAGTCCAGCCCCCTGCTCAAGCAGGAGACCCTATACCAGAGATGGCTAACCTTTTTGCCATCGCGTGCCAGGAGGCAGGAGGCGTGGGGGAGAGTTGCATGTGTGCGTGCCCACACCCACAATTCTATGTGCCCCGCTCTCACACATACGCATGCGACCCTCCCTCCCCCCTGCTCCTGGCACGCGATGGCCCAGTAGGCCCATTTTTCTCTCTCACCTGGCTCTAGAGCCTCTCTATGAGTCTGGGGAGGGCGAAAACGGCCTTTCCCAACCACCCCCGGAGGCCCTCCGGAGGTCAGAAACTGGCTGTTTGCCAACTTCCGGTTGGACAGGAAGTGACATTTTTTGCTGTCCCCGGCCTCCAGATACTCCTAGAGAGGCTCTGGAGGCTGAGGACAGTTAAAAAGCCACTTCCTGTCCAATCGGAAGTTGGTAAACGGGCAGTTTCCGGCTTCCGGAAGGCCTGGGAGGGTGGGAAAGGCCATTTTCACCCTCCCCAGATTCATAGAGAGGCTCTGGAGCCAGGTGAGACAGAAAAACAGGCCTCCCCTCCCCCCCAGGCCCTGCGGAGGCAGGAAACAGCCTGTTTCCCTACTTCTAATGGACCCAGAAGGCCCAAAAATCAGCTGGCCGGCGCGCTCATGTGCCCCGGAGCTGAGCTCGCGTTCCCACTGATATGGCTACGCATGCCACCTGTGGCACATGTGCCATAGGTTCACCACCACGGCCCTATACCTGTTGTGACCCAGGTTCCTGGACCCAGACTCCTGGACTCGGATGATTCAGAAAGTGAGGGAGAAGACCTGGCAAGCCCTGCTTCTCTTGAGCCCTCTCCCTCCCTGGCACCCACTCAAAGGGAGGAGGAGGGGCCGGCAAGGCCTGATTCTCTGGAGCCTTCTTCTGATTGTAGCGCCCAAGAACAGTTTTGGAGTGATGCAAAACTGCGCAGACGTGACCGGCGCGCGCAGCAGAAGCAGCGTTGGGATAAAGCCAAGTAATGATTGTCATGCAGTGACATCTGCAGAGACTATAAATAGGAGGCGGGACTTCCTGGTTTTTTGTCTTGGACAAAGCAATGAATTTGCGCGGGCAAACTGTATCAATGGAGGGAAGAATATATTCGTGAGTAATTCTGGCCTTATCTGTAATTTCCTCGTTATCTCCAGAAACTTGGCAGGCCGGTGGGTAGACGTGGCCAGGACATTTATCTATGTAAATAAATTAGAAAAGGAGGCCTCTGACTGACTCTTTGCTGGGAGTATTTGGGGGAGGGAAACAGAACAATACCATTTCAGACAAGTGTCTGTCCAGTCTCTTCTTAAAAGCCTCCAGTGATGAAGCACCCACAACTTCTGAAGGCAAGTTTTTTCCACTGCTTAATTGTCCTCACTGTTAGGAAGTTTCTCTTCAATTCCAGGTTGCTTCTCTCCATGGTTAGTTTCCATGCATTGTTTCTTGTCCTGCCTTCTGGTGCTTTGGAGAATAATTTGACCCCCCTCCTCTTTTTGGCACCCTCTCAAATACTTGAATACTGCTATCATGTCCTCACTAGTCTTTCTTTTCTCTAGACTAGCCAAACCCAAATCCTGCAATCTTGTCAGTTGCTCTTCTTTGCACTTTTTAAGTCTCAACATCTTTTTTTGTAATGTGGCGACCACAACTGAATGCAGTAATCCAGGCCTTGCTCCTCCTCCCTTCTTTTGTTGGAGTTGACTGAGTTGTGAACTGTCTTTATGAAGCCCTCTTGAGGTGTCCCTCCCTCTCTTCTTGGTCCCCCCAAAACACCCTTGCCTGAATTTGGGGACAACACCCAGATCCTCTTCCCACTTTAGGATCCCTTCTTCCACCCCCAAGTTTCGCCAACAGAGCAGAGAGAAAAATGGAGGAGGCTCCATCCCTTCATTTCTTCTGCAACTCCATTTTTCCCCCCCTTGGGATCCTCCACTGCCTTTTCTAATCCCGGGAAGCTGAAAGGAGAATGTCTGAGCCAGGGGTCACCAACCTTTCAGACCACAGGGACCACTAAATTCATAATTTTAAATCCCATGGACCACTAATATGATCTGCCTAATGACCAGCTGGGTGGGCATGGCAAGGTGGTCATGTGACTGGGTGGGCGTGGCCAAATCAATGTCACTCACATCGAGGGGCGCCTTGCCAGCCTCTACTCGCTACTCCTCACCTGCCCGCCCAGCCTACTTAGGGCCCCAACAGGAAGCAGTTGTTGGAGCTAAGCAGCCACCATGAGAAAGAGTTGGCAAAACAGCTGGCTCAGTTCAAATTGGATCTGACCAAGAAGGAGGCTCAGCAGAAGCACCTCACTGAGGACTACGAGCATAGGCTTTCCAAACAGAGGGAAGACCTGCAGGAGTGCAAGGCCAGGGTACCGGCGCCTGGAGGCTCAGCGGGCTGAGATAGTCAGCCACTTCCAAGGCATGATGCAGTCCCACTGGAACAAGACCCTCCGGTTCTTCGTCACCAGCGGCACTTCCCTCCAGCCTTCACCCAAAGCCCCGCACCAGGAGGCTGAAGCTGTTCTGTCCCCCCTCGCCTCCATCCGAGTGATGGCTTAATTAGCCGGCATTATCAGGTCTGGCAGCAAACTAGCGCGCGTCTGCCAAGCGCGTCTGCCCTTGATGCCGATGAGTCACTCAGGAATAAACAGTACTTCAGCTTTAGTTAAGCAGTTGATTTTGCCTGCTACGAAGAGGCATAGCAGCCCTCACTGGTTTTATATCCTGTGGCTCCATGACTCAGCAGCCTGCCCCACCCCTGCTTCTGTTGTTCCCGCCTCTCCTGCCTACAAAACCTAGGGTCCAGCCAGGCCTGATTGCCATCAGCTGGGTCTGGAGGTGTGGCCTGCGGGGGGGAAAGAGTCAGGGCCTTCTTATCTCCTCCACCTGGCCTGCCTCTGGCTCCTGGAGCTGAGCCAGGGGAGCCGGTGCTCCCGAGGTAAGTCCTGATGGCCCTTCCCCCTCACTTTCCAAGTCACTTTCTGGCAGGGGGGCGCAGACACAACAGAAGCAGACCCCAAGTTGGAATTTCTGCCCCCCTCCATTCTGCACAAAAAGACCCCAAAGGGGGAGACTCTCTGCAGCAACACAAACGTTCATTGCACGTACCCAGCCCAGGGGCCATAGTTTGAGGACCCCTGATTTAATGCAATATAAAAAATGCAAATAATTTTTCTGCGGACCACCAAAGTTTTCTCACGGACCACCAGTGGTCCCTCGGACCACCGGTTTATTTTTATTTTATTTTATTTATTTATTTATTCGATTTTTATACCGCCCTTCTTCCGAAGGACTCAGGGCGGTGTACAGCCAAAAGTAAAAACAGACAATACAATATACAATTAAAATACAAATTAAAAAACTTATTTTATAATTGGCCTAAAAAAACTTTAAAATATATAAAACTAAAACCCCTTAAAATTAATAATAGAAAATTTAAAATCAATAAAATTTAAGCCAGCCCCGCGTGAATGAAAAGATGTGTCTTCAGTTCGCGGCGGAAGATCCGAAGGTCAGGTATTTGGCATAAACCCGGGGGAAGCTCGTTCCAGAGTGTGGGAGCCCCCACAGAGAAGGACCTTCCCCTGGGGGCCGCCAGCCGACATTGCTTGGCGGACGGCACCCTGAGAAGTCCCTCTCTGTGAGAGCGTATGGGTCGGTGGGAGGCATGCGGTAACAGCAGGCGGTCCCGTAAGGTTGGTGACCGCTGGTCTGAGCTGCCTGTTTCCTGATGAAGTTCAGGGGTTTAATCCTGGGGGAGGGAGGGGGGAGGGGAGGGGAGGTACAGGTTGAGTGAGGGAAGAATGAGGACAATAGCTAGGAAGGAAATCAGGGTGTGAATGATTCACTATTGTCTTAAAGTCTCTGAGGGGTGGGACGGGGTGTGTGTGTCTCTCTCTCTCTCCTGAGGACTCACGAAATCATCGGCTTATCCCTCTTTCAGGCTTTCACACACTGCAGTGGATGTACGGCTGTGAACTCCGGAGTGATGGAAGCAAAGAAGGGCTTTTGCAGTATGCCTACGATGGGAGGACCTTCATCGCCTTCGACAAGGAGAACCTCACCTGGGTGGCTCACCAGCCCCTGGCTCAGATCATCAAGAAGACATGGGATGATATGCCGGGATCTAATCAGGGATGGAAATCCTACCTGGAGGAAGATTGCATTGAGTGGCTGCAGAAGCACCTGTCCTACGGGAAAGAGATGCTGCTGAGGACAGGTGAGCGTCTGGAATGTCTTCCTTTATGAGGGGTCCTTGGTGTTCTCTGAGCTTGCTTTGTTTTCTTGCAGTCATTTCATTACCTTAACTAGGTAATATTATCAGTAAGGAGTGCTGTTTGCTGTCAGTTTATATAATATAATATAATATAACAACAGAGTTGGAAGGGACCTTGGAGGCCTTCTAGTCCAACCCCCTGCCCAGGCAGGAAACCCTACACCATCTCAGTCAGATGGTTATCCAACATTTTCTTAAAATTTTCCAGTGTTGGAGCATTCACAACTTCTGCAGGCAAATCGTTCCATATATTAATTGTTCAGGAAATTTCTCCTTAGTTCTAAGTTGCTTCTTCTGGTGACTTGCTTGACTGTGTGGGTAGGGGCGGTCTTAGAGATTCTTTGGTTGGGTGTTTACTCGTAGTTCTTTGGCAGTTGCTGATCACGGGTGGAGAGGTGCTGGAATCTTTTTGTTCTCTTCTGGGCTGGTTGATTGTCTCTTTACAGCTAGTCAATCCATCTGAAAATACTTGCCTACTGTTGCTGCAATCTTTCCTGCCTAAGCAAGGGGTTGGACTCGAACAGGGGTCTCCAACCTTGGCAACTTTCAGACTTGTGGACTTCAACTCCCAGAATTCCTCAGCCAGCTTTGCTGGGAGTTGAAGTCCACAAATCTGAAAGTTTTTTTTAATTTATTTACATTTATATCCCGCCCTTCTCCAAAGACTCAGGGCGGCTTACAGTGTATAAGGCAATAGTCTCATTCTATTTGTATAATTACAAAGTCAACTTATTGCCCCCCCAACAATCTGGGTCCTCATTTTACCTACCTTATAAAGGATGGAAGGCTGAGTCAACCTTGGGCCGGGCTTGAACCTGCAGTAATTGCAGGCTGCTGTGTTCTAATAACAGGCTTCTTACCAGCCTGAGCTACCACGGCCCCTACAAAGTTGACAAGGTTGGAGACCCCTGGACTAGAAGACCTCCAAGGTGCCTTCCAACTCTGTTATTCTATTCTATTCTTTTGCATAGTGTATAGATACTATTAATATCTATATGTCTTATTGATGGCTCATTTGTCAGAGGGCCAGGCTTCTAGAAATCCCCTGGCATTTTGGGATTTGGCCTGGATTGTCACATTTTTTCCCCAACTGAAACGATGGTGAAACCTGTCTATATGTTGTGAAATGAAAGAATTTTCATCGTGTCTTCTGATTGACAGTTGGTGTTTTATTTATTTATTTATTTTATTTGTCAAAACAATATATATAAGTATCATACAAAAATATTATATAGCATTAAACATATATATGAGTAAATATTAGGAGGTATAAGCATATATATATATAGGAAGAAGAAAAAGAAAAACAATAGGACAGGAACGGTAGGCACGTTTCTGCTCTTATGCACGCCTCTTATGGTCCTCTTAGGAATGGGGTGAGGTCAATAGTAGAAAGTTTTTGGATAAAACTTTTAGGATTATGGGAAGAGACCACAGAGTCAGGTAAAGTGTTCCAAGCACTGATGATTCTGTTACAGAAGTCATATTTTTTGCAATCTAGATTAAAGCGGTTGACAGTGCCCGAATCCGGCCGCCGCCGAGGCCAGGGGCCAGGTGTTCGAAAAGGACACCTGCCGCACGGACGGCTCGCCAGGGTCTCCCAGCCGACATACAGGACTGGGGGACCGATGCTGGCGCGTCCTAGGCTCGGCGGGGTTTGGAGGCCACAGGCCACGGCCATTACTTTGGTCGTCGCCTGGGCGCTGTGTGACACCGGGGCTTTGGATTTATAACTGCAGCAGCCTGGTGGTGAACAGGAGCGGAGAATTGAGGAATGGAGAAGGAAGGGATATCGGTGGCAGTGGAGTGCTCCGAGTGCGGGGGTTTTTCTCCCCTGCGGCTGGAAGGAGCACGAGTCATTCTGGAGAGAGGAGAACTTAAAATAAGAAGATTACGGTTTGTGGAGCTCTGGAGAGAAGAGGTGATGGAGAAATTTAGGAGGGAGGGTTTGAGGCCCCCCCTCCCTCTGGGGAACAGTGGTGGCGTCCAGCTTCCGCCTTCACTATGAGAATCTTGATGACATCACTTCCCTTCAGCTTCCTGGTTGACTAACTGTACTCTGGACTCGTTGCTCCTGTGAGTGCCCCCTGGTGGATCCGGAGGAAATTACAAGGATACTGTGCTTGCCTGAGGATTTTGAATTTTTTTTTTTTAAATGGCAAAAGGTCAGAGACCAACTGCTGGAGAGATGGAGAATTCTGGAAAAGTTATCCAATATGGACAAGAAACTGGATGATTTGCAAAGAGCGAAATAAGGGAGAATTGTGACTATCCAAAAGGATTTAAAGGATACTCAACAAGTCTCAGCAGAAAACAAGCAGAAAGTGGAAGGTCTGGAGGGTGAGATGCGGGCAGTGCAGAAAGAGAGGAGGCGACAGGCAATGCTGTGCTTGGACTACAGATGGATAAAATGTCCATCTGAAAATACTTGCCTACTGTTGCTGCAATCTTTCCTGCCTAAGCAAGGGGTTGGACTCGAACAGGGGTCTCCAACCTTGGCAACTTTCAGACTTGTGGAGTTCAAGTCCCAGAGTTCCTCAGCCAGCTTTGCTGGGACTTGAAGTCCACAAGTCTGAAAGTTTTTTAATTATTTACATTTATATCCCGCCCTTCTCCAAAGACTCAGGGCGGCTTACAGTGTATAAGGCAATAGTCTCATTCTATTTGTATAATTACAAAGTCAACTTATTGCCCCCCCAACAATCTGGGTCCTCATTTTACCTACCTTATAAAGGATGGAAGGCTGAGTCAACCTTGGGCCGGGCTTGAACCTGCAGTAATTGCAGGCTGCTGTGTTCTAATAACAGGCTTCTTACCAGCCTGAGCTACCACGGCCCCTACAAAGTTGACAAGGTTGGAGACCCCTGGACTAGAAGACCTCCAAGGTGCCTTCCAACTCTGTTATTCTATTCTATTCTTTTGCATAGTGTATAGATACTATTAATATCTATGTGTCTTATTGATGGCTCATTTGTCAGAGGGCCAGGCTTCTAGAAATCCCCTGGCATTTTGGGATTTGGCCTGGATTGTCACATTTTTTTCCCAACTGAAACGATGGTGAAACCTGTCTATATGTTGTGAAATGAAAGAATTTTCATCGTGTCTTCTGATTGGCAGTTGGTGTTTTATTTATTTATTTATTTTATTTGTCAAAACAATATATATAAGTATCATACAAAAATATTATATAGCATATAAACATATATATGAGTAAATATTAGGAGATGTAAGCATATATATATATATATATATATATAAGAAGAAGAAAAAGAAAAACAATAGGACAGGAACTGTAGGCACGTTTGTGCTCTTATGCACGCCCCTTATGGTCCTCTTAGGAATGGGGTGAGGTCAATAGTAGAAAGTTTTTGGATAAAACTTTTAGGATTATGGGAAGAGACCACAGAGTCAGGTAAAGTGTTCCAAGCACTGATGATTCTGTTACAGAAGTCATATTTTTTGCAATCAAGATTAAAGCGGTTAACGGAGACGACTTCCGGTGTCCAGGGGCAACGGTCGTCTGGAGGCTTCTCCTGCCCCCAGTGCCCGAATCCGGCCGCCGCCGAGGCCCCCAGGGGCCAGGTGTTCCGAAAAGGACACCTGCCGCACGGAAGCCGACATACAGGACTGGGGGACCGATGCTGGCGCGTCCTAGGCTCGGCGGGGTTTGGAGGCCACAGGCCACGGCCATTACTTTGGTCGTCGCCTGGGCGCTGTGCCCGGTGACACGGGGCTTTGGATTTATAACTGCAGCAGCCTGGTGGTGAACAGGAACGGAGAAGAATTGAGGAATGGAGAAGGGAAGGGATATCGGTGGCAGTGGAGTGCTCCGGTGCGGGGGTTTTTCTCCCCTGCGGCTGGAAGGAGCACGAGTCATTCTGGAGAGGAGAACTTAAAATAAGAAGATTACGGTTTTGTGGAGCTCTGGAGAGAAGAGGTGATGGAGAAATTTAGGAGGGAGGTTTGAGGCCCCCCTCCTCTGGGGAACAGTGGTGGCGTCCAGCTTCCGCCTTCACTATGAGAATCTTGATGACATCACTTCCCTTCGGCTTCCTGGTTGACTAACTGTACTCTGGACTCGTTGCTCCTGTGAGTGCCCCCTGGTGGATCCGGAGGAAATTACAAGGATACTGTGCTTGCCTGAGGATTTTGAATTTTTTTTTTTTCAAATGGCAAAAGGTCAGAGACCAACTGCTGGAGAGATGGAGAATTCTGGAAAAGTTATCCAATATGGACAAGAAACTGGATGATTTGCAAAGAGGCCAAACGGAAATAAGAGCAGAAATTGTGACTATCCAAAAGGATTTAAAGGATACTCAACAAGTCTCAGCAGAAAACAAGCAGAAAGTGGAAGGTCTGGAGGGTGAGATGCGGGCAGTGCAGAAAAGAGAGGAGACGACAGGCAATGCTGTGCTTGGACTACAGATGGATAAAATGTCTTATTTCCTTAGGTTTCAAAATTTGGAAGAAGTGGACCAAGAAGATTTGAGAGATGTTGTGACTAAATTGTTGGGAGAATTTCTTGGGAGAGGTGTTGATTTCATGAATTGGGATGTGGATCGAGTTTATAGAGTTAATTCACAATATGCACGCATGCAGTTCCCAGAGAGGTTCATGTCAAATTTGTGAGAAGAGAGACGAGAGATGAAATTCTTAGAAAACATAGGAGTGGGGCACTGACTTACAGGGGCAGGAGATAGCCATTCTGAGGCAGATTCCCAGACAGGTCGTGAAATGAGAAAGAAATATTACTTTTGTCAAGCAAATTGTACCAGAAGGGAGTAGGCTTCAGATGGCTGATGCCAGAGGATTGATGATTTTCCGGGAGGGCATTACGAAAAAATTAGTACAATTGCGGAGGCTATGGCCTACGTGGAGGAACACAAAGCCCTCCTGGAATCAGATGACCCAGGAATTGAAGAAGGGGAGGTTATAGACCATGGGGCGGTGGCGGCTGCCGCTGTTGCGGCCCTGGAGTTGGGTCAGGCTGAACCCAGAGTTCTGAGATCCAAAATTAGGAAGTGATAAAGATATTTGGTATTGTGTTGGTTTTCCTTATTCTCTTTTGTATGATATTCTGTTTATTCTTGACCCTTCTTTATTGCGTATGTAAGATTTGTAAACTTAGCTACTTCGTGTCACCTGCTTGCCATATGGCTGTTGTATGTGTTAAAAAATTTGAGCAAAATTCTTATCCTGGATAAGAAAAATGAAAATTTACCATACCTGATATGTATTTGTATAAACCTTTTTTGACCAATTAAAACTTTTTGAACAAAAAAAAAAAAAAAAAAAAAAGATTAAAGCGGTTAACATTGTTCATGGATACGCTCTGCCAGTCTTCTGCCTGTTGGTCCTACGTAGCGGTTGTTGCCGTTCTTACACTGTATGTTGTGGGTGACTCCTGTTTTTTTTTTCCTTCTGGGGTTGTTGGGTCTTGTGGTTTGCTTAGGATGTTTTGAAGGGCTTTAGTTGGCTTGCCTGCTTCTTTCCCTTGTCTGGAGCTCTCCAGGATGAGGGAAGCCCTGTTTAGGCAGCCATTAAATGGACCAGGAAATGCAGATTCTGCCTGGTGGGTATCTGTGTGGATCAAGCAGCAAAAGCTATTAAGGGTTTTCTGTTCAAAGCTCACAGCCCAAATGAGGCCACTTAGGGTTCTTCAGTGAAAGTACTCTTATGTCAGCGTTCCAGAAAACTCCTCCTGCAGAAAAGACTCCGAAACCAACATCTTTCAAAGTTCTTTTACTAGCATAGGTAAACTGGCACAGTTGGAGGAAAACCAAAACTGAGGTATCCGGTTCGTCCCTCAAAACCCCAAAATCTCCACCCTCATGGCACCTCTGCCGGTCACATGCTCCAATCCTCAACCATCCCGTGTCGAAGCATCACTCCAGCCATTCCTTTTCCAGATGCGAACCCAGCCTGACCTTGACCGGCAGGAAAAAAATGTTGTTATGTCTAATCATCCCTTGCACTACCACCCTCCTCCCCTCCTTTCCCACAGAGGAGAATTGTGGCAGCGTATGGAAGCCTTCGGCCTAGTACGGCTTCCAAAGCTGACACCTTAGCTAAAAGGTATCCAAATGAGATGTGCACCCTTAATTTCCTCCCAGTAACTGTTGCTGGAAGACATATCCATCTGGTTCAGTTCCAAGCGGGGAGAAAGACACTGGAAACGGGGAGGGTGATCGGAAAGACGGTTTTTAATGAAGCAGAACCATCAAGCACATGGGCCTGGTGCAGCTGACCACATGGAGTGGAGAGTGAGGGTTATTTATACCCTCTCTGGGCTTTGAAATTGAGCTTCCTGTTCCTGTGGCAAGAGCATGTATTCTATTGGATGCTGACAGACTCCCATGGGGCTATGCAGGGGTCATAGCTGAGGTTGTCTGAACTCCCAGGTTTGGTGGGTTGAAACTTGGAGGGTGATGGTGTAATGAATTGTGTCTTAATGGCTTTCCGCCGCCATTGCTACTGGATTGGCCGATCTGGTCTGAACCGGGAGCATTTCACCACTGGCCCACACCAACCTATCTGCACCTACTTAAGTGTGCTGAATCATCTGCACCAACCCAGCCACACCCACTCTTTTCACGCCCACCTGGCTATGCCCATTGAGCTGCTGCCTTATTCCGCTCCCTGCCCTGGGAGGATTGTCTCTCTTTTCCCTTGGCATCACCATCTCTGCCCCACCCCTTTGAGAGGGACAATCATTTTTCCAAATTGACCAGTGTGAGATCCCAAAAGGCTCCTCCATGCCTTTGCTTTCATTCTGGTTCTCCCTCTCTTGATATCGTGGTTGCGTCCCATGGAAAGAGGCCTGGAACAGCTTACAATTTGAGGAAGTGGAAGTGTCTGTGTCATTTTTTTTTAAAAAAAAACAAAACTCAAAACAGCAGCTCTGATATCGCTCGCCCTCATGGGAACAGTTCAAGTTTGTTTAAGAGCTCAAAGCGGTCTGAGTGAAATTTCCGTAGAGCCACAATCTGCTGCAAAATTTAGGCTGAGTCACTAAAAATCAAGAATCGCTTGTGCTAGAGTGAAGTTAGGAATTGACATGTATTAGAGTTTAAGAAAGAAGGGAATTGATAGTGTGATGGTTTGATGGTGTGAAATGGAATATGTTTTATGTTATATTTTAGATTATGTTTGTTAGTTACAATACCCTGTATTCTGTTCTGGGAAGTCTTGGGGGGGGAAATGGGGGAGGGGAAGATTATAAATTGATTGATTGCCATTGTACAGGAATAATGGTAGAATTAAACAAGTTGGAATGGTGTAAAGTCGGGATTGCTCGGTAACCACTCCCGAAGGGAAAGGGTAAGGAAAGAGGAGTAAAGAAAGAAGAAAGTAGGTAGGTAGGTAGGTAGGTAGGAAAGAAGGGAGGGAGAAGAAAGGATAGGAGGAGAAGAAGGAGGAGAAGATAGAGGGTTAGAAAGGATGGTAGTGAGAAGTGGGAAAGAGGTGGGGAAGTAGGAAAGCGAGGAGAAGGATGGTGGGGAAAGTTGAAGAAGGATGAGAAGGGTAGAAAGGATTAAGGGAGGGAGTGGCGGTTGAGTAGCCCGGATTGAGCATAATTTGAGTATAGGATCGATTGTTGTATAAGTGATTGTATTGTACACTGGTCAAATTGTGGGAATTATTATGGAAAATTTTTTTTAAAAAAATTTGCCCTAAAAAAAAAAAAAGAATCGCTTGTGCTTGAATATTATCCGGATTGGGAGCATTTGTAAAACTCTTGGAGATGCTGCAGTTGTGGCGTGTTGAATCCCTAAATTAAAACTAAGTAATAGGAGACTTTCAAGTTTCTCATCCACCTTTCAGGCTCTGGAGGGGCTCAGAGATCATTCTTTTCCCGCAGACTCCCCGGTGGTGACAGTAAGCAGCAGAATGGAGACTGAGGATGGGATGGAAACGCACGTCTGCCGAATCGACGGCTTCTACCCTCAGGCAATTGATGCTTCCTGGACAAGGGACGGGAAGGTCTGGTTGCAGGACACCTTCCATGGGACTGTGGTCCCCAATGCGGATGGGACCTACCACTGTTGGCTCAGCATCCAGATTTATCCCAATGACAGTGACCAGTACCGATGCCATGTAGAGCATGACGGCTTGCAGGAGCCTCTGAACGCGGCCCTAAAGGGTGAGAGGCTGCAGGGAGGGGAAGGCTGGGCTCTTTTTCAAGCTGAAGGATTGTGGGAGAGATATTTGACCCCAGCTGTGTCCAGGTGTGAGCATACTTGAACTTTAACATAACATAACATAACATAACATAACATAACATAACATAACATAACATAACATAACATAACACAACACAACACAACACAACACAACAACACAACACAACACAACACAACACAACATAACATAATAACAGAGTTGGAAGGGACCTTGGAGGTTTTCTAGTCCAACCCCCTGCCGAGGCAGGAAACCCTATACCATCTCGGACAAATGGCTATCCAACATTTTCTTAAAAATTTCCAGTGTTGGAGCATTCACAACTTCTGCAGGCAAGTCGTTCCACTTATTGATTGTTCTAACTGTCAGGAAATTTCTCCTTAGTTCTAAGTTGCTTCTTGCCTTGATCAGTTTCCACCCATTGTTTCTTATTCTACCCTCAGGTGCCCGACTCCCACTTCTCTGTGACAGCCCCTGAGATATTGGAACACTGCTATCATGTCTCCCCTAGTCCTTCTTTTCATTAAACTAGACATACTGAGTTCCTGCAACCATTCTTCATATGTTTTAGCCTCCAGTCCCCTAATCATCTTTGTTGCTCTTCTCTGCACTCTTTCTAGAGTCTCAACATCCTTTTTACATCCTGGCGACCAAAACTGAATGCAGTATTCCAAGTGTGGCCTTACCAAGGCATTATAAAGTGGTATTAACACTTCACGTGATCTTGATTCTATCCCTCTGTTTATGCAGCCCAGAACTGTGTTGGCTTTTTTGGCAGCTGCTGCACACTGCTGGCTCATATCTAAATGGTTGTCCACTAGGACTCCAAGATCCCTCTCACAGGTACTACTATTGAGCAAGGTACCACATATACGGTTCCTGTGCATTTTGTGGGTTTTCTTTGCCTAAATGTAGAACCTTACTTTTTTCACTGTTGAATTTCATTTTGTTAGTTTGCGCCCAATGTTCAAATCTGTCAAGATCCTTCTGTATCTTGATCCTATCTTCTGGAATGTTGTCTATTCCTGCCAGCTTGGTGTCATCTGCAAATTTGATGAGTTCCCCATCTATCCCCTTTAATCCATTGGTTTTCCCTGTGTTTGAGGTTGGTGCATCTGTAGGGAACAGTCCATAGAATTGGCTTCAGGTGATTTACTGGAAGCTACAGAATCCCCTCCCAATCCTGATGAAATGCTCCCAGATCCTATCTTAGCCTTTCTTCCTTCCCTGTTTCCTGCCTCCAGCAGAGGAGCAGCAGTTATGCTGAGCACCAGAAACAGATTTTGTTCCTAAAGGACAAAAAAAATCAGGAGGAATTTGTAGCCCTTCTCGGACTGCCAAATTTTATTAACACGTGTCAACTGCAGCTGACTTCATGAAATGCACCGGGTAGCTGGACTGGTGTATCAGTAGTCAGAAAAGAGGCTGCCTGGTTTTTGGCACCTTTCCTTTTGTAAAAAAAAACCAAAATATCAGGATGTATTGCTGCTGAAGAGAAATTATACACATCTATTTATTTAATTTCTTACTTGTGTACTTATTTAACATAACATAATAACAGAGTTGGAAGGGACCTTGGAGGTCTTCTAGTCCAACCCCCTGCCGAGGCAGGAAACCCTACACCATTTCAGACAAATGGCTATCCAACTTTTTCTTAAAAATTTCCAGTGTTGGAGCATTCACAACTTCTGCAGGCAAGTTGTTCCACTTATTGATTATTCTAACTGTCAGGATATTTCTCCTTAGTTCTAAGTTGCTTCTCTCCTTGATCAGTTTCCACCCATTGCTTCTTGTTCTACCCTCAGGTGCTTTGGAGAACAGCCCGACTCCCTCTTCTATATGGTAACCCCTGAGATATTGGAACACAGCTATCATGTCTCCCCTAGTCCTTCTTTTCATTAAACTTGACATACCCAGTTCCTGCAACGGTTCTTCATATGTTTTAGCCTCCAGTCCCCTAATCATCTTTGTTGGTCTTCTCTGCACTCTTTCTAGCATCTCAACATCTTATTTATTTATTTATTTATTTATTTATTTATTTATTTATTTATTTATTTATTTATTTATTTATTTATTTATTTATTTTCTCTATGTCTGGACTGCCTAGCTCTGTGAAAGAGGGACTCTGGGTAGTCTACAAAAACGTCAAAATATAAAAGGAGTATACAAAAATTAAAACGTTAATATTAAAATTTCAAAATTAAAAATTTAGCAATAGCATTTAGACTTAGACTTATATACCACTTCACAGTGTTTTACAAGCCCTCTCTAAGCGGTTTATGGAGTCAGCTTAATTGGCCCCAACAATCTGGATCCTCAGTTTACCCACCTCGGAAGGATGGAAGGCTGAGTCAACCTTGAGCCTGGTGAGATTTGAACTGCCAAATTGCAGGCAGCCGGCAGTCAGCAGAAGTAGCCTGCAGTACTGCATTCTAACCACTGCGCCACCATGGCTCTTAGAGGGATTAATCATCAGGGATTTTTTGGAATTTCTGAGTCTCATCATAAAACCAAAAGAAAAAAAACTACATCAAACCAAGTCTAACCCCCTTTAGGGCTGTAGCCCAAGCTCTGTATAACTGTAACCATTAATTGAAAAGATTCCTGTTGCATAGGCTTTTAGCAATGCATCAATTTTAATTGAACCTTCATGCGTGGACCTGATTTTTAACACCCGACAAAAACAGATCAGGAGGGAGAGAGAAAAAAGAAAGGGAAGAGAAGAGGAGGAAAGGTAGGGGAAATAAGAGTAGGAGAGAAGGTTAGATAGGGAAGAAGAAAGGAGGAGGGGGAAAAAGGAAGAGAAAGTAGAGAAGGAGTAGGAGAGGAAAGAAGAAAGGAGGGAGGATGAAAGGAGGGAGGGAAAGGAGTGAGAAGGAGAAGAAAGGATTGCTGTGAAAAGCAAAAGATGAAATGGAAGAAAGGCAAGCCCGAATATATTTGAATATATTAGGATAAAAATTGAAATAGTTAAAAAAAAAAAAGAATGGAAGAGAATGAACACGAATAAAAATGGAGAAATTAGAACTTGAGGGCGATAGAAGATGTGACTTAATAAAATGAGCAAGGAAATATTAGGAAATGAATAAAAACTATGAAAGAAGGACATTTTGGCAAAAACTATAATTAAGTAAAATGTATTTGAATACATTGAATTGTATAAGATATGATATGGCCAATACTCTGTTCATAAATCATGTGTGTGTAGGGGGGGGAAACTAAAAAACTTGTCAAAAAAAACCAGATCAGGTGACCTCTAAAACAGAGGTCTCCAACCTTGGCAACTTTAAGACTTGTGGACTTTAACTCCCAGAATCCCTCAGCCAGCAAAGCTGGCTGAGGAATTCTGGGAGTTGAAGTCCACAAGTCTTAAAGTTGCCAAGGTTGGAGACCCTTGCTCTAAAACATGACAGGGTCATCAGGACGCTTCACAGGATTAAATGTTTATGGTAAATAGGCATTTTATTTAATAAAACCTCATTGGGAAGCAGTCAAAGGCCTCTTAAAGCTCATCAAAGAAGGCCAGATGCCCTGATAATTATGGGCATCCGCAGCTAACTCAAAAATCTTCCTCCAAGAACCGCTCATTTAGATGAATAGAAGGTGCTCAGCTAAGACTCTTTCTTAAGACTAAAGAGTCTTAAGAAATGTGTAGCGATGGTGCTGGTTGGGTACGTGATCGATCTGCCCTGAGATCCTCTCCCTAATCTAGGGGTGTGTGTGTGTGTGTGTATGTGGGAGACAAGAGGATCCCACATCCTGGAAGTTAAGAGCTCAAAACGAAAAGGCTGAAACTATGACTATCGTGTCACTTCGTAACCAAATGTCAGAGATTTTCTGTAAAATTTGTTATTAACAGTTCTGTGGACGTGGCTTGGTGGGGAGGGTGGGTAATGTGACTGGGTGGGCGTGGTCAACTTTTTTTTGGTTACTTTTAAAAGCATTTTTTCTACAACCACTTTGGCCGTAAAGAAATGCTTTTAAAAGCCTCTGATGATCAGGCAACTCAGCTGGGATCGCCAGAGGAGCCTTTTAAAAGCATTCGAGCGAAGAAGTTGTAAAAAAATGCTTTTAAAAGCCTCTGATGATCCTAGCTGAGCTGCCCGATCATCAGAGGCTTTTTTTTTTTTACTTTTAAAAGCATTTTTTTCGGCCAAAGAAAAAATGCTTTTAAAAGTTAAAAAAAAAGCCTCTGATGATCGCGCGGCTCAGCTGGGCGAGGGAGGGGTGCAGGGATTTTTGCTACCGGTTCTCCGAACCACCCACCACCATCGCTACCGGATCGGGAGATCCGATCCGAACCGGGAGCATTTCAACCCTGATTCATTCCTTTCTCCTCCTCCAGGGGGATAGATCAATCTTACAAGAGATAAAGAAAATGAAACTGTATGCTTAAAAAAAAAAAAAGAATAGGTGATATGAATGCTTTACATCAGGGGTGTCAAACTCAATTTCAATGAGGGCCGCATCATAGTTGTGCTTGACCTCGGGAGGGGGGTCGGGGGCATGGGTCAGGGTGGGTGTGGCCAGCTTGACATCACTCGTGTCGGGGGCGCCTGTGGTGGCCCGAGCGCTCTGCCAATGAAAACGTTTTCGCTGGCAGAGGCACTGTGGGCCAGTCCTTCACTGTTTCCAGGGTGTCCCCGTGGGCCAGATCTAAGCATCCCGCGGGATGGATCCGAGCCCCAGGCCTGAAGTTTGACACCCCTACTTTACATTATAAAATGTGAATATAAGAAATTAAGGAAAAAGACAGCATGCAGACCTGCCGAATTCCATCCAGAGGCATGACATATTGGGGTAGCCTGTAAAAAGTTCAAAAACATGTTCCTTATTTCATGAAGTTTGTTTCTATTATTGTGTTGCTGACGATTTCGTTTCTATAAAACTGCCGAGAGTCACAAGACTGCAAACTGCTTTTGAGCTGAAATGCTAAAGATGAATATCAGCTACTTTCATGTTGGACTGGGGTTGAGAGGAAGGCAGCTTCACGAGAACATCTCTAACAATGGTCAGCAAGGCATTTGCATGTCACCCTTAGAAGGACATGAGCTCTTCATCCTTTTAATTTGGGGGATTTCCAATCCTTTGGTTGTGTTATGTCCCCTAATTGGAGTGATTGTTTGGGGTTCTCCTTCAGTTATCTAACAGGAATGCGGTGGCTCAGGGGCTAAGACGCTGAGCTTGTCGATCGAAAGGTCGGCAGTTCAGCGGTTCGAATCCCTAGTGCCGCGTAACAGGGTGAGCTCCTGTTTCTTGTCCCAGCTTCTGCCAACCTAGCAGTTTGAAAGCCAGTAAAAAATGCAAATAGAAAAAATAGGGACCACCTTTGGTGGGAAGGGAACAGCCTTCCGTGCGCCTTTGGCATTGAGTCATGCCGGCCACATGATCACGGAGACGTCTTCGGACAGCGTTGGCTCTTCGGCTTTGAATCGGAGATGAGCACCGCCCCCTAGAGTCGGGAATGACTAGCACATACTGTACGTGCAAGGGGAACTTTTATCTTTACCTTTTCAATTATCTGCTCTTTTTCCCAATTCAGCTCCAAAGTCCAACAAAGGGTTCAACATTGGCTACCTTGTGGCTGGTCTTGTCCTGGCATGTGTGATTGTTGGGACTTTGATACCCTTCAGTAAGTATCCTTATTTACAATACTGTAATTGGGGAGATTCCTCCCAAATCTCTTCCCTTTGGAGAGCTTCTTCTGGGCTTCCTTCTGTCCTGTTTTCCCAGCCCTCTTGGGGAGCATCTGAGATCTCAGCCTCTTGCTGGGACTCCAGTCTCCATTCAGCTGAGTCTGAGATTCAGGCAGTCCTGTCTTCCTCTGAGTTGGGAAGAGGCATCCCAGTTCCTTTGTCCCTTTCAAACGCTTTGGTCAAAGAGCAGCAGAGAAGGATTTCCAGGAAAATCTTCCTCCTCTCCCAGCTGCTGCTGTTCCTTCCCACAATTCCCCTCCATCCATCTCAGAGGCAGCAGGTCTCTCTTGGGGCAAATCAGGTGGTGTGCTTCTAATCTGTGATTGTTAATAATAGGGGAGATTGTGTCTAAACCAAGGGTCTCCAACCTTGGCAACTTTAAGCCTGGTGGACTTCAACTTAGGACCGGGATACTTACGGGACCGTCTACTGCCGTCTTCTACCTCCCAGCGACCGGTGCGTTCCCACAGAGAGGGACTCCTTAAGGTGCCGTCAGCCAAACAATGTCAGCTGGCGGCCCCCAGGGGGAGAGCCTTCTCTGTGGGGGCTCCTACCCTGTGGAACGAGCTTCCCCCTGGACTTCGACAATTACCTGACCTTAGGACCTTTCGCCGCGAACTTAAAACCTATTTATTTTGCATGGCTGGACTGGCTTGATTGTTAAAATTTTAATTTAATTTAATGGGTTTTAAATTTCTGTAATTTTATAGGGTGTAATTTGTATTTTAAATTTCTTTGGCCAATTGAATAAGTTTTTTAAGGGTTGTTATTAATATTGTATGTGTTTGTGTTTGTATTTTATTTGCTTGTTCACTGCCCTGAGTCCTTTGGGAGAAGGGCGGTATACAAATTAAAATATTACTTTTATTATTATTATTATTATTATTATTATTATTATTATTATTATTATTATTATTATTATTATTATTATTATTATTATTATTAATCTCCCAGAATTCTGGATTCTAGGAGTTGAAGTCCACCAAGCTTAAAGTTGCCAAGGTTGGAGACCCCTGGTCTAAACAACTGCTAAACTCTCTCCTGGGTTTTTTTCTACAGAGGGAGGGATTGGATGATCTCTGGTGGAATTGGATTATTCTTTGTGAGCTTTCACTAATTTTTGTCCTTACAGAGAAACTTCAAGCTAAGTACAGAAGAGCACCAAGTGAGTGATTCGTCCTTTTTATATGTAATCTTCAACTGAGGCAGCATCAGCTGAAGACTTGCATGTGTATATTTGTGTATGTCCAAACACAAAAGCAGCTCGTGGAGGTGTAGAGTTGTGCTATCTCCCTCTCCCTCTGAAGACCTAGGCTTCCTAACAGCCCCTTCCTAACAGCCAGACTGTTCTTGGGAGTGGAAACCCCAAGGAGAAGCCTTGGGGGACAAGAAGGCGAGAAGACCCAGCTGCATGGAAAGATAACCTCTGATTGAGAAGCTCTCTAACAATAGTTCAAAGGGACCTTCTAGTCCAGTGATGGCAAACCTTTTCGGGACCAAGTGCCCAAACCGGAATTACATGCATGTGCATGCAAGTATGCAAGCCAGAGCCCCGGAAACCTGAAGACCAGCTAGTCGGCGTGGGCATGCCTATTTTTTTGGCCGGTTTCAGGCCATATTTCGGGCCGTTTCTGGGCTTTTTTGGGCTGTTTTGAGGCCCAGAAATGGCCCGATTTTTTTTTTTTTTTTAATTATTATTATTATTATTATTATTATTATTATTATTATTATTATTATTATTATTATTATTATTTAATTTCTATACCGCCCTTCTCCCGAAGGACTCAGGGCGGTTTACAGCCAGGTAAAAACAACAATAAATAAATACAATACAGTTAAAACCAATGTTAAAAAGCTTATTCAGTTTGGCCCATAATTAAAATAATTAAAATACATTACAATCATAAAAAAACCCCATTAAAATTAATAATAATAATAATTTTATGCCAGTCCTGCGCGGAAGAATAAATACATCTTCAGCTCGCGGCGGAAGGTCCAGGGGTCAGGAAGTTGTCGAAGTCCTGGTGGAAGCTCATTCCAGAGGGCGGGTGCCCCCACAGAGAAGGCTCTCCCCCTGGGGGTCGCCAGCCGACATTGTTTGGCTGACGGCACCCTGAGGAGACCCTCCCTATGAGAACGCATAGGTCGGTGGGAGGCAAGCGGTAGCAGTAGGCGGTCCCGTAAATAACCCGGTCCTAAGCCATGGAGCGCCTTAAAGGTGATAACCAACACCTTGAAGTGCACCCGGAAGACGACAGGCAGCCAATGCAGCTTGCGCAGGAGAGGTGTTATATGGGAGCCACGAGTTACTCCCTCTATCACCCACGCAACTGCATTCTGGACCAACTGGAGCCTCCAGTTTTGGCCAGTTTCAGGCCATTTTCCAGTGCTCTGGCACCCGTGAGGACCCGGTAGCCAGCACGCATGTGCGTGGCGGAAACCAGAAGAGCAGCTGGCGATGGCGCACGTGCAGAGGTGGGTTTCATCAGGTTCTGATCAGTTCTGGAGAACCGGTAGTGGAAATTTTGAGTAGTTCGGAGAACCGGTAGTAAAAATTCTGATTGGTCCCCACCCCTATCTATTCTCTGCCTCCCAAGTCCCAGCTGATGGGGAGGAAATGGGGATTTTACAGTAACCTTCCCTTGGACTGGGGTGGGAATGGAGATATTACAGTATCCTTCCCCTGTCACGCCCACCAAGCCACACCCACAGAACCAGTAGTAAAAAAATTTGAAGCCCACCACTGTGCGTGTGCCCACAGAGAAGGCTCTACATGCCACCGGTTCACCATCACGGTTCTAGTCCAACCCGCTGCTCAAGGAGGTGATCCTATATTAATCCAGAGAAATGGCTGTCCAGTAACCCACAACATCTGGGAGCAAACCCTTCCACTGGTTACTTGGCCTCTGTGGCTCAGACTGGTAAGACAGTCTGTTATTAACAGCAGCTGCCTGCAATTACTGCAGGTTCAAGCCCCACCAGGCCCAAGGTTGACTCAGCCTTCCATCCTTTATAAGGTAGGTAAAATGAGGACCCAGATTGTTGGGGGGGGGGCAATAAGTTGACTTTGTATATAATATACAAATGGATGAAGACTATTGCTTGACATAGCGTAAGCCACCCTGAGTCTTCGGAGAAGGGCGGGATATAAATGCAAATAAAGAAATTTAAAAAAAAAACTTGCTCTCACTGTCAGGAAATTTATCCTTACTGGATCGGTCTTCGATGAGTTTTCATCCATTACTTTTTGTTTTGCCCTCAGGTCCTTTGGAGGATAGATTGACTTCCTCTTCTCTTTGACAGCCCCTCAAATATTGGACGCCTGGTATCGTGTCACCCCTAGTTCTTCTCTTCATTAGACTAGGCCGGGGTGTCAAACGTGTGTTCATCATGTCAACGTCACGTGATGTATTGCGAGGGTGGGGGGGAGAGAGAGGGAGAGGGTTGGAATCAGATCTGAGTTTCTCCATCTCCTTCCTCTAGCCAATTGACCTTCTGGCTTTCTTTTCTTTTTTTCTCCAGCAGGTGACGAAGGATCTGACAGTTCGTGCCTGAGTAAGTCAGAGGGAACTGTTCTTGAATGAGCAAAAATGTTCTAGCTCTTAAGAAGGCTTTTGGGGGGTTTGAAAACGGTTTGAAAATGGGGAGGCCCCTTTTAAAGGGCATCATAATACATCCTTCATGCGTTCCCTTTCAGATCTGGTTCTGGTAAAATAATTAAAATAATTGGAGCCAATTTGTTTTGGTCATGAAAGCACCAGACTAGAAACCAGGAGACTGTGAGTTCTAGTTTTCCCTTAAGCACAAAAACCAGCCAATCCCTCTCTCTCAGCCCAGCAGGGGTCTCCAACCTTGGTCCCTTTAAGACTTGTGGACTTCAACTCCCAGAGTTCCTCAGCCAGCTTTGCTGGCTGAGGGACTCTGGGAGTTGAAGTCCACAAGTCTTAAAGGGACCAAGGTTGGAGACCCCTGCCTTAATAGAATAGAATAGAATTTTTTTTATTGGCCAAGTGTGATTGGACACACAAGGAATTTGTCTTGGTGCATATGCTCTCAGTGTACATAAAAGAAAAGATACGTTCATCAAGGTACAACATTTACAACACAAATGATGGTCAATATATCAGTATAAATCATAAGGATTGCCAGCAACAAGTTATAGTCATACAGTCATAAGTGGAAAGAGATTGGTGATGGGAACTATGAAACGATTAATAGTAGATTCAGTAAATAGTCTGACAGTGTTGAGGGAATTATTTGTTTAGCAGAGTGATGGCCTTCGGGAAAAAACTGTTCTTGTGTCTAGTTGTTCTGGTGTGCAGTGCTCTATAGCGTCGTTTTGACTTAAAGGGTTGTTGTTGTGAGGAAAATAGGAACAGGAAGAAATATCAGGTGTGTTCATTGCCTTGAGTTATTTAATTAAAAAGTGGGATATAAATAAATAAGACAGACCTGGAAATAGGGATAGGTACGGTAAGTCTATTGAGATTGCATCTTAAATAGATGTTGTCACCTCTTTTCCACCTATTACAATCTCTTTAAACACCATTGGGAGAATTGTGGGTTTTCTCCTTTTTCGCTCAGAAGAGAAATTTGTTCATGAACAAGCAATCGTATCAGCATAGGAATAGCATAGAATTGGAGAATTGGTTTCTCATTGAAAAGGGGCATTGCGTTTTTGTTTGTCCCAAAAGGGTTACCAGAGTCCTTTTTGCTTTCCTTTTTAATAATTTTGCTCTCTCCTTTTATTTATTTATTAATATTTATTTATTTATTTATTTGTCAAGCGTATATAAGATTACAGATAAAGCATAACGTGATTGCGAATACGTGAAATGTATAAACGTGATTATGAATACGTGAGATGGTTACGAATAAAAGGGGGCATTAGGATAGGGACGGTAGGCACATTGGGGCATTGATGCACGCTCCTTACAGACTTCTTAGGAACGGGGTGAGGTCAGCTCACTTCCTCCTTTTACTCTGGACAAAATCAAGTCTTCCTCTTTTCTCCAACTGCCTCTCCAACTCACCACGACCAAGTTGCTGCCGCCCACTCGCCACAGGACAATTCAACAACTCTATTTAATTATTTAAAATAATGTAAACATTATTTTAATTTTTCTGAATGAAGGCGAATGCACGTGTCCCAGGATAACGTTGCAGGAGCCAATCTGGGTCGGTCAGCAGGACTAGAGGTTTTGTCTTCTGAGCTTTCGGACTCATGCTGGAGCCTGTTGTGACTTGTCCTCCCTCCCCTCCTCAGCCGGGCCCCTCCCGTCTCCAACCGGGCCTGTTATCAGACTCCGAGTCTGATAATGAAGATGAACGGCTTGTCATGCCTCCAGCCCCCGGCCCTGGCCCCATGCCCGGAGAGGATTCCAAGAGTGAACGGACAAGCCCGATAAACTTCACTTCTACAGCGTGTGAGCAGGAAGCCAGCCAGGTGCTGGAATTAGTGACAGCAGATCCAGCTGAAGACAATTCAGCGTAGGAGGACCCTCACTTCCGGAGATCTGAGAGGCGACGCCAGCAGAAGGAGGGGTGGGGCAGGCCTGGATAAATTCTGAGTCATGGAGCCACACCCCACAGCCTATATAAAGGACCTGCTTTTGGCATTCCAATCTTGAGTCAAGCAAAGTCTTAGCTAGTTTGCTGATATCGGACTCTATCGCTGAAGTCACAACTTGGACTCCTGCCTGCCCTGATAAACCTCGAAGGAACTTGGCAAGCTGCAAAGGCTTCGTTGCCAAGTCTGTTACGGACTTCCTGGACTCGTGCGTCAGAGTGGGAGTGTGACACGACAGAGCCCATCTTCAGGGAACATCTCTCTAGTAAAGTGTGTGCTGTTCTTGTATGTGGTATTTATAGTTTTTTGTTCAAAAAAAGTTTTATTTTGACATTCTTATCCAATAACATATCCAATAACATATTTAATGTACCATCATATACAATTAATCGGGTCTGCCCGGTCACCACCCCCTTCCTTTTCCTTTTACTCTCCTTCTCTACCTTCTTCTACTTTCCATAACCATCCTCCCCCTCTCTTATTTACATCCTCTCCTCTTTCCTCCCTACTCCTTTCTTCTCCCTCTTCCCCTCTTCCTTCCTTTCCTCCTCCTCCTCTTCTCTTTCCTCCTTCTCTCTTCTACTTCCTTCTTTCCCATCATTCTAAAGTAGTAGCCAGGCAGGTCCGATCTTACATTAATTATACATCTTCAATCATCTTTGTACATTAACTATCAATCCATTTTCTGCCCCTCCCCTCCCTTCCCTTCCTCCCCACCCCCAGGACTTCCGAGAACCGAATACAGGGTATAAAACTAACAACAAAAATTAAAATCTAGCACAAATCATAATCCATAGTCATTCCTTAAAACCTCCACTCCTTCCAAAGACAAAGAAGATACTTTTCTTCCAATCCATTATATATCAGACCATTCCACTCCTAGAGTTCTCAAAGTTTCCGATTGAGTTAGTGTTTATTCTTGAATAAAGTACATAGTTTTAATATCCAACCTTCATCAATCAATATCAAAACAACGTTCCATCTTCCAATATTCACCAAGGGTTCTTCTAAAATGTCTTTCTTCCTAAGCAGTCTCTCAAAAATAGTTCATATTTCCAACTTAGTTTCTTTAATTTTTCTGTCCAACCTTCAAGGGTAAGCAATAGTCCATCTTTTCACATCTTTAACATTTATATATCGACAAATAATATTACAAATATCCAAAGTATCAATTGTAATAATTAAAATCTTCACTTTACCTTACTTATATCAAATAACATTATTAAAATTACACCTATAACTTATCCAAAATATATCTATTATAACAATTACATTCTAATTAACATTACATCCATCTCTTAAATATAATATTTAATCCAAATTCCTAAATTTTACTATCTATCCTCCAAAATTAAACAATATTCCATCTTCCTATTCCTTTATACCTTTAATATATCAAATAGTACCCCTAAAATTACACATTTATATCCACAATAAATCATTTACAAAAATTAACCATAATCATATATAATAAAGTTAAACATTCTCCCTCCCCTTCTTCTGTCTTACACATTTTCGACCATCTATTCACCATTCAACTTAACATCTGTTAACAAAGAATTCCCAATCTTTAATACATTAGTATAAAAATCTCGTGCTTTACAAATTGTATTGAGAAAATACTTTCTTCCTCTATAATTCAGTGTTAAACCAGCTGGAACCTCCCATCTAAAATATATCTGATGTTTCTTAAGCTCATCCACCAGAAAGGCAAATTCTTTTCTCTTTCTTAACATTTTAGGAGGAATTTCCTTCATCATTATTATATCTTGTCCTAATATTTGAAATCTATTTTTATAAAATGCTTGTAAAATTCCATACCTAGTCCTCTTATTTGTAAAATAAATAACCACATCTCTCGGTAAACACTTCTGCCTTGCCCACCAAGAATTAACACGATAAATTTTTTCAATATTAACTTCAAAATCTTCTGGTTCCACTCCTTCTATCTGAGCAAGGGCCTGAATAAAAATCTCTTTCAAATTTTCTCCTTTACACTCTTCCATTCCTCTCACCCTTATAGCATATTCCATTAATTTATATTGTAATATAAGCCTTTCTTCATCTACTTTATCAGCCTTAACCTGAATATCATCTATTTTATTCTCTAAATTCAAATTAATTTGAACTTCATCTATTTTCCTTTGCAAATCTAAATTAATTTGATTAAATTCATTCAATCTTTCTTCTGTCTGTGTACTAGATAACAATAATGGAGTAATTGATTCCTTTAATTTTTTCATCTCCCTCTTCTGCTCTTCCACCAAATCTTTAAAATCCAGTATTTCTTTCTCCATTTCATTAAATTTTTGATCTATTTCTGAAAGATGAGCCTCCATAAGCTCCTGTAAAAAATTCCTTAGACTTTCTTTAATATCCTCTCTCAATTTCCGTACCTGAAGTGAAGAAATTTCCAATATTTTAGAAGTGGTTAAATCTCTTTGCTTAAAAGCCATTTTTAAACTAAGTAGTATCAAGAAGAAGAGAAAGAGAAGAAAAAAAAAAGGGGGGGGGAATAAAAAGAAAAAAAAACCAATAAATTTTTCTTCTTAAACACTGTAAGAAAAAGATAATAAAAAAAAAGAATAGATTTTTAAAAAAAGAATTCCATTTAAAAAAAAAAATATCTTGTTATTTTCTTCTTAAAGGTTCCACGCCAGCAATTGTAATCAGCATTTCCTTAGCTTTCACTTTCAAAACACAAAACGCCATCTTTCAAATACAAATAACTTCTCTGTCAGGGAGTTAAAATCATCTTACAAACAAATGCCAGCCCTCCTGCTTTCGGCTCTTTCCGTGTTGACAATTTATCAATAATCCTCTTCAGTCACGGAGATGGACGCTGCGTTTTGCTCTGCTTTTGCAGATGCGTTCTGGATTCTGGAGCTTTTTTTGAGCTATAGAAGGAGCGTTCCCATCAAACCACCAGAAATCATTCTGGGGCTTTTCTTGGGGGCTCAACTTCAGCTCAAATGCTCATCATCCCCCTCCTTGCCCAAGGGTAGAGATTTACGAGCTGTTGACAGCAGATTAACGCTGTCTAAACAGCTCTCACAGAATCACAAAGAACGGGCGGACTGAGATTGCCCGCCATTTAGCGCAGCGGAGCCACCCGGAAGTCCTGGTATTTATAGTTTTTGTTGTAAGTGGCTTTTGAGGTGGATTGGGGCGTGTTGATGGCTGGCTTTTAAGTCATTATTTAATTTTTGTCATTGACGTTTCATTTTGTCCCTCCTTTTGTATCCTTTCTTTAACGATTCTATTCCATCATTTCTTCAATATTGTGTAACTTTTGTTTCTGCGGTGAGTTGGCTGCGGTAATTGTCTCATGGTGACTTGGCCGTGGCGAGTTGGCCGCAGTGAGTTGGCTGTGGCGAGTTGTCCTAGACCAGGGGTCAGCAACCTGCAGCTCTGGAGCCGCATGTGGCTCTTTCACCCCTCTGCTGCGGCTCCCTGTCACTCAAAATATGCGTCACAACCGCCAATGTGCGATGCCCGCTGGCACGCGATTTATTGAGCTTTTCAACCCCTGGTAGGCCAACCATGGATAAATCCAGGAAAAGAAAAGTTTCAGAAGAAAACAGAACATTTAATTCAACTACATATGCTAGTTTTGTGGCTGCTCAAGAAATAGTCAGGCACGGGAAGGGTTTTGTGGCTCCCTGTGTTTTCTTTTCTGTGGGAAATGGGTCCAAATGGCTCTTTGAGTGTTTAAGGTTGCAGACCCCTGTCCTAGACCCCTCTTGAGGCTGCTGTTTCTGCTCCTTCCCTGGGCTGATCTTTGCTGACCCCTCAGCCTGGGCGGTGGGATTCCTCCTCTGGGCTCCCTTCCAGACTGTCCCTACCTGCTTTTTCCCTCTCTTTGCAGCACGAGTGGACAGTCCCAGCATGAGGAGAGAGGAAAGAAGATGGGATCAGCCTTCTTCTGAATTAGGCCGGACTCTCAGGAGGAGCCCTTCAGGGCTTTCCCAATATGCTTGAACCAGGATATATATTTTGGGACGTTCATCATTGCTTTTATCATTGAAATAAATAACATTTTTATTCTGAATGAGGATCAGAGCAGAATAGGAAACGTTGGGTGCTTATAATTGTGGAATGACAAAGATTCAAAATGGGTTTAATAGATATAATTTGCAATAATTATGTGGTCTTTTGTGACAACCTTTAATGGGCTTTTGCTAATTGGAGAGATTGTAGAGATGAGTGTTTAGAGAAAAGGGTGAGGAATGGGATGAAGAGGATTTATTATTATTATCAAGCTTCTATGCTGCCCTTCTCACCAAGGCAACTCTAGGCAGCTTACAGTCATATAATAAAAACACAATATAAAACATTTTAAAAATGAATAATAACCATAGATCTAAAATTCAGTTACTTGGTTTTACTTTAAGGAAAGATTGATAAGTTGTTTATTCTGATCATACTTGTGTGGAATGAAAGGGGAGTTTTCCTCTCTTTTCTGGTTTTCTTTGTATTAGTGGTATTAGTTTTATCTGTATAATATAATCTTCAATAAAATATTATTTTAAAAGTATGCATTCTGAAATGTCTGCTATTAAAGCAGTTCATGTTTTTTTTTAAATTAATTATTGCAGAGTGAATTGACCATATGTTTGATCATCCAAACTTTAACAAATAATCAACTTACCAAGTCAGCCAAGGCATTATAAAGTGGTATTAATATTTCACGTGATCTTGATTCTATCCCTCTGTTTATGCAGCCCAGAACTGTGTTGGCTTTTTTAACAGCTGCTGCACACTGCTGGCTCATATCTAAATAGTTATCCACTAGGACTCCAAAATCCCTCTCACAGTTACTAATATTGAGCAAGGTACCACATATATGGTACCTGTGCATTTTGTTTTTTTGGCCTAAATGTAGAACCTTACTTTTTTCACTGTTGAATTTCATTTTGTTAGATATTTATTTATTTATTTATTTATTTATTTATTTATTTATTTATTTATTTATTTATTTATTTATTTATTTATTTATTTATTTATTTATTTATTTATTTATTTATTTATTTATTTATTTATTTATTTATTTATTTATTTATTGTTTCAATTTCTATACCGCCCTTCTCCCAAAGGACTCAGGGCGGTTTACAGCCAAAGTAAAGACAGTTAGTACAATTTTTAAGACCAGTTTAAAAGGAAAATTTAGAGTTGGTTGAAGAACTTAAAACCAATAAAACCCCTTATTAAAACCCCACTAGGCCAGTCCTGCACGGTGAAACAAAAATGTTTTCAGCTCGCGTCGAAAGGTCCGAAGATCAGGGAGTTGACGGATACCTGGTGGTAACTTGTTCCAGAGGGTTGGTGCCCCCACAGAGAAGGCCCTCCCCCTGGGCGCCACCAGCTGACATTGACTGGCCGACGGCACCCTGAGGAGAACCTCCCTATGGGAGCGCACTGGTCGATGGGAGGTCGCCGGTAGCAGCAGGCGGTCCCGTAAGTAACCCGGTCCTATGCCATGGAGCACTTTGAAGGTGGTAACTAACACCTTGAATTGCACCCGAAAGACCACTGGAAGCCAGTGCAGCCTGTGCAGGAGAGGTGTTATATGGGAGCAACGAGTTGCTCCCTCTATCACCTGCGCGGCTGCATTCTGAACTAATTGGAGTCTTCGGGTGCTCTTCAAGGGAAGCCCCAGATAGTGCCCAATGTTCAAGTCTGTCAAGATCTTTCTGTAACTTGAGCCTATCTTCTGGAGTGTTGGCTATTCCTGCCAGCTTGGTGTCATCTGCAAATTTGATGAGTTCCCCATCTATCCCCTCGTCCAAGTCATTGATGAAGATGTTGAAGACTACTGGGCCTAAAGCAGAGCCTTGGGGTACTCCACTGCATACCTCTCTCCATGTGGATGTAGTTCCATTAAGGACTACATGTTGAGTGCGGTTGGTCAGCCAGTTACGAATCCATCTGGTGGTGGTGCTGTCTAACCCACATTTTTCTACTTTATCTAGTAGTAGGTTATGGTCTACTTTATCAAATGCTTTACTGAAGTCCAAGTAAATTATATCGACAGCATTCCTCTGGTCTATTAATTTTGTCATTTTGTCAAAGAATGCGATAAGATTAGTCTGGCATGATCTGTTTTTGACAAACCCATGTTGGCTTTTGGTTATTACTTTGTTTGCTTCTAGATGTTTGGTGATTCGTTGCTTGATTATCTTTTCCAGAATCTTCCCCGGTATTGAGGTCAGGCTGATAGGTCTGTAGTTTCCTGGATCTGTTTTTTTCCCTTTTTTGAAGATTTATGGATTTTCACAATTTAGAAAAATGGGATGGGAGATCGGATTGTGCAGCCAAGCTGCTTCCTTGCAGGTTTGACCATCTCTTGACCCCAATGTCTGAAAGAAAAACCAGATCTTTACAAATTGGCCAGCAGCATTCAGTCTGGTCTAATTTCAAAGGAAACAATGTTCCAGTGGACAGGTGGGAGACCCATCTGTCAGACTACCTCTGATTATAGCTAAGAAAGAAAACACCTTGACTTCATTTTGAATTAAAGACAAGTACTTTTACTAGCTACAGTCATGATGGCAGCGTATAAAGTTGGATCTGAGACAGAATAAGGCTAACACATCATATCCCCCCCAATTGTCCCTCCTCCTTCAGGAGGTCAGGCTGGTCTGGTCCAATGCCAACTCCTTCTCGGCCCCTCGTGGTAATCTTCTTCCACAGGTCTCTAGTTGTCAGTCATTCGAGGAATGCAGTTTCAGTTGGGAAAACCCCGCGTTATTCATCCTCAGCCGTTAATCCCCCCCCCACAAGGTTATGTCAGCCGACACTCATAATAGGCTCCCTTCCCCTACCCTGTACAGTGATATGATACATCTGATTCCTATAATTGTTAGATAATACAGCATAAACATTTCACATTCTATCTACTGCTATAAACTATTCAAAAGTATATGAAGATTAGAGCGGAGGCTGACACCCATCGTCCTGCCGTTCCTTGATAACATTCACAGCACTTCAAAAAACAACCAAACATAAAGAATTACAGATAATAATAAATCAAACTGTATGAAAGTCTTTTTTTTTTTGCCCCTTTTCTGGGGAACACCCCCCCCCACTGCCAACCTAATTCCAATTCATCCATTCAATTCAATTCCAATGTATTGTGGTTTTATTTCTTTTTATTTAGCGTATGGCATCTACAGAAGTCATGCAATCACTGGTACAACACTTTTCCTGTAGGATTTGTTTTTGGAATTAATTTGGACTAAGCTGAGAATGAAATAATTCTCAGCTGTTCTAATAATTGTTTAGGACCGATTGCTCTGATTAAACCAGAAAAGCTTGAGAATCTTCTGTATTGAGATGTGATTCCTTCTCCGATATTTCTTTGCTTCACATGCCCAGTTTCTAGAGACTCACCAGTAACAGTAAACAGAGTTGCAAGGGACCTTGGAGGTCATCCAGTCCAACCCCCTGCTCACGCAGGAGACTTATTGTAGGGATTCAAACCGCTGACCTTTCTGATCAACAAGCTCAGTGTCTTAGCCACTGAGTCACCTAGTCAACAATGGGAAAGCTCCCCTAATGCAGGGGTTTCCAACCTTGGCAACTTTAAGGCTTATGGACTTTAACTCCCAGAGTTCCTCAGCCAGCAAAGCTGGCTGAGGATCTCTGGGAGTTGAAGTCCACAAGCCTTAAAGTTGCCAAGGTTGGAAACCCCTGCTCTAATGGCCTCAGTCTTCTTTATCAGTGAAAATACAAAACCAGAGCCTCTTCCCCATAGGCAGGGCCTAATTCTTATTCTGTACATTCTTACTGGAAGGCTGACTACAGCAGGAGATGGTTCAAACCCCCCCCGGAAAAAAACCCACTGGCTCTAACTCATATTCTGCTTATTATGGGAAGTATAAAAGCATCATCATCAATTCTATAAAAAGGCAGGCCTTCACTTTGAAGTCCCCCCCCCCAAATGCCCGTTTTCATCCAGAGCAAAGATCATTTGGGGTTCCTGACCTCCATCACCTGATCCTCACCTGATCCTCAACTGTGCAATCTGGGCAGGATCTGAAAGGGACGCTCCGTCCCCCTGCAAACAGATAACTCTCTGACTCTTTTGACCCCCCGCAGTTCTGCCCCTCCTCCACGGCAAGGAATTCTTGCAAAGAGAGATTCTTGAATGCTGACCCAGATGAAACTTTCACTTCCCTTTTCCAGCTCCTCTCACAGGTTTTGCCCGATTGTCTGCCTAGCAACAGAGACGTCCTGGAAATGTTTATTTTCCCCTACTAGTTGAGCTTGGCTAATTGCCAGCTAGCTCTGGATTGTTGCACTGTTGATCAGCAGGGGCGTCTCTGGCTTTGCCTGTGACTCCAGGAATACGGAGCGCAGGTTGAGGTTTACAGACAGGATGGCTCTGTGCTCTGCGCCCTTGTGGCGTCTTAATATTGGAGGCAATTGCTCTGCAGCAGATGTGCCACGGTGAGACCCTTCTGGGATGTGGGGGGGTTCAGCCTCTTTTTCTGCTGGTGGGAATCCATCCAGAAAAATGTATCTAGCTAGCTAGCTATCATCTATCTATCTCTAGTTGTGAATGCTCCAACACTGAAAGTTTTTAAGAAGATGTTGGATAGCCATTTGTCTGAAGTGGTGTAGGGTTTCCTGCTTAAGCAGGGGGTTGGACTAGAAGACCTCCAAGGTCCCTTCCAACTCTGTTATTCTATTTCTATCTATCATTTATCTATCTATCATTTATCTATCTATCATCTATCTATCTATCAATATCTATTTGTCTGTCTGTCTATCTATCTATCTATCTATCTATCTATCTATCATTATCTATCTTTATCTATCTATCCATCACTCTCTCTCTCTCTCTCTCTCTCTCTATCTATCTTATCATCTATCTCTATCATCTATCATTTATCTATCATCTATCTATCCATCATTTTGAACTCTCTGGAGCCGGGGTGGGCGTGGCCTGCGCGTGACGTATCCAGTCTGCAGGAAGCCAGTTTGACAGTCCTGCATTACACACTATCTATTACACAACAAATAGGAAAAAAATAAAGATGGGAAAAAATGTTCCCTTTCATCCCAAGCAAGTGTGATGAAGATTAACAGTTTCTCGCTCTCCCTTAAAATAAAACCAGCAACTCTTCATCCTATTCCTCACCTCATCAGCTCCAAACCTTTCTCTACAATCTGTTTTATCAGTAGGAGCCCCTTAAAGGTCATCAGAAATAACAACGTAGCTGCTACAAGCTCTATTACAGAGCTATTACAAGCCACACAAACCAGTTTGGTCTAGTGGTGAAGGCGCCAGGCTAGAAAGTGACTGTGAGTTCAAGTCCTGTGTCGGCCATGAAAGCCAGCAGGGTGACCTTGGGCCAGTCACTCCCTCTCAACCCAGCTCACCTCACAGGGTTGTCGTTGTGGGGAAAATAGAGGGAGGAAGGTGTGTTGGGTATCTTTGATACCTTCGGCAGGATACAAATAAATAAAGAATATCTACTAAACCCAAGCTGAGTCCTTTTGATCACATGATTATAAGTACATAAGATTTTCTTTCTGTCTCTATTCCTCAATTAAAATAAAAACGGTTACTCATTCGATGATAAAAACAATCACGAAAGACCCAAAATCTATCCTGGTTCCAGCATGTTGGAAGGCCCTGAAGGGCTCTTCCTGAGAGTCCGGCCTAATTCAGAAGAAGGCTGATCCCATCTTCTCTCCTCTCTCCTCATGCTGGGAATGTCCATTCCTGCGACAAAGAGGAGGGAAAAAGCAGGCAGGGTCAGTCTGAGAAGAAGCCCAGAGGAGGAATCCCACCGTCCAGGCTGAGGAATCCGCAAAGATCAGCCCAAGAAAAGAGCAGAAGAGCAGAAGCCTCAAGAGAGGGATCAGCTGGGTGGGATTTCCAGAGTTGCATGAGGGGAGGGGCAGGGCTGGGACTGGCTCCTGAGGTGGGGGAGAACTTGCCCCACAAGTTATGTAACACATATCAATAAAGGTAAAAAGGTAAAGGTTCCCCTTGCACATACGTGCTAGTCGTTGCCAACTTTAGGGGGCGGTTCTCATCTCCATTTCAAAGCCGAAGAGCCAGCGCTGTCGAAAGACATCTCCGTGGTCATGTGGCTGGCATGGCTCAACGCCAAAGGCGCACGGAACGCTGTTACCTTCCCACCAAAGGTGGTCCCTATTTTTTCTACTTGCATTTTTACGTGCTTTCGAAACTGCTAGGTTGGCAGAAGCTGGGACAAGTAACGGGAGCTCACCCCGTTACACGGCAGCACTAGGGATTCGAACTGCCAAGCTGCCAACCTTTCGATCGACAAGCTCAATGTCCTAGCCCCTGAGCCACCGCGTCCCTAACACATATCAATATCCCTCCTCAAATACATAAATCCAGAGACAAGTGCAAATGGATTCATGGCCTCCAGAGAGTCCAGGTCTTCCCTTCAGCACCTGGAGGGAGGGATTCCCAGATGGGATCAAGGACGGGAGAGAAGCCCCCTCCCTCTCCATCCATGACTGCAGGACCCTCAGGAAGTCCCTCGTCTCTCCCTCTTTCCCTCCTTGCAGTGGGAACTCTCTGATCTCCTCTTTGCAGGTCTCTCAGCCTCCTGACCCAAGACAGTCAGACCCTGAGAGGGGCCTGGCCACAGTCTGGCCTTGCTGGAGAAGAGTCTGGGGGCAGGCAGACCCCTCCCCAGAGCCCCAATGCCTCCCCCCCCAAATTCCTTCCCTTCCTTCCCTTGCAGTGGTTGAGATGAACAGGAGAGAGAAGAGGGATTCCCCAAACTATGTTCCCCATCCACTGGTCATTTGACCTCAAAGCCCTCCCCTCCTCCCTCTCCCCCCCTGCAGCCTCCATGGGGGAAAACTCACCTGGGAGGGGGCAGCTAAATGACCTGGTTGCTTCCTGCATTGGAGAGAAAGACGCTGAGTGAATCTCTGCCTTGTCTGGATCCTCTGAGGAGGAGAAATCTCTCTTCACCATTCAACCTCTGCAGCTTCGCGAACTTCTCAGAGGACGTCAGACTTTTTATTTATTTATTTATCACTAAACTTCTTCCGTGTCACCCATCTTGCCCAGGTGACTCTAGGCAGCTCACAGTAAAGTTCAATAAAATGCCATGTAGAATATTCAAAACAATAAATAAAAAACAGATTCCCCCATCAGATCATGTGGCCTTTGTCTGACAAGAAGATCACATCCGGAGTTTATTGTCCACTGCCTTGAGGTGGGTCCAGGATGGTCTGGGAGAGGCCCATGTCCGCCATGGAGGCCATGAGCTCCTGGGCTGCTTCTGAGGCCAAACTCAGGGATGGCAGATTGAAGTCTCCCAAGACCATAATCCTGGGCAACTCCATGCCAGCCCTGAGATGGCTCCCAGCAGCTCAGACAGGGAGGTGGCCATGCAGCAGGGAGGCTGGTACAGTCGCAACCAGCCCAACTGATCACGTCAGCCTCAGAAACGGGGAGTCACAGCCAGAAACCTGGGAAGCAAAGCTCCTGAGTGCCAAAAGAGCTTCTCTGATGACCACTGCACCCCACTCCCCCTGCCCTGGGGTTTCAGTTGGGGCCTATCATTAAACTGGCTGGACACATCTCTGAGAGGAAAAGCCCCCTTCCAGAGACAGCCAGGTCTCAGCTATGCCACCAGAAGCCTCTCTAACCATTGGGGATCATGAAGTCATTGCTGGTCTCCCTATTTCCCCTCAAAGAATTGGGGGCTCTTTCCTCTAAAGGGGGCCAAGCTCCACCATGCAGACTCTGGGCTGCCTCCCCTGCCTGAATCCAACAGGGAGAGTTTCCCTTCTCCTCTGCAGGATGAACCAGTGCAAGGAAAGCGGATTTTGTGACATTCATATCTAAGGTGGGACTAGAACTCATGGTCTCGCCTGGTGGCCTCACCACTAAGCCAAAGTGGCTCCAATTATTCTTGTTATTCCACCAGAAGGAGACTCAGAGGGAACCCAGGGAGGATGAATTGGTGGGGGGGGGGGCTTTAAAAACTGGAGGCCTTTTCCTCACTTTCATCTCCCCATCTACCCGAAGTCTTGGAAAAGGACAAAATGGCTCCTGCAGCAGCAGCAGCAGCAGCTCTCTTTGACTTACCCTGGTCTGAACTGTTGGCTCCTCTTTCACTTGCTGGAAAAGAAAGAAAGAAAAAGAGGGTGAGGAGGTCTCTCCCTTTCCATCTCTCTTGGCTTATAGGTGGAGAAGCTGAGCTCTTTCTGACTCAGCTCCCTCCTTCCCTTTCTCTCTCTCACACAGTCAATGACTCACAAACACATGGAGAGAGTTTAGATCAAACTGCTTTGGCTAAAAGGCATCAGAAAGAATTCTTAAAATGTATATCTGTATCACCCAAAGCCAGAAGGCAGAGATGAGCTAAAAAGATACAGATGGATCCAAAGTTTCTTTTTGTAACCGGTTCGTACTTAGGGAGCCTTGTGATGGGAGACCAAGAGGAGATCCAACTGGCATCTCCCAAAGCTCCTTTTCTCTCAAAATGTCCCCTTTTGATCCCTGATTTTATGGAGCTTCTGACTCTCATTTGACTTTCAAGCCTTTCCTTTCTGCTTTCTTGGGAAACAGAGCATCTTCTCAGTCAGAGGGACCTTCCACCAGCCGGATCTTCTCATCTTCTTGAGGGTTCCTTCTCCCAGATGTTTCTCCTTGAGGACTCCACTTTTACTAACAGCTGTAATGAAAAGGGGGCCGGCCCATCTTCCCCAGCCTGGTTCTTAGCACAAAGAGGAAGATAGTGCACAGACATAAACAGACACACCCCTCAACTGATGGTGCCTCTGGTCCCTGCTCTAACTTGGAGATTATATGGAAAGAGGACAATTCACTCACTTGGTGCTGCATTGTAGTCATCTTGACGTTTTTCTGCAAGGACAAAAATCAGTGAAAGCTCAAAAGAATCCACCAGAGATCATCCAATCTCTCCCTCTGCAGGAGGAAGAATCTCAGGAGATATTTCACAGTCATTTTGTCCCAAGAAAGATCTTCAAAATACAAATGTATCTCCTGATTTGCCCCAAGAGAGACCTGCTGCCTCTGAGATGGATGGAGGAGAATTGGGGGAAGCATCAGAAGCAGCTGGGAGGGGAGGAAGATTTTCATGGAAATCCTTCTCTGCTGCTCTTTGGTCAAAGCCTTTGAAAGGGACAAAGGAACTGGGATGCCTCTTCCCAACTCAGGAGAAGACGGGACTGCCTGGATCTCAGACTCAGCTGAATGGAGACTGGAGTCCCAGCAAGAGGCTGAGATCTCAGATGCTCCCCAAGAGGGCTGGGAAAACAGGACAGAAGGAAGCCCAGAAGAAGCTCCCTGAAGGGAGATACTTGGGGGGAATCTCCCCATCTTCCTTCCATCAACCTCCAAAAGATACTTACTGAAGAATACCAGGATCCCAGCAATCACACCCACCAGGACAAGAGCAGCCACAATGCAGCCGATGATGAGCCCCAGGTTGGATTTTGAATTGGTTGGTTCTGAATTGGGAGAAAGAGCAGATCATTGAAGGGGAACTCCAAACTATCTTCCCAATCATGGAAGAGACCTAAAGAAGTGAAAGCTGGAAATACCCCAAATTAAAAACTCAATTTTTGTGTCTTTCTCAAGGTAACATGAAGACGCCTTGCTAATTGTTGTTAGAGGACGTGTCCTGAAGATGCTCTCTTCTTCTCACATCAGCCCAGCATGAAGGCAACTGAATTCATATTTAGCTTTTTGAGTCAAAAATAGCCCTTTGCCAGCTTATGACTCTTGGCAGCTTACAAAACACTATAAAAGAAACAAAATTTGTTAAACAAAAACATTTTTGTTCTTTTTATAGGCTGCCCCCAATAAGCCATGACTCTGAGTGGAAATGGGCAAATCTATATGCTTTTTTGTTCAGTTTGCATTTTATTATTTAAAGTAAAATAGTTCGTATCACCGATCATTTTTTTTAAACGTACACCTTTAATTTTCTTTGGCCAGTCCAGAATTAGCATAAAATTTTATTTTGTGCTTCCAGAAATTAAGAATGAAAATGGACTATGGTGATATCCAACTTCTGGATGCTCCCACAAATGGCAGAAATAGAATAACTGAATAACAGAGTTGGAAGGGACCTTCGAGGTCTTCCAGTCCAACCCCCTGCTCAAGCAGGAAACCGTATACCATTCCAGACAAGTGGCTCTCCAGTCTTTTCTTAAATGCTTCCAGTGATGGAGGACCCACAACTTCTGAAGAAAAGCCATTCCACTGATTAATTGTTCTCCCTGTCAGGAAATTTCTCCTCAGTTCTACTCTGCTTCTTTTCTTGTTTAGTTTCCACCCATTGCTTCTTGTCCTGCCCTCAGGTGCTCTGGAGAATAATTTGACTTCCTCTTCTTTGTGGCAACCCCTGAGATACTGGAATGTATCATGTCATCCCTAGTCCTTCTTTTCATTAAACTAGACATGCCCAATTCCTGCAACTGCTCTTCATATATTTTAGCCTCCAGGCTCCTAATCATCTTTGTTGCTCTTCTCTGCACTCTTTTCAAAGTCTCAACATCTTTTCTATATCAAGGAACTGTAAGAAAAAACAAACTTTTAAAAATACTAGAAAATGATTATAGGAAATGGGAACAAGAATTACAAAGATTTTCAGAGAGAAAAGATATTAAAATGAGATCGGATTTAATTAAACATAAAATGGCTCTGATTGAAAAGGAAGAGCTAGCACAAAAAATCAAAGGGGCAAAACAGAACTATTTTGAAAATGCTAATAAACCAGATAAATGGCTAGCCTATAAACTCAAAAGAGAGAAAGAAAATCGTAGAATAGTACAATTAGAAGACAATAAAGGCCAGATTCAATTTATGAATGATGAAAAGAAAAAAGTTGTTCAGAATTTTTACATGCAATTATATGGAAAAGAGGAAATAGATGAGGAAAACGTGAAACACTATTTGTATAAAGCAAATTTACCCCAGATTCCTGAAGATATGAAAGTGATGTTGGAGGGAAACATAACAACGATGGAATTAATGCAAGCGCTTAAAAAACAAAAAAGTGGAAAAGCACCAGGTCCAGATGGACTTCCAGTTGAATACTACCTGGCCTTTCAAGAACAATTGGGCCTTCCACTATTAGAGGTTTTGGACGAAGTGATGCAAAAGGGGAAAATACCCGAGACCTGGACAGAGGCCTATATCACTCTTATCCCTAAAGAGGACTCTGATTTAAAACAAGTAAAAAATTATAGACCTATATCCCTGTTAAATTCGGATTATAAAATTTTTGCTTTAATATTAGCAGAATGAATGAAAAGATACTTGAATGAGTTCATACACTCTGATCAAAATGGATTTCTGCCTAAAAGACATATTAAAAATAATATGAGAATAGTTTTGGATACCTTAGAATACTATGAGGCCCATCCCGAAAAACAGATGGCTTTGATTTTTTTTGGATGCACAAAAAGCTTTTGACAATGTTAATTGGTGTTTCATCTTCCTACAATTGAAACAAATGGGTTTTGGTGAAATGTTTATTAAAGCAATAGAAACCATATACCATAAACAATCAGGTAAGATTATGATAAATGGTGAACTGACCGAAGAGATTCAAATTGAAAAAGGCACAAGACAAGGCTACCCACTGTTCATCACTGCTGTTTGTGTTGACTCTGGAAGTATTAAATAGAAACCTTAGAGAGGAAAGGGAGATAAAAGCTATGAAAATTCAGAAGGAAGAATATAAACTCCAAGCTTTTGCTGATGATTTGGTTTTTATTATTGAAGACCCATTAGAATCTATAACTTGTTTGACAGAAAGAATAGGTGAATTTGGGAAAGTGGCAGGGTTGAAAATTAATAAGGACAAAATGAAAATTTTGACAAAAAATATGTTAATGAAGCAAAAAATTGAGCAGGCAGAACGTAGGTTACAAATAAAGTTAAATACTTGGGGATATATTTGACTGCAAGGTGTAGCACATTGAAAGATAACAATTATGGTAGACTCAAACAGCAGATTGTGACAGATTTGGCTAAATGGGAACATTTACAATTGTCATTGCTTGGAAGAATATCAACAATTAAGATGAATATGCTACCTAGAATTTTGTATTTCTTCCAGACTATTCCAATTAAATTGGGGAGAGGATATTTCGTGGAGTTGAATAAAATAATGTTGAAATATATTTGGCAAGGGAGAAAAGCAAGGATAAAATTAAAATTATTACAAGACAAGAGAATGAGAGGCAACTTTGGGTTACCTAACTGGGAATTGTATTATCAGGCAGCAAATTTGATGTGGATTAAAGAATGGATAATATTAAGAAATAATAGAATATTGACTTTGGAAGGACATGATTTGTTGTTGGGATGGCATGCTTTTCTATGGTATGGACAAGGTAAAACATAGGGATATTTTTGAAGACATTTAGTTAGAGAAGCGTTGCTGTCAAATTGGGAGAAAATAAAGAAAAGTCACTTTTTAAAAATTCCAATTTGGGTATCATCTATTGAGGCATTCTCATATTCTATAACATTTAGAAAGCAACATATTGTTAGGTACAATGAATTGTTGAATGGAAAGGGTGAGTTAAAATTCAAATTAGAACTAGAGGCAGATGGCATAACAATGAATTGGTTTTCTTATTTGCAAATACAATCCAGATATGATAAAGATGCTAAAACAGAAGGCTTTTATAATAATATAACTAGTTTTGATAAGATTTTAACAGGTTCTGATGACAATTTGATTAGGAAATTGTATGGATATTTATTAGAGGAAAAATTGGGGGAAGAACAAGTAAAAGAGACAATGATTATTTGGGGGAAGAATTTTGGTCATGGAATAGACCTAGAGGCCCGGCAGAAATTATGGATGTATAACTATAAAATGACAATGTCTACAGCATATAAAGACAATTTGTATTAGATGTTTTACAGGTGGCATCTACCCCCGACAAGAATCACCAGAATGTTTAAGGATAAATCTGAAAAATGCTGGAAGTGTCATCAGATACCTGGATCATATTACCATATGTGGTGGATATGTCTTGAAGTGAAAAGATATTGGACTAAAATACACACGTGGTTGGAGAAAATAATTAAAAAACACATAGATTTCAAGCCAGAAGTCTTTCTGTTGGGAATTATACCCAAGATATATACTAGAGACGTAAAATATTTGATTGTGAATATTATTACAGCAGCCAGGATTGTGTTTGCTAAAAATTGGAAAAATGAGAAGTTACCTTTACAAGACGAAATAATTAGGAAGATGATGGAATGTGCAGAGATGAGTAAATTGACATTTGAAATTAGAGAACAAAAAGATAAGCAATACTATAAAATATGGGATTTATGTTATCACTGGCTAGAAGGAAAGATATGTTAGAAAAGACAGTATAAGATATATGTATGAAAGAGATGTTTATTTTGAGATTGCACAAAAAGATATGTAAAAACCCCTTCAGCACATTGTAATTGTTTGATGAGGGTTTTTTTTTTGTTGTGAAAAAAAATAAAAACTTTAAAAAAAAAAATCTTTTCCATATCGTGGCAACCAAAACTGGGTGCAATATGCCAAGTGTGGTCTTACCAAGGCATTATAAAGTGGTATTGCTTGGGGGGGAGGGGAGGAGAACTTTAAATGTAAATTTCTCTTGCACAAAATGCAGGATTCCCATTGAATAGCAATCATGCCACTTGTGAATTGATGCTTGCTATAAACAACCAGAAAAATAAAAGGAAAATTTTATTTTGCCTGGGATATCAGCATAACAATTCCATTTGAATGTTTCTTGTATTGTTGTGACAATCATCAATAAAAAATTAGAATTTGAATTTTGCAACTTTGGAAGTCCAGTGTATGTTAAAGACACTTATGAGCATATGCAGAACTCTTAGATAGAGGGTTTTTTTTTCCTTGGGTTTTATGCTGAGCCTCAGGAATTCAAATATCATATCATAAAATAATGTGCAACTTCTTTCTTAGAGCAGCAACACAAAGTGACCTTTTGACCTTTAAAGCAGGAAACCTTGTTAGTCTCTGATGGGAAAAAACTCAGACTTGGGAGCCTCTTTTCTGACTCCTGATGCGTCAGTCCAGCCACTTTCTGCATTTCCTGAAGGCAGCTGCAGTTCATCAATTTTAATCAGAATTTGGCATTGAGAAAAGAGGCCACCAGACTCCTCCTGATTCTTCTACTTTAGGAATTGCAAACAAAAGCAAATCTCTTTCTGGTGCTCAGCGTAACTGCTGCTTTTCTGCTGGGGGCAAGAAACAGGGAAGGCCTCAGAGAGGATCTAAGGGAATTTCATCAGGATCGGCCAAGTATTGTGATAGGATTCTGTGGTTTCCATCACCTGAAGTCACTTCTATGGTCTGATCCCTTCAGCTTCACCAACCTCAAACACTGGAAAAACTAGTGGATTAAAGCTCAGGTATGTTCACATCTGGACACAGCTGGGGTCAGATTTCTCTCCCACAACCCTCCAGCCTGCCAAAGAGCCCAGCCTTCCCCTCCCTGCAGCCTCTCACCCTTCAGCTCCAAGTCCAGAGGATCCTGCAGGCCGTCATGCTCCACATGGCACCGATAGCGGTCTCTCTCTTTGGGATCGATCCGGATGCTGAGCCAGTAGTGGTAGGTCCCATCCGCGTTGGGGGCCACAGACGCATGATGGGTGTCCTGCAGCCAGACCTCCCCGTCCCTCTTCCAGGAGGCATCAATTTCCCTGGGGTAGAAGCCATGGACTTGGCAGACGTGCATCTCCATCCCATCCTCCACCTCCGTCCTGCTGCTCATCGTCACCTTTGGAGTCTCTGCAGAAACAAACTTGGAGGAACTTGGAGGGGCAGGAAAATCTCCCACCACTTAGTTTTAACCCAAAGATTTACATTCCACACTTGCAACGACTCCGAGAGTTTTAGTAAATGCTCCAAATCTGAAAAACGCTCAACTACAAGAACTCCTGATTTTGAATCCCTTCCAGGGACTCAGCCTGAAAAACCTCCAGCAGCCAATTGAGGGTCCAAGGAAATTCCTCTCTGACTGCTTTGAACTCTGACTGATCCTGGGCTGCTTCCTTCAGGGGAGGGATAGTGGAGATGGTCTCTTAAGTTCCCTTTCAAAACAACAGCACAGAAGATTCTCCCTACTTTTTGAATCCTCTTCTGCTCTGCTCCAGGCCTCTTTCCAAGGGACACAACCCCAATTTTAAGAGAGATCAAAGGGAATCTCACACTGATCAATTTGGAAAAGAGATTTTGTCTCTCCAAAGGGGGGGGGGTAGAGATAGGGGATGCCAGTGGAAGAGAGAGAGGGTCCTCCTGGGGCAATTATCAGTGGGTTGAAGGATTCCCCCATTGATCCTAATCTCATCCAGCTGATCCTGAAGGGATCAAGGATTCCAGGGGGGAAGAGGTAGATCTAGGTGAGAGGGGTGTTCTAGATGGTACATTAATTTAAAAAAAATCCTAGGAAAAGATTATAATGTGAGGCCCCCTGTGGGGTGAAGGGGTGTCCCTGCAGGTGGGGAGGGGGTTGTTTTGAGAAAGGCTCACTGAGAATTCTGGGAACCTGATTGAGGGTTAAGAGAAAGATTGACAGAAACTTTGGAAAGAAAAGAACCCCTCAACCTTGGCCTTCTTTGCCCAAGTGGGGGCACTGAAAATGTCTTAATGGTAGAAGTGGAGCCCTCTAGTGGTGGGGTGGGAGGTGCAACATCAGGTGGAAGGCAGGGAGGGAGCCCCCTATGGGATGTGGGGAGAAGTAGGGTTAATGGGAGGAAATTAAGGCTGCCCACCACTTTCGACTACAGTTTGGCTAGTGGAGGGTTCATTGAATAGCCCCAAATGGTTGCCTCATTGTGTGCAGTGAACAGGACACCACTAAGTGATTGTCCTGCCTGATCCACACAGAGACCTGCCAGGGAGAGGCTGCCTTTCCTGCTGCATTGAATGGCTGCCTGGCAATGGGAACCAAACAGGGCTTCCCTTGTCTTGGAGAGAGGATGAAAGGGGAGGGGGAGGATTCCCAGCAGGGCAAACAGACTGAAGACCAGGGACCCAAAGGGGCCGAATGTGTACAAGAGATCCGGCCATAAAGGAGGAAAGTCCAGTCTGCATTCAGATGCTCACCTGTCCTCAGCAGTGTCTCCTTCCCATAGGACAGGTACTTCTCCAGCCACTCAATGCAGATTTTCTCCAGGTAGGCCCTCCTTTCCTCCTTCTCTCCTGGAATGGCGTTCCATTTCCTCTGGGTCATCTGGGCCAGGGGTTCAGAAGCCACCCAGGTGAGGGTCTCCTTGTCGAAGGTGATGAAGGTCTTCCCTTCGTAGGCAAGTTGGTTAAACCCTACTTTGCTCCCGTCTCTCCGGAGCTCACAGCCACACATCCTCTGCCATGTGTGAAGGCCTAAAGGACAGACAGGAGGATCCTTTGGGGAGACCTGAAGATAGACAGATCTGCCCCCCTTCCTGCAGGGACTTTGACAGAGGCACTGACATCCCCATTTCCTCCCTAGACTTCAAGGGAAAGAAAGGCCCCATCACTAACCGCCTTTCTCCCCTCCCTCCACCTGCCTCCCTGCATTCCCCTCCCCCAGGACGGATTCCCTGAAGCTTCCCAGGAAAAGGGAATCTGGAAAAGGGGATCCCAAGTGGGGACCGAGAAAAGAAGGAGTGGTGAAAGAAACAGAGGGAGTGTCAGCCTCCGCTTATTACTTTAAGTGGTTAGTAACTTAGTAGGGGGTTTAATTGTTTTATTACTTCGTTAAGTGTTTATTGCCTACTTCAATGTTTTATTTTATTTATTTATTTATTTATTCGCATTTTTATACCGCCCTATCTCCCGAGGGACTCAGGGCGGTTTACAGCCTGATAAAAAAAACATACATATAAATACAGAATAAAACATCAATTAAAAAACTTATTAAATAAGGCCAAATATTTAAAATAGCAATAAAAGTAATAAAAACCCCAATTAAAACCAAATTCAAAATTTAAAATTCTAGTCCAGTCCTGCGCAGATAAAAAGATGTGTCTTAAGCTCGCGGCGAAAGGTTCGAAGGTCAGGAAGTTGGCGAAGTCCTGGGGGAAGTTCGTTCCAAAGGGTGGGAGCCCCCACAGAAAAGACCCTTCCCCTGGGTGTCGCCAGTCGGCACTGCCTGGCCGACAGCACCCTGAGGAGTCCCTCCCTGTGAGAGCGCACGGGTCGGTGAGAGGCAATCGGTGGCAGCAGATGGTCCCGTAAGTAACCCGGCCCTATGCCATGGAGCGCTTTGAAGATGGTTACCAAAACCTTGAAGCGCACCCGGAAGGCCACAGGTAGCCATTGCAGTCTGCGCAGGAGAGGTGTCACATGGGAGCCACGAGGGGCTCCCTCTATCACCCGCGCAGCCGCATTCTGGACCAACTGCAACTTTGCTGTCAAGCATGAGTAATGGGGTTGTGGCTCTTGAAGAGCGCTCCGGCTGCCATTTGAAGAGAAGGGGGAGGAGGAATTCAAACAGTCAGACGGGCCGCTGGCATCAACGGTCTTTGCATACCAGACAGAAGGATGACATCGGAAGAAGAACAACACGGGTCTATTTGACCTTTGGAGGGAGGAGGGATGAATGAGGGATATGCATCTGGAAGTCACACCTACTTCCAGAACAGAGGCAAGCTTGACAGGGAGGGAGATCCTTCCATCTTTCTTTTTCCTGTTCCTCTGGGGTGGGGGGAAAGGAAGGGATCCCAGAGAGGGAACAGGTGTTTTTTTTTTAATTTGAATTTATATCCTGCCCTTCTCCGAAGACTCAGGGCGGCTTACATTGTGTTAAGCAAATGATCTAAGTGCCAAAGCCCACTGCAAATACATAGCAAAAAAGGCTCTAAGAGTTGTAAACCTAATCTTGCGTAGCTTCTTTTCCAAAAACACCACACTACTAACCAGAGCATATAAAACATTTGCTAGACCAATTCTAGAATACAGCTCACCTGTCTGGAACCCTCACCACATCTCTGACATCAATACAATTGAACGTGTCCAGAAATATTTTACAAGAAGAGTTCTCCATTCCTCTGTAAACAAAAAAATACCTTATCCCACTAGACTTAAAATCCTGGGCTTGGAAAATTTGGAACTCTGTCGCCTTTGACAAGACCTAAGTTTAACTCATAGAATCATCTATTGTAATGTCCTTCCTGTCAAAGACTACTTCAGCTTTAATTGCAATAATACAAGAGCAACCAATAGATTTAAACTTAATGTCAACCGCTTTAATCTAGATTACAGAAAATATGACTTCTGTAACAGAATCATCAGTGCTTGGAATACTTTACCTGACTCTGTGGTCTCTTCTCCGCCAACTTCCTGACCTTCGAACCTTTCACCGCGAGCTTGACACATCTACTTATTTGTGCAGGACTGGACTAGATTTTAAATTCGAATTAGTTTTAATGGGGATTTTATTATTTATATTGTCATTTTTAATTATTCGGCCATTTGTAATAAGTTTTTTAATGGATGTTTTATGTTGTATTTATATGTATATTTTTATCTGGCTGTAAACCGCCCTGAGTCCTTAGGGAGATAGGGCGGTATAAAAATACGAAAAATAAATAAATAAATAAATAAATAAATAAAAATAAAAGCTTTAACCAAAAACTTTCTACTATTGACCTCACCCCATTCCTAAGAGGACCATAAGGGGCGTGCATAAGCGCACAAACGTGCCTACCGTTCCTGTCCTATTGTTTTTCTTTTCTTCTATACCTTTATATACTATATAACCTTTCTGTATGATAGTTACATATATTGTTGTGACAAAATAAATAAATAAAATAAATAAATAAATAAATTTGTACATTATATACAAAGTCAACTTTTTATTGCCCCCAACAATCTGGGTCCTCATTTTACCTACCTTATAAAGAATGGAAGGCTGAGTCAACCTTGGGCCTGCAACCTTGAACTTGCAGTAATTGCAAGCAGCTGTGTTAATAACAGATTGCATTAGTCTGTAGAGCCACCAGAGGCCCTGATTCAGTTGCCTGAATCTGCGGCTGCAAAGAGGGACTGAGAATCTTATGGTCTCAAAGAGGATCTGGTTGATCTACATAAAAAGATCTGTGACCATAGATCTTGATCTACCTTCACAAATAGCCCCAACTCACAAGGGCTAGTTCCCACTTTGGGCTAACCAGAAACAAACCATGGTTTAGTGCAATGTGGAAATGAAGCCTCATAGGGCCACAAAGGAATATTTTCCTTAGCAACAGGAGCAAGTGGCCCCAGTCTGATCTGGACACCCAAAGGGTTATTGAACTTTGAAATGAGCTTGAAGTTTATAGGCTCCGCAAGGTCCTGGAGAAGATATTTCAACTTCAAGTGAAAAGATTCTTGGATTTAAAAGAAAACTGAATATTTGAAAAATCCAAAAGGAAATCCTGAAATGTTTCTAGTCCTGTTTGTCTTGAAAGGGAGGAAAGCTGCCAGGAACTCTCAAATCTAAGGGAAAACCACCTGTAAGTAGAGTTGAGCTAAACTGACCAGTCTTTTCCCTCCTTTTCCACACCCAGGAATGACAAGTGAGGGATCCTTTCTCTGGATCTTCTGCTCAGCTAGAGAACTTCCCTTTGGAGGAAGAGGAAGATCCTTGGGAGCTGCAGTCTGATTCTGCCCTCGAGAGGAGATTCCCTGATCTCCCCATGAGAAAAATAAGTTCTGGATTTCTGCCAAAGAAGACTCTCCTCCCATTCACAGGAAGGCACTAAATATTTGGCTGCAGTTTTTGACTTCTGAGAACAAATTCTGTCTTATTTCAGAAGCATCAAAAGCTAAGACAGAAATTGTCTTATTTCAGCTGAAGATTAAACCTGTGCGTTCTGATCTCAGGTTTGGCACAGAACTGAGTATTTGTGCAGGAAAATAAAGCACTGGGATTTCATTGAAAAGGCAAGTTTCATTTTTTTATTATTAGTGTAAGAACACTATTAATGCATCTCTACAGGTCTATGCATGAAACAATTTCAGCCTTTCTCTGAATCTAGAGATGTTCAAGGGGTTCCTGAGGCCTGAAAAATAATTCAAGGGTTCCTCCAGGGTCAAAAGGTTCAGAAAGGCTGCTTTAGAGAGGCTAAAATATATTTATATTTAGAACTGCTGTGAAGAATATCAGAAATCACTTCTTCATGGCTTTTTTCTTTACCAATTTTCTTCCATTGGTTTTATTTTCTTGTACTTTTTAATTTTCTTTGATTGATTTCCTTTCTTTCCTTTACCTTCTATTAGCGCTTATCTTTTGTTCCAAAGGTTTAATACAAATTATATTAAAAAATTTAAAAGACAAACAGGACATCAGGGATCATTAAAATAGTACTGAAAACACAGAGAGGCTGATGTCAGAAAGCCTTTATATAAATCAAGGTAGAGCAACCACATCTGGAATATTGTGAGCAGTTCTGGTCAAAAGACCCCCGAAAGGAGAGGAGGGAGCCAGAAAAGATCCAGAGGAGGCGACTCAGGCGATGGGAGGGGAGAAGCAGAATGTTCTTTCTGCACCAACTCAAACTGCCCAAGGAGCTGCTGATCCAATTCTACAGAGGAATTATTGAGTCTGTCATTTGCACCTCTATAACTGTCTGGTTTGGTTTTGCAACCCAACAAGAAAGTCACAGACTTCAGAGGATAATTAGAACTGCAGAAAAAATAATTGCTACCAACCTGCCTTCCATTGAGGACCTGTATACTGCACGAATCAAGAAGAGGGCCATGAAAATATTTGCAGATCCCTCGCATCCTGGACATAAACTGTTTCCTACCCTCAAAACGACGCTATAGAGCACTGCACACCAGAACAACTAGACACAAGAACAGTTTTTTCCCAAAGGCCATCACTCTGCTAAACAAATAATTCCATCAACACTGTCAAACTATTTACTGAATCTGCACTACTATTAATCGTTTCATAGTTCCCATTACCAATCTCTTTCCACTTATGACTGTATGACTATAACTTGTTATTGATATATTGACCATCAATTGTGTTGTAAATGTTGTACCTTGATGAACGTATCTTTTCTTTTATGTACACTGAGAGCATATGCACCAAGACAAATTCCTTGTGTGTCCAATCACACTTGGCCAATAAAAATTCTATTCTATTCTATTCTATTTGGGGCTGTTGAGCCTGGAAAGGAGGCTCCCCTCCACTCTGCCCGGTCTCCTTCCTCCTTTTCTCCACCAGGGGGAGCCCTCTGAGTCCAGCTCTGTTCCCCTGAGAGGCCAGCAGGGGGCCTGGAGGGATCTGGGGAGACCCTCAGGGATCAGGGGCAGGAATGGCAGAGCTCTGGGGTCTGCCTGGAGGGGGGGGAGGGGCAAGGAAAGTGTTAGATTCGGGCAATAACGAGGCAGGAGACCAGATGAGTGACAACAGCTCTTTAGTTTATAGTGAACCCAGCAGCGAACAACAGAAAAACCCCTCTTTATATACAGTTCAGTCGGAGGCAACAGCCAATCAGCAACGTGCTATTTCCCGCTCTAATTTCCCTCCAAAACTCTTAAAGATACATTACACTCCTTCCCTCCCAGAAAACATTTTACCCCTATTTACATGAAATTAGCATCTTATTTCTCTACGTAGTCACGCAAGTAGACTGGGCGTCTCCTAACTCTTTCGGACCTGCGCAATTCATTCTCTGGGAGTGAGTCGAGCTGGCCGGAGGGACTGTTTTTTCCTCTCAGCTCCTCCTCTAGGCCATCCGGCCCTGGATTATTTGCAGACTCGTCCCTGCTCTCTTCAGGAGGGACCGATTGGTGTCGCTGGACCTCATCGAACTCAGATAAGTCCCGCGTTTGCCCCGGGTTTGAGTCAGCTGTGGATTCAAACATTGGATAGTCAGGGCCTGTTTCTGGACTTTTGGTTGTTCTTTTTCTTAATTGATCTATGTGGCGCTTCCAAACCCGGCCATCCTCTATCTCTACCCGATACGATTTGGGTCCGGTTGTTTCAAGGATTGTCCCCTTTACCCAATTTGGGCCTTCTCCGTAATTGTGTGCCCATACTGGACTTCCCACTGTCATTTCTCTTGTTTTACCGTTTGTCCCTTTGTACCCGTCTGGGGTGTAGTTTGGGTTTAACCGGTCTAATGGGCACCTCAGCTTCCTGCCCATCAGTAGTTCTGCTGGGCTGTGGCCAGTTGCTACACAGGGGGTTCTGTGTTGCACTGCTAGGAAGGTGTCAATTTTTAATTGCCAATCGCCTGGCCTGATTCTGGACAATGCTTCCTTTGCACTCCGTACGAAACGTTCTGCAAGGCCGTTCGTCGCAGGGTGGAATGGCGCCGAGAGGACATGCCGGATGCCCTCTTCTGCCAAGTACCCTTCAAACAGGGTCGCTGTGAATTGAGGGCCGTTGTCGGAGACTAGGGTGTCTGGTAACCCGTGGGTTACAAATAGGCGCCGCAAGACTGGGATTACGGCCTCGGCTGTCATGGATCTCATAAGAATGATTTCCAGCCATTTGGAATAGGCATCGACTACCACTAGGAATGTTTGCCCATGGAAGGGGCCGGCAAAATCGATGTGGATCCTAGACCATGGGCCCTGGGGTCTCTCCCACTCCCGAGTTGGGGCCATTGGTGGTAGTGGTCTGGACTCCTGGCAGGCTTGGCATCTTCCTACCCTGTCACTAATCTCCTTGTCCATCAAAGGCCACCACACATAGCTCCTTGCTAAACCCTTCATTCTCACTATCCCAGGGTGGCCCTCGTGCAGGAGTTCCAAAACTTTTTTCCGCAGTTTCTCCGGGATCACCACTCTATCCCCCCAGAGCAGACACCCTCCTTGAGCCGACAACTCCCCGCGTTTCTTTACATATTCCTTAAACCGCTCGCCCGGCGCAGCGGGCCATCCTCTTTGCACCCAACCCATTACAGTTCTTATTGTAATGTCCTTGTAAGAAGCCCGAGCCACCTCCTTGGAAGTGACTGGACCCGAGTCCAAAGAGTCAATTAGCAGGACGGGTGTGCCCGGAGTGGGGTCTTCGATAGTCTCTGGTAGTGGGCATCTGCTCAAAGCGTCTGCATGCCCTAACTCCTTTCCTGGCCGATGCAACAATTTGTACGAATACGCAGCCAGAAAGATAGTCCATCGGGTCAGTCTAGGCGAAAGTGCCACGGGCGTTGGGCGGTCGCCTGCCAACAGGCCTAGTAGGGGTCTATGGTCTGTGACTATTTCGAAATCACGGCCAAATACATATTCATGGAACTTCTTTACCCCGGAAACTATGGCCAAGGCTTCTCTATCTAGCTGACTATAGTTTCTTTCAGCCGATGACATTGTTCGGGAGTAAAATGCTATAGGGGCTTCTGTGCCATTTGGCAACCTGTGGCTGAGCACAGCCCCCACCCCGTAGGGAGACGCATCACAAACTAACACCAATGGCAGCGTGCCATTGTATTGAATCAGTAAACTATCGCTAGACAGAAGGTTTTTTACTGCTTCGAATGCCCTAGCTTCCGCCTTTCCCCAAGACCACACAGCTGTCTTCGTTAGTAATTTGTGGAGCGGTTCGGCTATGGTCGCCTTATTTTTTAAAAATACCGCGTAAAAATTGACCAGACCTAAGAACGCCTGTAACTCCGTTTTGTTTTGGGGAGCTGGGGCCTTCCTGATTGCCCTAACCTTGCTCTCAGTGGGGTGGATTCCTTCCTTGTCTATCCGATAGCCCAGGAATTCCACGGATCCTACCCCTATCTGGCATTTATTCAGTTTGACTTTGAGATCGGCGGACCGGAAAATGCCCAGAACTTTTCTCAACCGTACTCCTAATTCTTCTAGATTTTCGGCGGATACCAGTACATCATCAAAGTACGGTACCACCCCGGGGAGTCCCTGCAATAGCCGCTCCATTAGGTTCTGAAATAACCCTGGAGCCACACTAACCCCAAACTGTAACCGGGTGCATTTAAAAGCACCCCTGTGCGTTACGATCGTTTGTGCTTTGGCCGTGTTGCTATCTACGGGTAACTGCTGATAGGCTTGGGCCAAATCTAGCTTGGCGAAGACCTGGCCTTGCCCCAAAGAGTGCAGTAAGTGTTGTACTACTGGGACGGGGTAGGCACTCTTCTGCAACGCTTTATTAAGCGTTGCCTTGTAGTCAGCACAAATTCGGACCGACCCGTCCGGTTTGATCGGGGTGACTATGGGTGTCTCCCACTTTGCATGGTCAACTGGCACTAGTATTCCCTGGCTTACTAGTTTATCCAGCTCCCGGTCAATTTTGGGCTTCAGGGCGAACGGGACCCTCCTAGCCTTTAACCGGATAGGGGCAACCTGTGGGTCAAGGTTAAAGGAGATCGGGGTCCCCTCGTACTTGCCCAAACAGTCTTTGAAGACGTCCCCGAACTCCTTCATTAGTGCGTCTTTCAGGTCGACGTCGTTTCGGAAGACTCCGGTCACTCCCATGCCCAATGCCCGGAACCAGTCCAGTCCCAACAAGCTCGGCAAGGTTCCGTCGACCACGGTGATGGGCAGGGTCTTGTTGTGCTGTCCATACTTGACTTGGACGGACGTTACCCCTCGGACGGGGATGCGATTTCCTTGGTAATCTTGTACCCTTAGCTTCTGTGGTTGCAGCTTGCGCTTCGCGACGGCTGGCAAACGTTTCACAAGAGTGTCCCAGGACATGATCGTGATCGATGAACCGGTGTCCACTTCCATTCGGCACGGCACCCTTCAATGTGCGTTTTAGTAAAAATCTTTTTTTCAAGGCGCGTGGCTGCTTGGCCTACTCTCACGGCAGTCTGATTAAGTTTCGCGCCTTTTTTGAATCGACCAATCACGGGCCTCTTCGTCGTTCCCGCGCTCTGATTGGTCGGTTTGAATTTTTGGCGGGAAGGTTGGGGCGCTCGACATGCCTGTGCTATGTGCCCCTTCCTTTCGCACTGCCGACAAGTCGCATCCTTAAATTTGCAGTCTTGTCGTTTGTGTTGTCCCCCGCAACTCGCACATTCGTCCCTGTCTTCTTTTCCTGGCCTCCCGGTGTGGAAGACTTCTTCCTCTTCCTCGCCGTCCTCCTCGGCCTGGACTTCCTCATTGTGGACCGGGGTTGTTTTCGCCCCAGTCCCCATCGCGATCGGTGTTTGTAAGGTTTCTGCCGCTTGGGTGGACATCTCGTGAGCCCTGGCCTCGTCCAGGGCGACGGCCAGTGTTAGGTTGCTTCTGGACAGCAGCCGCCGTCGCAATCGGATGTCTCTGACCCCGCAGATGAGTTGGTCGAGTAAGGCGTCTTCCAAGTCTCGATATTCGCAATGGTTAGCGGCTTTTCTCAGCGCTGCCATGTACTCGCGAATCGATTCGCCCTCTCGTTGCATCCGTTGCCGCAATTCGAACCTTTGAACAAATTTTGAGGGCGTTGGTGCGTAGTGAGCCCGAAGGGCGGTCTGCAGGGTTTGCCACGGTACCGACTGTACCGGCGTTGGCTCCGAAAGCGACTCTGCGGTGTCGAAAACTTCCGAACCGCAGTGGCTTAGGAAGTATGCTCTCTTCCTGTTGTCGGAGACCCCCTGGAGTTCGTTTGCTTCGAGGAAACACTCGAAACGAGCCATGTATGACCCCCATTTTTCTTTGGCTGGGTCGAATGGCGCTGGCGGTGTATAGCTGGACATCGTTGCTATCCGCCCTTATTTTGCTGGGTTCGTTCCTGGCGCTCTTTTGCCTCGAGATCCCATCCTCGTCGCCAGTGTTAGATTCGGGCAATAACGAGGCAGGAGACCAGATGAGTGACAACAGCTCTTTAGTTTATAGTGAACCCAGCAGCGAACAACAGAAAAACCCCTCTTTATATACAGTTCAGTCGGAGGCAACAGCCAATCAGCAACGTGCTATTTCCCGCTCTAATTTCCCTCCAAAACTCTTAAAGATACATTACAGAAGAAGGCGGGGGGGGGGGCTGCACCTCCTTGGGATGAAAGGAGAGAAAATGACTGATGTTTGTGGAGAAGGTTTATTTCAGCCAAAAGCAGCAGAAGAGAGGGCTGCTGAAGAAGGCCTCCCACCCTCCAGGGCAGCCCCACCAAGAGGGCAGAGCAGGAGTTCAGCCTGAAGGACCAAGGATGGGAAGCCATGAAGGCTCTGAGTGACTCTGGAAGGGCCCCAAATGGAGGTTTCTTTCTTTTCTATCTTTCCCCATCAAGATTGGAGGATCCTGGAAGTGGCCCTGAGATCCCCCCTCCAAGAGCCCCCCACCCCCATTTGGGCCTCCTGACCTCTCCTTCCAAATGGGGGATGAGAAGAAGCTCCTGGAATTTGGGCCCCACTTGTCCCTCCAAAAAGGGGGTGAAGGAAAGGGATCGAGTCTCCCCAGGTGGATCTGCACTTGATCCCTCATTTCTCTGAGGTGGAAACAGAGAGAAGGATGAGGACCTGCTTCCCCCAGGATCTCCTTAGGATCCACCTGCCTGTTTTTTGGGGGGAGGGATCTGTGATTCCCTTTCTCCTCCAAACCAGGAGATCCTCCAAGGTCAGACCTTCCGTCTTTCATTGGGGAGAGGGGAGATTTTGGTCTTTTTTAACCTCAGTTAAAACCATAACCATATCATATTCAGAACCATATCAATATTCATATCCATAACCATATCAATATTCAGAAAGAGAGAGGGATACAGGGGTGGGATTTAAAATAATTTAACAACAGATTCTGTCACAATGGTAGGTGGTCTGGGTGGGTGTGGCTAGGTGGTCATGTGACTGGGTGGGTGTGGCTAGGTGGTCATGTGACTGGGTGGGTGTGGCTAATTCGACGTTACTCATGTTAAGGGGTGCCTCGCCTAGCCCCTCCCCTCCCAGCCATTCCTTGTCACACTCGGCCTCAACATATCTATGGTTCTATAAAAATCTTGTTCATCTTTTTTTGATTTTATTATCTATATACTCCAGCTGTATTTTCATGGACCACTGAAAGGAGGAAATGGCTCACATGCTTTGCCCAAGAGTGTGATAGGCAACAGGCTTTTAAAGGGCTGCCAGAAAGAAGTGGGGGGGGGGGGCAAAGTATTTTCCAAAGCACCAGAAGGCAAAATAAGAAGCAATGGATGGAAACTGAACAAAGAGAAACAACCTAAAACTAAGGAGAAATTTCCTGACAGTAAGAAAAATTAACCGGTGGAACTGCTTGTCTCCAGAAGTTCTGGCTGCTTCCACAATGGAGGTTTTCAAGAGGAGACGGGACAGCGACTTCTCTGAAATGGTATAGGGTTCACCCCACCCCCAAGGTCCCTTCTAAGTGCTATTCTGTTATTCTGACACCTTTCCTGGGCCCTCTACTCAGATTTTAGCATCCTGAGTTTTCCTGCCTGAGCAGGGGGTTGGACTAGAAGACCTCTCAGAGTCCCTTTCAACTCTGTTATTCTGTTATTCCTGAGCTAAATAGCTAAGACCCTCATTGGGGCCCTATCTCTTTTTGCTCCCTCTGGAGCTGAGCTGCCTCTAGACATTCATTTTAATAAGATTGTTAGAAACCTGCCGTTGAAACTTCTTCATGTCTCCTTACCGTGAAGACCCAATTTCATTTGGAATTTAATCCCAAGACGATTGCTCTTTTAGCATTTCTTTTGACACTTCTCCAAAATGCACCCCCAAGAAGCCACATGTCAAAAGGCAGCAGGGCTGCTGGTAGCCAAGTGCCAAGGCAGGATTTATCTCAAAATCAAAGGTAATAAAACAGTTAAACATCCTACTACAGAACTAAACACTTAGAGTAATAAGCGGAGGCTGACAGTAGCGTTTCTTGCTATCGTGTGCAGGAAAACAAAAGTTTGTGGGATTTTTCTCTTTTGCGAGAAGTTGAAATTGATTGCTTGCACTTTATTTTTTAGTCCCACAACCTTTCGTTTCCCTCCACAAGAAACGTGACGGAGAAAGGTGATGGAGCTGGAAATCAGGTAGTCTTCTGCCGCCCCCTACCCCCCCTACAATGGCTTGCAATCTCCTACTGCCCGTGGCGCGCTGGCAGGCAGAAGCCCCCTGGGCCCCATGCTCTATCTGTCGTGTCCCACGCCTCCGCTGACGGCCGGGTCAGGGAAATCCGAATCAGGCGTGCCTCTGCAGCTATGCCAAAGTCCTAGCAAAGTTCTCAAGACAGGCAGGAGACCAGAAAGTGACTTCAGCAATATAAGGTAGACTTTGCCTGACTCAGAGAATGCCAGAAAGCAGATCCTTTATATAGGCCATGGGGTGTGGCTCCATGACTCAGCACTTATCTCGGCCTGCCCCTCCCTTCCTTCTGTTGACGCCGCTTATCAATTCTCCTGAAGCGAGGGTCACTCCAGTCTGCAGCTGTTGGTAATTGACCTTCCTCAGGCTCACATGCTGTGGGGGAGGGGGAGGGGGAGGGGTCTAGTTGCTCCGTTTGCCTGGGCATGGAGCCAGGGCTGGGGGCTGGAGGCACTTCTTCTTCCTCAGCCTGTCTGGGCATGGAGCCAGGGCTGGGGCCGGGAGGCATGCTAGGACATTCCTCAGCGTCGGAAGCAGATAAGAAGGCCCCGGCTGCGGGGAAAGCGGACAAGGCACAACACTATCCTTCCCATCTCTTCCTTCCTGCATGTACAGGTAGGGACACTGCTTTCCCAAGCAGGGGTGGGGCGGTCCCAGGGAAAAGCCAGCGAGCAGGGCATAGAGGCACCGGGGCCAGGTCTTAGATCTGCGCTGCCACCTTGGCCCCACCCCCTGGGCGTGTACACAGGAGGCTCCAAGTGTATGAGGGCTGGCCTGGCGTCCTGGATGAAGGGCAGCGCTCAGCAAGCAGTACCCAGGGACGCCAGGTCCTGCACGCTCGCCTCCTCCTGTGTGCACACCCAGGGGGTGGGGCGGGGTGGGGTGGGGTGGGTCAGCAATTTAACAACCGGTTCAGCCAAAGTGGTGATAACCGGTTGAATCCCACCACTGGATGGATAACTTTTAAAAAGTGTTCATTAACTGCAATTGGCAGAAAATGTCAGCTATGGAGGTAAGAACAATCTTACATTGATATTTAAAAAAAGAATAAACATAGAAAAAGAGACTTTTTACAAGGTGTGGAAGCAGCCTTTCCCTTTCAAGGAAATCCCCCTTTCTCCCCCCCTCTGGTTCCTGGGGAGGGGATTATGGGGCCGGAGGAGCCACCCGACCCATCACTCACCTTCGCTCTGGTTGTAGTGACTCCTCAGGTTCTCCAGGTCATACCTGAACACCTCCTCTTGGCCCCATTGTGTCTGACTCTCTCTGTCCCAGTACTGGGGGTTCTCCTTCCCCACCTTCTCCATCCAGGAAACTCGAGGCTTCATCCTCCGGCTGTTGCTGTCATAGTGAACAAAGATCTGATCGTCCACGTACCCCATAGCGACATATTTGGGCTGCCCTTGACTGGGCTCTGAGATGCTGGTGTAGAAATACTTCAGGGAGTGGGAGGAGGCGCCTGGAAGGGAACCAGAGGGGCAGAGTTAGGGGGCTTCAGTCAAGGGCCCTGATCCCATGGAGGCTCCCATCTGAGGCTCTGGGGAGAAAGAGGGAAGAAGAAGAAGAGGAGGAGGAGGAGGAGGAAGAGGAGGAGGAGGAGGAGGAAGAAGAAGAGGAGAGTTGGGGGGCAGAGGAGGAAGTGGGGAAGGAAGGGGGAGATGGAGGGAGTGGAGGCAGGAGCTGAACTGAGGGAGCGACTGAGAGGGAAAGAAGCAGCTTCTGGAGGGCCCGACAATCTTCATTTGGGGAGAGAAAGAATTGAGCTTCGGGGCGCCCAGGTAGACTTGACTGACATCTGGAGGGGCCACCCTTGTCCTGTTCCCAGAGGGGCCTAATCCCAAAGTGGCCGGGGGGGGGAGAGGGAGCGGACTAGAAAGAGGACCGAATCAGGATTCTCTTCCTGAGAATAAACTATTTTTGGGGAGGGGGAGAGAGATTCCCTGGCAGATAAAAAGGGCGACTTCCCCCCCCCTCCAAAGGTCCTCAGCGGGACTCACCGAAGCAGCTCTCCCGGAGGGCGACCGCCACCAATACCAGGAGCAGGAAGGGCGCAGAGCGCAGAGCCATCCTGGCCGCGATCCTCAACCTGGGCTCCGCTCTCCTGAAGTCGCAAGCAAACCAAAGAGAGTTCCGGGTGGCCAACAGCGCAACAATCCAGAGCCCGCTGGTGATTGGGCGAACTCAACCAGTAGAAAAAAAGTATCCCCATGTTCGTCATTGTTGCTAGGCAGAGGTCCAGGCGCAACCGGCGAGAGAGGCGTGGAGAGGAAAGTGAAAGTTCCATCAGGAAATCCCCTTCAAGGGATTCCGCCTCTTGGGGGAGGGGCGGAATTGGAGGGCTGGGAAAAGTGGGAAGATTCTCTGGGCCTGGGGGGAGGGGCGCAGGGGAGGAGGAGGGGAGACCCCGCACAGTCCCTCCCAGCCTGAGTGGGGGGAGGGGAGCTGCCAAAAAAGCCAAGGCGGTCTTGGGCTGCATCACCAGAGGGAGAAGATAGAATAGAATTTTATAGAATAGAATTTTATTGGCCAAGTGTGATGGGACACACAAGGAATTTGTCTTGGTGCATATGCTCTCAGTGTACATAAAAGAAAAGATACGTTCATCAAGGTCAAAGATCGAGATCAGGAGAAGCGATAATGTCCAGCATACAAAAAGGACGCTGAGAGTGAGATCCTAGAAAGAGAAGCCCCTGTGCAGAGAAGAGCAACAAAAGATCCTAAAGGATCTGGAGGCCAAATCTTATATGATGAAGAGACTCAAGGAAGGAGGGATTTCTAGCCTCTGGCAGAGGGGAATCGCGAGGGGGAGAAGAGACATGATAACTGCCTTCCAGTACTTAGTGGGGGCTGCCACAAAGAAGAGGGGGTGGACTTCTTCTCCAAAGCCCCAGAGGGCAGGACGAAGAGAAAAAAGTGTGGGGTGATTTTGTTAAATAGAGAACCAACCTAGAAGTAAAGAGAAAATTTCTAACAGTGAGAACATTTACTCAATGGAATAGTTCTCCTCCTGGAGTTGTGGCTGCTCCATCACCAGAGGGACAACCTTTCGACCAGGATGGTAAAAGCTCTCCTGCCTTAAGCTGGAGGTTGGACTGGAAGACCTCTGAGGTCCCTCCCAGCCCTACGATTCTATGTTGCAGGTCAGAAACTCCGACTGATCTTCGCTGGGGATGAAAATGCTCAAAGGCTCTTGTGGCATTTTCAAGACAGAGCTGGCCAGTCAGAGGTGTCTAATAAATAAATATATTTCTAAAAGCTTTGATTCAGAAGGAGGTGCTCAAATATTGACTGAATTCTCACCAAATGCTTTAAATCAGGCGTGTCCAACCTTTTAGCTTCCCTGGGCAGCACTGAGTGAAAAGGGATTGCCTTGGGCTGCGTATAAATTATATAATATAGTCAGTAAACCCTTCTATTATTATTTTTTACATAGTTTATTATATATTATATACATTATATATTATAATGTTTATTATAACATTAAAGGTTTTGTGGGGCTCCATTATTAGCTGCCCCGAGGCTGAATGTGGCTCTTGTCTTGCAGGTGGAAACTCTCCACTTTTTAGATGGGAGCTCTTGAGGGCATCTGGGAAGCCCAATAGGAATTGGGGTGAAAGACCCCCCACTTTTCACTCCTCTCCCAAAAAGCATCCGCTATGCAGGTAGTCCTCAATTTACAAGAGTTCATTTATTGACTTTTCAAAGTTATGGTACTGAAAAAAGAACATGACCATTTTTCACACTTATGACCATTTCAGCATCTTCGGCACATGTGATTTACATTTGGACGCTTGGCAACTGACTCATATTTATGACGGTTGCAGAGTCCCCCAGTCATGTGGCCCCTTTTGGACCTTTTGACAAAGAAAGTCAATGGGGAAGCCACACTCACTTAAGAACTGTGTTATTAACTTAACAACTGTGGCAAGAATGGTTGTAAAATGGGGTAAAATTCACTTAATAAATTTCTCACAGTAGTATAAATTTTTGGCTCAATTCTGTTCTTAAGTTGAGGACTTTCTGTAATATGGGGGACATCTTTCCCATCAATCAGGGGTCTCCCCACTCTTGGGCCCCTGCATCATACTGGGCACCTGAGGAGCCCAGAGAGGATCTCCCAGAAGGAGGAGAAGCTGCCCTTCTGCAAGGGGACCAGGACGGCTCTGGCCGGTCACTGAACTCCTGTCTCCCGAAGGGCCCCTGGGTGAGGCTCAGAGACCAGCCACTTGGCCAACAGCCTGAGGCAAGAGAAACATCTGGACACAGGAGCAAAAAGGCTGCCTCCTCCCCAAGGAGCCCCCCAGTTTTTGCCTCGGTTCCTCCCCTTCCTGCCACTCAAAGTGAAATCAGGGTCCCTGAACAGCCAGGAGGGGAAAATCCTTGTTATTTCCAACTTCCAACAACAGGCAGCAACTCAGGTAAGAAGAAAGCAAAACCATTTATCTTTAGCAAACTATTTTCGTATTCTTACAGTCTGTGTGCAACGGTTAGGGGAAAAGGAGCCAGGCCATACTGGATCTCCTGTTCCATTTTTCTTAGAACTGACCATTTTATTTTATTTTTTATTTTATTATTTTATTTTATTTTATGTAAAAGATTAAAATCCAAAAGAAAAGGATTGAACAGAGACAGAAAAAAACTAAACAAAAACATTGAAAAATAATTTAAAAACAGGAAGACACATTTATTTATTTATTTATTTAAATTTTTATACCGCCCTTCTCTCGAAGGACTCAGCCTTGGTGTACAGCCAAGGTTAAAACAATTTAAATATACAGAAATAAAATATCAATTTAAAATACATATTCAATAATGGCCAAATTAAAACCGTCAATTGACCCAACCTAAAATACCCCGTATAAAATTACAAAAATTAAAATTTGGAAAATTTAAAAATCAAGCCAGTCCTTCTTGGATGAATAAATAACTTTTTAATTCCCGGCGAAAGGTCCGAAGGTCAGATAATTGGCGCAAACTGGGGGGAAGTTCGTTCCAGAGGGTAGGTGCTCCAACAGAGAAGGCCCTTCCCCTGGGGACCGCCAGCTGGCACTGCTTGGCGGACGGCACCCTGAGAAGCCCCTCTCTGTGTGAGCGTACGGGTCGGTGGGAGGCATAAGGTAACAGCAGGCGGTCCCGTAAGTACCCGGGCCCTAAGCCATGGAGCGCTTTAAAGGTGGTAACCAAAACCTTGAAGCGCACCCGAAAGACCACAGGTAGGCAGTGCAGACTACGCAGGAGTGGTGTTACCCGAGAGCAACGTGGAGCTCCCTCAATCACCCGCGCAGCTGCATTCTGGACTAACTGGAGTCTCCGAGTGCACTTCAGGGGTAGCCCCATGTAGAGAGCATTGCAATAATCCAGACGAGAAGTGACGAGAGCATGAGTGACCGTGCATTATGCCCCACCCCAGTTGAACACTGAGAAATCTATTGCAACAATAATAGTTTCCCCCCTTGCAAAAGAGGTCCAAAATTTATAATCCTGTAGATCTATTTGCAACCTGACCTGCCATAGATTACAGATGTGAAAGGAAAAATAGTTAATAGTTGAACAACAGCAAAGTTAAAATTCAAAGCCCTCTGTTAACAATAAATGTCTGTTATTATAATTTTTTCATAGAAAGTCTACACAATTTCTTATTTATCACAAACCGCTTCAATCATTATCTCTGAGTCCAGTGTTAAATACTTCTGTTTGGTTCTTGAATGTGAAAGGTTTCCTTAATTTTTTTATTAGGAACTTTACCAACAATTGCATCTCATTTCCAAAGTTGGTAAGTCTCTGTTGTAACTATCTCTGCCTACTGAATAATTCTCCTTAACAACAGCATTTCTCTTGCCAAGAAAATCTAGTCCATCCTTTGTCATATCTATTTGTCAAGAGTTTCTTCTATTCATATTCTTTTTTATCTTTTTTTGGCAAACCAAATACTTCTTTGGGTGTGACGTGACCAATTAAAACCCAACTCTTCAAATTGCAAATCAGGTCCAGCTGATATTTCCTGCTTTTGCATATTGTCTTGGTTTTCCAGAACATTCTTGACCCATGGAATTTTTTGTTTATATTTTCAAATAAAACCTGTAAGTTGGAGAGCATTCTTTCTTCAGTTATCTCCCAAAATACTTTATCACCTTTGGAAGACATGAAAAACACTTTTTGTTTTCAAAGACAAAAGAAGCAGATAAGAACAGCTTCCACAGGGAAAAGGATTTTCCCCCCAGGGTTAAAAAAAGGGGAATTTTCCCATAAAAAATTAAGAGATATAATATCAAGGCTCTTAAAAAGAAATAGCTAGAAAGAGCAAGAATTATAGTATAATAGTGTATAAATGTAGCATAAAGCATTGCAACTTTCTTACGTTGATAAAAAATAATAATTTGAATTTAATGGTACACAATGAAAGAGGAGGAAAAAAAGTTGTAAAAGTCCAGGTTATAAAATAGGTCAGAAAAGAACTAGTCATGAATCAAGAGATTGTAAAGCTTTAGAATGTGAAATTAAAACCCAGGTGTGCTTAAGAAAGCTGAGCAGCTGAAGGGAAAGGATGGCAAGAAATTAGACCTTCTGATCACTCCTTACCAAGAATTGCAGGCATCCAGCCCCCTCTCTTCTCTGTCTGTGCATGATTGTCCAAAGGTCATCTTGGGTGGTTCCTAGTCTCCCCTTTAAAAAACAGGGAGCAAAGCCACCAAATAACCAGCTTTGGTGCAAAATCATCTGTTTGTTGGCAGCAGAAAAAAATTATGTCTGTTCAGCACATCATGATGTGGGAAGGTTCCGGTTTCATTTTTATAAACTGTAAAAATCCATAAATCGCAGTACATGGTACATACTAATCATTATACAATTTACACTAACAAAATAAGAGAGAGAAAAAAACCTCCACTTTCAATCCAAGTAATTATGATGGAGACTAACATTAAAGTAAAGTAATGTTACTTTAAAGCAAAGTAACTTTTTCCCTTAAACTCTTCCCTTAAAGTAAAACTCTTCATTCTATTCCTCACCCCATTCGATATGGGCCTTCCTCTAAAACCTGTTAATCAACAGAAGCCCATTAAAGGTCACCAGAAATAACAACATAGTTGCTACAAGCTATATTACAAAGCTATTTACAAGCTATACAAGGCAGTTTGATGTAGTGGTTAAGGCACCAGGCTAGAAAGTGACTGCGAGTTCAACTCCCGCTTTAGCCACGAAAGACAACTTGGGTGGGCCAGTCATTCTTTCTGACCCCAACCCACTTCACAGGGTGGTTGTTGTGAAGAAAATAGGAGGAGAAGGTGTGTTAGATATCTTTGATGCCTTTAGCAGAACCACAAATAAATTAAAAATTAAAAATCTACTAATCACAGTTTGAATCCTTTTGATTCCACAATTATAAACACGTAAGATGTTTTCTTTTCTCCTCCATCCCACAATCCTAATACAAAAGGCTACTGATCCAATGATAAAAGCGATGGTGAAAGACCCTAAATCCATCCTGGTTCCAAGCATGCAGGATGGGCCTGAAGGTCTCCTCCTGAGAGTCCGGCCTCATTCAGAAGAAGGCTGATCCCCTCTTCTCTCCTCTCTCCTCATGCTGGGACTGTCCACTCGTGCTGCAAAGAGAGGGAAAAAGCAGGCAGGGTCAGTCTGGGAGGGAGCCCAGAGGAGGAATCCCACCGCCCAGGCTGAGGGATCAGCACCAATCTGCCCAGCTGATCCCACTCGAGAGAACTGCTGCTTCCTCAAGAGAGGGATCAAATGCGATTTCCCAAGGTAGAAAGAAGGGAGAGGCAGGGCTGGGACTGGTCTCTGAGCCACAAGTTCCATAACATCAATCCCCCCCCCCCACAAATACAGGAATCCAATATTAGTCTGTGTTGCTTCCGGAGATCTATGGATCCCTCTGTCCCCCCAATGTCTTCCTTCAGCATCTGGAGGGAGGGATTCCCAGAGGGCTCCAAGGAGAGGAGAGAAGCCCCTTCTCCATCCATGACTGCAGGACCCTCAAGAAGCCCCCCATCTGCCCCTCTTTCCCTCCTGCACTGAGGACCCCCCAGTCCGGTTAGGATATTCAATTCAGGAGCTGGAACAGGAAAGTGTACAAGGGGCCAGAACACAAAGTTGTAGCTGATTGGCTGGAGAGTGGCAGGTCCAGCATGAGGCAATCTACGTTACGATTGGTTGCTGTCGGTATAAAGGGGGAGTTTCCCTTTTTTCCCGCCTTTTTCTTCTCTGTGTTCCATATGTTGCTTGATTTACCTCAGGATGTTCCTGTGTTCCTGACTATCTCGTCTGCTGCAACTATAAATGTTAAATATATTTATATATCTAAATGACAAATTTGTCTCAGTGTCTTTTGACTTCATCTGGAGAACTGCTACGTAGTTTCTTGACAAATCTCCTCCTTGCAGCTCTCTGAGCCTCCTGATCCAAGACACTCAGATCCCAAAAGGAGTCACAGTCTGGCCTTGCAGGAGAAGAGTTTGAGGGCAGGCAGAGCCCCCCCTTCCCAAAGCCCCTCCGGATCTCCCCCAAATTCCTTCCCTTCCAGCGCTTGAGATGAGTAGGGGAGAGAAGAGGAATTTCCCAAAGCATCTTCACTGTTGTGTCTCACCCGCTCCCCCTGCCGCAGCCGGGCCCCTCTTATCTCCTGCCGGACGCTGATAGTTTGGAAGAATGTCCTGGCATGCCTCCATGGACAGGCCGAGCAAGACGAAGGGCCTGACGTGCCTTCAGCCCCCAGTCCTGGCACCATGCCCAGGCAAACGGAGCAACTAAACCCCTCCCCCACAGCATGTGAGCCTGAAGAATGTGAGGCCAGTCATGAGCTAGGATTGCCAACAGCTGGAGGCTGGAGAGATCCTCGCTTCCGGAGAGTTGAGAGGCGACGTCAGCAAAAAGAAGGGAGGGGCAGGCCTGGATAGGTGCTGAGTCATGGAGCCACACCCCATGGCCTATATAAAGGATCTGCTTTCTGGCATTCTCTGAGTCAGGCAAAGTCTAACTTGGATTGCTGAAGTCACTTCCTGGTCTCCTGCCTGCCTTGAGAACTCTGATAGGACTTTGGCAGAGCTGCAGAGGCACGCTTGATACGGACTTCCTCGACCCGGCCGTCAGCGGAGGAGTGGGACACGACATTCACCTTCAGTTGGTCCTTGGACCTCAAAGCCCCCATTTCCCTCCCTTCCTCCTCCCCACACAGACCCCAGTGGGGCCACTCACCTGCAAGGGGGCTGCTAAATGGCCACGTTCCTCCCTGCATTGGAGAGAAACACACATAATGAGAGGATAGGATAGGATAGGATAGGATAGGATAGGATAGCTTTGTCCTGATCTCTCTTCACCATTAAACCTCTGCAGCTTCATCTCTCAGAGACCAACCTATTTATTTATTTTATTATTAAATTTCTACGCCTTCGCTCTGTTCAAGGTGACTCTAAGAAGCTTACAATAAAATGGATTGTAAAATATTTGAAACAATATATTAAAAATCAGTATATATATACAATATATTCGCCACCAGTTCATGTTGCCATTTACTCCAACAACAAGATCATATCCGGTGTTTATTGACCACTGCCTGAGGTCGGATCCAAGAGGATCTGGGAGAGGCCCTTATCCACCATGGTGGCCACGAACCCCCGGGCAGCTTCCGAGGCCAAACTCATGGGTGGCAAATTGAAGTCTCCCAAGGGCAATAAAGGAGAATATTTGTAGCTCAGGGTTGAAATCAGGGTTGGTGCCAAACCCTAAACCCAGCTGGGCACATCTCTCTGAGGGGAACACCCCCAATTTCCAGATTCAGCCAGGTCTCAGCTATCCCACCGGAAGAGTCTCTAACCACTGGGGATCAGGGCATTGTGGTGGTTTTCCTATTTCCCACCAAGGAATGAAGGGCTCTTTCCTCCAAAGGGTGCCAGGCTCCACCATGCTGACTCTGGGCTGCCTTCCCTGCCTGAATGAAAGTGCCTGGAAATCCAACAGGGAGAGTTTCTCTTCTCCTCCGCAGGAACAAATCAGTGCAAGGAAAGTGGATTTTGTACATTATTTGGAAACTGAGTGAGCAGCTTCTCACTGGGAGGAAATCTTTCACCCAGGTGGATGTTCTCATTTTCTTGAGGGTTCCCTGTCCTAGATATTTCCCTTTGGGGTCTCCACTCCCAAGAACAGCCTGGCTGTTATGAAAAGTGGGGCTCCTTCCCCAGCTTAGTTCTTAGGAGGAAATAGCACAACTCTGCAGCTTCATGTGGGGTTTTTTTGTGTTTAAACACACACATACACACACAACCCTCAAGTGATGGTGCCTCTGAGGCCAGTTCTAAATTGGAAATTACATGGAAAGAGGACAATTCACTCACTTGGTACTGCATTGTAATCATCTTGACGTCTTTCTACAAAGACAAAAATCATTGAAAGTTTAAAAGAATCCAATGGAGATCATCTAATCCCTCCCTCTTCAGGAGGAAAAATCCCAGGAGGTATTTTACAGACCCTTTGTCCCATTTATAAAAACAGAAAGATCTTCAAAATACTAATGTATCTCTTGATTTGCCCCAAGAGAGACCTGCTGCCTCTGAGAGGGATGGAGGGGAATTGGGGGAAGCAGCAACAGCAACTGGGAGGGGAGGAAGATTTTCATGGAAATCCTTCTCTGCTGCTCTTTGACCAAAGCCTTTGAAAGGGACAGAATTGTGATGCCTCTTCCCAACTCAGGAGAAGACATGATTCTCCCAACCTCAGACTCAGCAAAGTTGAAACTGGACTGCCAGCAACAGATTGAGATCCCAGATGCTCCCCAAGAGGGCCGGGAAACAGAAGGAAGCCCAGAAGAAGCTCCCCAAAGGGAGAGATTTGGGAGGAATCTCTGCATCTTCCTTAAATCACCCCCAGAAATGATACTTACTGAAAAATACCAAGATCCCAACAATCACACAAACCAGGACAAGACCACCCACAACGCAGCCGATGATGAGCCCCATCTGGTTGGATTCTGGAACTGAATTGGGAGAAAGAGCAGATCATTGACGGAGATGCCCAAACAAGCATCCTAATTAGGGGGGAAGACTTAGTAGCAACAGCAACTAGCAACAGCAATAGACTATTACTGCCCCATAGTGCTTTATACCATTCTCTCAGTGGCTTACACCATCATCATCTTGCCCCCAACAATCTTGGTCCTCATCTTACCAACCTCAGAAGGATGGATGGAAGGCTGAGTCAACTTTGAGCCAGTTAGGATCGAACACAAGTCAGCGGGCAGAGTTAGCCTGCAATGCTGGATTCCAATCACTGAGCCACCAGGGCTCTATAGGCAGCCAAAGGACTGGAAAGTCCCCAAATTAAACAGTTGGGCTCCTCTTCATGTCCTTCTAATGGTAGCTTGAAGACACCTTGACGTTTCCTTATGATGCAGCCTTTGTCTCATAAGAGCCCAACTCACGAAGGCAGCTGATATTCCTCAGCTCAAAAACAGCAGTTTACAATCTTTTGAGACTCAGCAGTTTACAAAAAAATGAAAACTTCAACAATATAATAAAACCTAAATAAAATTCATGAAACCATAAAAACAATTTGTTCTTTTTTTATACATTGCTCCAATGTATCATGACTTTGGGTGGAACTGGGGAGGTCTCTTCATGATTTTTTTTTCTTAAGTTTGAAATTTTGGAAGCTTTTAAGAAGTGATTGGACATCCAGAATGGTATAGGATCTCCTGTTTAAGCTCCTTTCCGACTCTGTTATTCTGTTCTTAGTCAGAGTCCCAATTCAGCAGAAAAAAAATCTATGTCTTCTTTGCACTGAAAATCTTACAAGTCAATTAAACCTAACTGAATTTATGGATTTTTTCCCCCAGAAACCACCTTCTTTTGAAAATGGACTTTCCAGTCAAGGTTGATTGTGACTTAATGTTCTGACTTAACCATGAAAGTCAGCTGAGTGACCCTGGGCCAGAGGCAGAAAGTCAGTCAGTCAGTCAGTCAATAATAAATAATAGGATTTATTTAATGAGCATGAAGACTGGAGCATTTTCAGAGTTCTTTGACAGAGGATTGTTTTCCTTTGGTTTTATGCTGAGCCCCAGGAATTCCTGTCGATCCCTAATCATAAAATAGTGTGTAGTTTTCTTCCTTAGAGCAGCAACACAGAGTGACATTTTGTTCTTTACAACAGGAACGTTGTGTAAATCTGTCATGGCAAAAGCTCAGACTGACAGCCCCTTTTCTGCTTCCTGAGCCATCAGACCAGCCACCCTGTGCATTTCCTGAAGTCAACCACAGTTCATCACTTTAAATGAAATCTGGCATTGAGAAAGGGAGCTACCAGATTCCTCCTGATTTTTGTGTTTTAGGATTTCTATGTCTTGGTGTTTAGCATAAGTGCTGTTCCCATGCAGGAAACTGGGGAAGAAGAGAGCCAAGAGGATTTAAAGGCATTTAATCAGGATCAGCCAATTGTTCTGAGGGATCTACTGCTTGCCTTAAATCAACTAAAGCCAATTCTATTGACTGCAGGGCCACAAACCTCAACAATGGAAAAACCAATGTAATCCAGATATGCTCACATCTGGACCCATCTGGGGCCAGATTTCTCTCCTACCACCCTCCAGCCTGCCAAAGAGCCCAGACTTTCCCTCCCTGCAGCCTCTGACCTTTTATGGCCACGTCCAGAGGTTCCTGCAGCCGATCGTGCTCCACGTGGCACCGATAGCGTTCCCTCTCTTTGGGATCGATCCGGACGCTGAGCCAGTAGTGGTAGGTCCCATCCGCATTGGGGGCCACAGGCCCATGGTGGGTGTCCTGGAGCCAGACCTCCCCGTCCCTCGTCCAGGAGGCATCGATCTCCCTGGGGTAGAAGCCATCTATGCGGCAGATGTGCGTCTCCATCCCATCCTCCTCTTCCTTCTTGCTGCTCACCGTCACCACTGGGGGATCTGCACATATACCAGAATTAACTCTGAGCCCCTCCAGAGCCTGGAAGGTGGATGAGAAACTTGGAGGGGCAGGAAAATCTCCCACTGCTTAGTTTGAACCAAAAGATTTACATTCCACACCTGCAGTGTCTCCATGACTTTTAGGAAATGCTCCAAAACTGGAAAATGCCCAACCAGAAGGATTCCTGATTTTGAATCCCTTCCAGGGACTCAGCCTGAAAAACCTCCAGCAGCAAATTGAGGGTCTAACTAAATTCAGCTCTGACTCCTTTGAACTCTGAGAGATTTGGGGCTGCTCCCTTCAGGGGAGGGATAGTGGAGATGCTCTTGAGGGGTTCCCTTTAAAAAATAACAACACGGATGTTTCTCCTTACTTTTGGGGTCCACTTCTCCAGATCTGAGGCTGTTCTAGGGCTCTTTCAAGAGACACAACCACAGTTTCAGGATTATCTATTTTCTTTAGCATAGGGCAACACTTTCCCAGGGGGGGAGGGGAGGGGGGGGCAGAATGGGAACCAAAGCAATGAGCTCAGGGCTTTAGGAATCTCACCCTGGTTAATTTGGGAAACAGGTTCTCTCTCTCAAAGGGGAGCAGAGAGAGGTGAGGCCAGTGGAAGAGAGAGGAGCTGTTGGCAATTGTGGGGAGGGGTCTCTAATGGATTCTGATCTCACCCAGCTGATCCTGGAGGGATCAAGGACCCCAGAGAGGAGCATGTAGGGCCAGAAGGAGAAGGATGGTACAGGAAAGAAAAAGGGGGAAATATTACAATGTGAGCAGGAAGCCCTGAGGGGTGAGGGAGGGTTCCTGAAGGTGGGGAAGGGGTTGCTTTCTGGGGAAGTCACTCAAGTCAAAGATAAGGAAGCTGTTTGAGGTTTAAGAAAAAGACCCACAGAATCTGTGGGTTCCCCCCCCCCACTTTAACCTGGGCCATTACTGTGTGGAGGCACTGATAATGTCCTATTAATGGTAGGCGCCCCCTGGTGATGGGGGGTGGGAGATGTATCGTCAGATGCAAGGAGGGAGCCCCCTGTGGGATGTGGGGGGAAAGGAGAGTTGCTGGGAGGAATGTTTTAGAATGCCTCCCTGACCAGGGGAACCAAACAGGCTTCCCAAATTCTGGAGAGAAACTGGAAGGGGACGAAGAGGATTCTTTCCCTGGCATCCAGGTTGCAAACCAGAACCGAAAGGGGCAGAATGTGTCCAAAAATCTGTCCATAAAGGAGGAAACTTCAGCCTGGGTCCAGATACTCACCTGTCCTCAGCAGCATCTCCTTCCTGTAGGGCAGGTACTTCTTTATCCAGTCAATGCATCCCTTCTCCAGGTAGGACTTAATGTACTGATTTTGTGCTGGAAGAGCATCCCATATCCTCTGGGTGATCTGGGCTTGGGGTTCAGGAGCCACCCAGGTGAGGGTCTCCTTGTCGAAGGTGATGTAGGTCTTCCCTTCGTAGCCATATTGCAAAAACCCTCCTTTGCTCCTGTTTCCCTGGAGTTCACAGCCATACATATGCTGCCATGTGTGAAGGCCTGAAAGAGGGACAGGAGGATGGTTTGGGGAGTCCTCAGGAGATACAGAGCACCCCCCTCCCTACAGGGATTGGAGACTGGAAGGAGGCACTGACACATCTATTTCCTCCATAGCAATTCCCCCCAATTGTTCCATTTCAGCACCATTGTTCAATTTCATCTTTACATTAGTTTTTATATTCTCATTGAAAAGGTTTAATACAAATTATATTATACTATATATATTATATAATATAAGGTGGCTCCCCTCCACTATGTCAGGTCTCCTCCCTCTTTTCTCCACCAGGGGGAGCCCTCTGGGTCCAGCTCTGCTCCCCTGAGAGGCCAGCAGGGGGCCTGGAGGGATCTGGGGAGACCCTCAGGGATCAGGGGCTGAACTGGCAGACTTCTGGGGTCTGCCTGGAGGGGGGGAGGGGCAAGGAAAAGATGGAAGAGGGGGGGGGCTGCACCTCCTTAGGATGAAAGGAGAGACAATGGCTGATGTTTATGGAGAAGGTTTATATCAGCCAAAAGCAGCCTATCCTTACACACACATTTCCTTGCAACCCCCCGAAATAAGTTTCCTCGAAGGTAAATCTTGTCCCCCAAAGATGGCAGACAGGGGGCTGCTAAAAAAGGACTCCCCCCCCTCCAGGGCAGCCCCACCAAGAGGGCAGGGCAGGAGTTAATCCTGAAGGACCAAGAATGGGAAGCCATGACTTCTGGAAGGATCCCAAATGGAGGTTTCTTTTCTATCTTTCCCCATCAAGATTGGGGGGATCCTGGAAGTGGCCCTGAGATGCCCACCACAAGACCCACCCCCCATTTGGGCCTCCTAGCCTCTCCTTCAAACTGGAGGATAAGAAGAAGCTCCTGGCATTTTGCCCCCCCCTCATTCCTCCAAAAAGGGGGTGAAGGAAAGGGATCTAGTCTCCCCAAGTAGATCTGCACTTGATCCCTCATTTCTCTGGGGTGGAAACAGAGAGAAGGATGAGGACCTGCTTCCCCCAGGATCTCCTTAGGATCCATCTGCCTGTTTTTTGGGGGGGGGGATCTGTGATTTTTTTTCCTCCCCCACAGCAGGAGATCCTCCAAGGTCAGACCCTCCAACTTTCATGGGGGGAAGGGGAGATTTCGGTCTCTTTTTACCTCAGTTTATATCATATCCATATCAATATTCAGATAGATAAATAGATAACTTTTAAAAAGTGTTCATTAACTGCAATTGGCAGAAAATGTCAGCTATGGAGGTAAGGACAAACATACATTGATATTTAATATATCAATATACAGACAGATAGATCGATAACTCTAAACGTCTTTTCATCATTTTCAACAATGAACATATTAAAAAAAGACTTTTTAAAAGGTCTGGAAGCAGCCTTTTCCTTTTATTTATTATTTATTTATTTTTATTTCATTAGATTTTTATACCGCCCTTCTCCCGAAGGACTCAGGGCGGTGTACAGCCAGATAATAAAAACCCCACAATAAACACATTTAAAACAAACTTAAAACCAAGCATATTACATAAATGGCCGAAATTTAAGAATTTAAAACCCTAAAATGCATAAAAATCCCAATTAAAATTAATAAAACTTTCAAGCCAGTCCCGCTTGAATAAATAAACGCGTTTTCAGCTCACGGCGAAAGGTCCGAAGATCAGGCAATTGGCGTAAACCAGGGGGAAGTTTGAAGGGACCCCCCTTTCTCCCCCCTCTGGTTCCTGGGAAGGGGAATATGGGGCCGGAGGAGCCACCCGACCCATCACTCACCTTTGCTCTGATTACCCATCACTCACCTTTGCTCTGATTGTAGCGACTCCTCAGAGTCTCCAAGTTTTCTTTGAACAGCTCCTCACGGTCATGTGCTATGTGGGTCTCTCTCTCCCAATACTGGGGATCCTCCTTCCCCACCTTCTCCATCCAGGAGACTCGAGGCTGCACTTTCCGGGTGTGGCTGTCATAGTGATCTAAGATTTGATCATCCATGTACCCCACAGAGACAAAGTGGGGCTGCCCCTGATTGGGGTCCGCAATGGAGAAGAAAAAGTACTTCAGGGAGTGGGAAGAGGCGCCTGGAAGGGAGCCAGAGGGCCAGAGTTAGGGGGCTTCAGTCAAGGACCCTGATCCCATGGAGGCTCCCATCTGGGGCTCTGGGGAGAATGAAGGAAGAAGAAGATGGAGAAGAAGAAGGAGAAGGAGGAGGAGGAGGAGGAGGAGGAGGAGGAGGAGGAGGAGGAGGAGGAGGAGGAGGAGGAGAGAAGAAGAAGAAGAAGAAGAAGAAGAAGAAGAAGAAGAAGAAGAAGAAGAAGAAGAAGAAGAAGAAGAAGAAGAAGAAGAAGAAGAAGAAGAAGAAGAAGAAGAAAGTTGGGGGGTGGAGGAGGAAGGGGGGACGGGAGGGGGAGATGGTGGCAGAAGAGGCAGGAGATGGAATGAGGGAGCGACTGAGAGGGAAAGAAGCAGCTTCTGGAGGACCTGAAGGACCCCCTCCTGGATTGCTCAGTCTCTGCCCCAAGGAAGCTGCAATCACCCCACAGGTAAAAAAGGGATTCCAGCCTCCCGGAAGCCCAAAAGCAGCAGGAAACCCCACCTGGACACCCCAAGTTTCTATTCACAGAAAAAAAGAGTAGCTGCAGATTTTAGGGAAGATTTTATAAAATGGGGGAGGGAACGGGAGAGAGGGAATCCAGGTGAGATCAGAGGCCATGGGATCCTTAGGGGAAACCAAAATGTGGGAAGGCAAATAGGGGGAGGGAAGGGAGCAGGAATGAAGCCACTTAGCCCACCCACCAACCCTGGCTGGAAACAGAGACCATGGGATCCTTAGGGGAAGCAACAAAGGGGGGGTCAAGGAAGGGAGCAGCAATGGAGCCTCCCAAATCTTCTTCCTGTTCCCCCCCCCATGGCTGGAAAATGCCCCCTCCCCTCCCAGAATTCAGCCATCTCAGCAGGAATCGGCTTTGAATCCAGGACTCAGTGGGGCTCCTCCTCATTTCAGAGAAAATTTCACTCTGATTATCCCAAGATTTCTTCATTTCAGCAAAACGAAAGGAAAAAAACTAAATAAAGAGAATCAAGCCGGGTCCTCCCAACACCAGAAGCCATAATCTGATCCAATTCTACAGAGGAATTATTGAGTCTGTCATTTGCACCTCTATAACTGTCTGGTTCGGTTCTGCAACCCAACAAGAAAAACACAGACTTCAGAGGATAATTAGAACTGCAGAAAAAATAATTGCTACCAACTTGCCTTCCATTGAGGACCTGTATACTGCACGAATCAAGAAGAGGGCCGTGAAAATATTTGCAGATCCCTCGCATCCTGGACATAAACTGTTTCAACTCCTACCCTCAAAACGACGCTATAGAGCACTGCACACCAGAACAACTAGACACAAGAACAGTTTTTTCCCGAAGGCCATCACTCTGCTAAACAAATAATTCCCTCAACACTGTCAGACTATTTACTGAATCTGCACTACTATTAATCGTTTCATAGTTCCCATCACCAATCTCTTTCCACTTACGACTGTATGACTATAACTTGTTGCTGGCAATCCTTATGATTTATATTGATATATTGATCATCAATTGTGTTGTAAATGTTGTACCCTGATGAACGTATCTTTTCTTTTATGTACACTGAGAGCATATGCACCAAGACAAATTCCTTGTGTGTCCAATCACACTTGGCCAATAAAATTCTATTCTATTCTATTCTATTCTAAAGAGCCACAGATCACCGACACAGGCAGGAAGGAGGATCCAGGCGGAGGGAATTGGGCGAAGAAAGCCTGGAAGTTTGTGAACTGACCTGATCACGTGCAAACGCCGCTTTCCAACAATCTTCACTTTGCGGGAGAGAAAGAATTGAGCTTCGGGACGCCCAGGTAGACTTGACTGACATCTGGAGGGGCCACCCTTGTCCTGTTCCCAAAGGGGCCTACTCCCAAAGTGGCCGGGGGGGGGGAGGAGCGGACTAGAAAGAGGACCGAATCAGGATTCTCCTTTTGGGAATAAACTTTTTTTGGGTGGGGGGGGAGAGAAAGATTCCCTTGCAGATAAAAAGGGCGACTCCCCCCCAGAGGCCCCCAAAGGGACTCACCGAAGCAGCTCTCTCGTAGGGCGACCGCCACCAACACCAGGAGCAGGAAGGGCGCAGAGCGCAGAGCCATCCTGGCCGCGATCCTCCACCTGCGCTCCGCTCTCCTGAAGTCTCAGGCAAACCAAAGGGAGTTCCGGGTGGCCAACAGCGCAACAATCCAGAGCCCGCTGGCGATTGGGCGAACCCAACCAGTAGAAAAAATGTAACCCCATTTCCGTCATTGGTTGCTAGGCAGATGTCCAAGCGCGACCAATGAGAGAAGCCTATCAGGGAACCTGCTTCCAGGGATTCCGCCTCTTGGGGGAGGGGCGGAACTGCGGGGCTGGGAAAAGAGGGAGGATTCTCTGGGCCTGGGGGGAGGGGCTCAAGGGAGGAGGAGGGGAGACTCCGCACAGCCCCTCCCAGCCTGGGGGGGTGAGGGGAGCTGCCAAAAAGCCAAGGGGGTCTTGGGCTGCCTCAACAGAGGGAGAAGATCAAGATTAGGAGAAGCGATAAAGCCGGTTTATATTGCACTAGTGAAGCCACACTTGGTATGCTGGGTACAACTCTGGTGACCAGGATAGGAAAAACCACTGAGACCCTAGAAAGTGTTCCGAGAAGAGCAAGGAAAGATGATAAAGGATCTGGAAGCCAAATCATATAGGATGAAGAGACTCAAGGAAGGAGGTGTCTCTGGCAGAGAAGAATCGGGGTGGGGGGACATGATAACTGCCTCCCAGTACTTGGGGAGGGGGGTCAGGAAGGGGGCGGTTGCCACAAAGAAGAGGGGATCGGCTTCTCCTCCAAAGCTCCAGAGGGCAGGAGAAAAGAAAAATGGGTGGAAGTTTGTTAAAGAGAGATTCCATCTAGAAGGAAGGAGAGAATTTCTAACAGTGAGAATGTTTACTCAATGGAATAGTTCGCCTCCTGGAGTTGTGGCTGCTCAAAAACAGATGGGACAGTCTTTTGACCAGGATGGTATAAGTTCTCCTACCTTAAGCTGGAGGTTGGACTGGAAGCAGAGGTGGGTTTCAGCAGGTTCTGACCAGTTCTGGAAAACCGGTAGCAGAAATTTTGAGTAGTTCAGAGAACCAGTAGTAAAAATTCTGACTGGCCCCACCCCCATCTATTCTCTGCCTCCCAAGTCCCAGCTGATTGGGAGGGAATGGAGATTGTACAGTAACCTTCCCCTGGAGTGGGAAGGGAATGGAGATTTTACACTATCCTTCCCCTGCCACGCCCACCAAGCCATGCCACGCCCACCAAGCCACACCCACAGAACTCATAGTAAAAAGATTTGAAACCCACCACTGACTGGAAGACCTCTGAGGTCCCATCCAGCCCTATGATTCTATGTTCCAGGTCAGAAACTCCGACTGATCTTCGCTGGGGATGAAAATGCTCAAAGGCTCTTGTGGCATTTTCAAGACAAAGCTGGCCAGTCAGAGGTGTCTAATAAATAAATATATTTCTAAAAGCTTTGATTCAGAAGGAGGTGCTCAAATATTGACTGAATTCTCACCAAATGCTTTAAATCAGGCGTGTCCAACCTTTTAGCTTCCCTGGGCAGCACTGAGTGAAAAGGGATTGCCTTGGGCTGCGTATAAATTATATAATATAGTTAACATATGCTTCTTTTACCTTTTATCTTGTTTATTATAACATTAAAAGTTTTGTGGGGCTTCATTATTAGCTGCCCAAGGCTGAATGTGACTCTCCTGTTGCAGGTTGGACGTCTGCTTTATAGGATCTCAAAGATGGGAGCTCTTGAGGGCATCTGGGGAGCCCAAAAGGAATTGGGGTAACCCCTTTTCACTCCTCCTTGCCCAGAAAGCATCTGCTATACAGGTAGTCCTTGACTTACAACCTTTCGTTTTGTGGCTGTTCGAAATTACAGTGGCACTGAAAAAAAGACATATGACCATTGTTCAGACTTATGGACATTTCAGCATCTTCATGGCTCATGTGATTTACATTTGGATGCTTGGCAACTGACTCATATTTATGACAGTTGCAGAGTCCCCCAGTCATGTGGCCCCTTTTGCAACCTTTTGACAAAGTCAATGGGGAAGCCACAATAACTGTGTTATTAACTTAACAACTGTGGCAAGAATGGTCGTAAAACGGGGCAAAAGTCACTTAACAAATTTCTTAGCAACATAAATTTTGGGCTCAATTGTGATCATAAGTTGAGGACTTTCTGAAATATGGGGGGCATCTTTCCCATCAATCAGGGGTCTCCCCATTCTTGGGCCCCTGCATCATACTGGGCAGCTGAGGAGCCCAGAGAGGATCTCCCAGGAGGAGGAGAAGCTGCCCTTCTGCAAGGGGACCAGGACGGCTCTGGCCGGTCTCCCGAAGGGCCCCTGGGTGAGGCTCAGAGACCAGCCACTTGGCCAACAGCCTGAGGCAAGAGAAACATCTGGACACAGGAGCAAAAAGGCTGCCTCCTCCCCTAGAAGCCCCCAGGAGCCCCCCAGTTTTTGCCTCGGTTCCTCCCCTTCCTGCCACTCAAAGTGAAATCAGGGTCTCTGAACAGCCAGGAGGGGAAAATCCTTGTTATTTCCAACTTCCAACAAGAAGCAGCAACTCAGGTGAGAAGAAAGCAAAACCATTTATTTTCAGCAAACTATTTTCGTATTCTTACAGTACTGTATGTGTGCAATGGTTAGGGGGAAAGGAGCCAGGCCAAACTGGATCTCATGCTCCATTTTTTTTAAATTCGCATTTATATTCTCCGAAAATTCAGGGCGGCTCACACTATGTTAGCAATAGTCTTCATCCTATTTGTATATTATATACAAAGTCAACTTATTGCCCCCCAACAATCTGGGTCCTCATTTTACCTACCTTATAAAGGATGGAAGGCTGAGTCAACCTTGGGCCTGGTGGGACTTGAACCTGCAGTAATTGCAGGCAGGTATGTTAATAACAGACTGCATTAGTCTGTTGAGCCACAAGAGGCCCTTGTGGCCATTTTTCTTAGAACTGACAATTTTATTTTATTTTACGTAAAAGATTAAAATCCAAAAGAAAAGGATTGAACAGAGACAGAACAAAACTAAAGAAAAACATTGAAAAAAATTAATGAAAAAACAGGAAAAGACATATTATGCCCCGCCCCCAGCTGAACACTTGGAAATCTATTGCAACAATAATAGCTTCCCCCCTTGCAAAAGAGATCCAAAATTTATAATCTTGTAGATCTATTTGCAGCCTAACTGACCTGTCACACATGTGAAAGGAAAAATAGTTAATAGTTGAACAACAGCAAAGTTAAAATTCAGAGCACTCTGTTAACAATAAATGTCTGTTGTTATAATTTATTCATAGAAAGTTTACACAATTTCTTATTTATCACAAACTGCTCCAATTATTATCTCTGAGTCCAGTGTTAAATACTTCTGTTTGGTTCTTAATTGTGGAAGCTTTCCTTAGGACGTTCAGCATGTCATGATTGGGGGAAGTTTCCTGTTTCATTTTTCTAAACTCTGAAAATCCATAAATGGCAGTACATGCTACATACTATTCATTATACAATTTACACCAACAAAATAAGAGAGAGAAAAAAACCTCCACTTTCAATCCAAGCAATTATGATGGAGATTAACATTAAAGTAATGTTACTTTAAAGCAGTGGTCACCAACCAGTGGTCCGTGGACCACTGGTGTTCCGCGAGAAAATTTCGGTGGCCCATAGAAAAATTATTTGCATTTTTATATTGCACTAAATACTATTTATCTTTTAAAAAAATCATATTAGTAGTGCACAGGATTTAAAATTATGGATTTAATGGTCCCTGAGGTCCGAAAGGTTGGTGACCCCTGCTTTAAAGTAGCTTTCTCCCTTAAAATAAAACTCTGCCCTTAAAGTAAAACTCTTCATTCTATTCCTCACTCCATTCAATATGGGCCTTTCTCTAAAACCTGTTAATCAGCAGAAGCCCATTAAAGGTCACCAGAAATAACAATATAGTTGCTACAAGCTATATTACAAAGCTATTTACAAGCTATACAAGGCAGTTTGATGTAGTGGTTAAGGCACCAGGCTAGAAAGCGACTGTGAGTTCAAGTCCTGCCATAGCCACGAAAGTCAGCTGGGTGGGCCAGTCATTCTCTCTGACCCCAACCCACTTCACAGGGTGGTTGTGGGGAAAATAGGAGAAGGTGTGTTGGAGTTTCTGCGTTTTCCTGCCTTTTTCTTCTTTGACTTCCGCATGCCATTTGATTTACCTCTCAGGTACCATCTCAGGGGTTGCCACAAAGAAGAGGGAGTCGGGTTGTTCTCCAAAGCACCTGAGGGTAGAACAAGAAGCAATGGGTGGAAACTGATCAAGGAGAGAAGCAACTTAGAACTAAGGAGAAATTTCCTGACAGTTAGAACAATTAATAAGTGGAACGACTTGCCTGCAGAAGTTGTGAATGCTCCAACACTGGAAATTTTTAAGAAAATGTTGGATAACCATCTGACTGAGATGGTGTAGGGTTTCCTGCCTGGGCAGGGGGTTGGACTAGAAGGCCTCCAAGGTCCCTTCCAACTCTGTTGTTATATTATATATTACCACAGAACGTTTCTGTGTTCCTGATTCCCTTGTGTGCTGCAACTATAAATGTTAAATATATTTATATATCTAAATGACAAATTTGTCTCAGTGTCTTTTGACTTCATCTGGAGAGCTGCTACGTCGTTTCTTGACAAATCTCCCCTTTGCAGCTCTCTGAGCCTCCTGATCCAAGACAGTCAGATCCCAAAAGGAGTCACAGTTTGGCCTTGCAGTAGAAGAGTTTGGGAGCAGGCAGAGCCCCCCCTTCCCAGAGCCCCTCCGGATCTCCCCCAAATTCCTTCCCTTGCAGCCTTTGAGATGAGTAGGGGAGAGAAGAGGGATTTCCCAAAGTATCTTCACCATCAGTTAGTCCTTGGACCTCAAAGCCCCCATTTCCCTCCCTTCCTCCTCCCCACACAGACCCCAGTGGGGCCACTCACCTGCAAGGGGGCTGCTAAATGGCCACGTTCCTCCCTGCATTGGAAAAAGAGAGACACACAGAATGAGAGGATAGGATAGGATAGGGATAGGGACAGGGATAGCTTTGTCCTGATCTTCTTTCTCTTCACCATTAAACCTCTGGAGCTTCATGAACCTCTCAGAGGAGACCAGTCTATTCATTTAGTTTACTATTAAACTTCTATGCCATCCATCCGTTCAAGGTGACCCTAGGAAGCTTACAATAAAATGTCATGTAAAACATTTACTAAATAAAGTAAAAAAACAGATTTCCCCCACCAGATCATGTTGCCATTTACTCCAGTGGCGAAATCCAAATTTTTTTACTACCAGTTCTGTGGACGTGGCTTGGTGGGCGTGGCAGGGGAAGGATACTGCAAAATCTCCATTCCCACCCCACTCGGGGGCCAGCCGAAGGTGGTATTTGCCGGTTCCCCAAACTACTCAAAATTTCCACTACCGGTTCTCCAGAACCTGCTGGATTTCACCCCTGCTCCAAAGGGGGTCAGGCTCCACCATGCAGACTCTGGGCTGCCTTCCCTGCCTGAATGAAAGTGCCTGGAAATCCAACAGGGAGAGTTTCTCTTCTCCTCCGCAGAAACAAACCAGTGCAAGGAAAGTGAATTTTATAAGTTCCTCCTACTCGAGAAAACAGAGCAACTTCTCACTCAGAGGAAATTTTTCACCCTTCTCATCCTATTGAGGGTTTCTTGTCCTAGATCTTCACTCCCAATATCAGCCTGGCTGTTATGAAAAGGGGGCCTCCTTCCTTCCCCAGCTTAGTTCTTAGGAGGAAAAAGCACAACTTGTTCTGTCCTCCTCCGCCTCCGTCCGAATGATGGCTTAATTAGCCGGCACTATCAGCTCTGGCTGCAAAAGAGCCAGCGTCTGCCAAGAGCCCTTGTTATTTTCCATGACGCTGGTGAGTCACAACCTTCAGCTCTAGTCAATCAGTGGATTTGCCTGTTACAAAGAGACACACCAGCTCTCGCTGCTTTTTATATCCTGTGGGGTGTGGCTCCATGACTCAGCACTTCCTAGGCCTCATTATCTCTTCCACCTGGCCTGCTTCTGGCTCCTGGAGCTGAGCCAGGGAAGCCGGTGCTCTCGAGGTAAGTCCTGACGGCCCTTCCCCCTCACTGTCCAAGTCACTTTCTGGCAGCAGGCCCGACTCCAAGTCATTTCCAGGCAGGGGGCCAGGTTCAGGGGCTGGAGTCACAACACAACTCTGCAGCTTCATGAGTTTTTTTTTGTTTTTAAACGCACACATACACACACACACTCCTCAAGTGATGGTGCCTCTGAGGCCTGTTCTAAGTTGGAAATTACATGGAAAGAGGACAATTCACTCACTTGGTGCTGCATTGTAGTCATCTTGACGTCTCTCTGCAAGGACAAAAATCAGTGAAAGCTCAAAAGAAGCCACCAGAGATCATCCAAACTCTCCCTCTGTAGGAGGAAGAACCCCAGGAGATACTTCACAGACCCTTTTTTCCCCTTTATAAAGAAAGTAAGATCTTCAAAAATACAAATGTATCTCCTGATTTGCCCCAAGAGAGACCTGCTGCCTCTGAGATGGATGGAAGGGAATTGGGGGAAGCAGCAGAAGCAGCTGGGAGGAGAGGAAGATTTTCCTGGAAATCCTTCTCTGCTGCTCTTTGGTCAAAGCCTTTGAAAGGGACGAAGGAACTGGGATGCCTCTTCCCAATTCAGAAGAAGACGGGACTGCCTGAATCTCAGACTCAGCTGAATGGAGACTGGAGTCCCAGCAAGAGGCTGAGATCTCAGATGCTCCCCAAGAGGGCTGGGAAAACAGGACAGAAGGAAGCCCAGAAGAAGCTCCCCAAAGGAAGAGATTTGGGGGGAATCTCCCCATCTTCCTTCCACCCCCCCCCAAAAAAGATACTTACTGATGAATACCAGGATCCCAGCAATCACACACACCAGGACAAGAGCAGCCACAACGCAGCCGATTATGAGCCCCAGGTTGGATTTTGGTTCTGAATTGGGAGAAAGATCAGATCACTGAAGGAGAACCTCAAACAATCTTCCCAATCAGGGCCGCGGTGTAGCTCAGGCTGTAAGACAGCCTGTTATTAAAACACAGCTGCTTGCAATTACTGGAGGCTCGAGTCCCACCAGGCCCAAGGTTGACTCAGCCTTCCATCCTTTATAAGGTAGGTAAAATGAGGACCCAGATTGTTGTGGGCAATAAGTTGACGTTGTATATAATATGCAAATGAATGACGACTATTGCTAACATAGTGTAAGCCGCCCTGAGTCTTCGGAGAAGGGCGGGATATAAATGTAAATTTAAAAAAAAAAAGAGAGAGACCTAAAGAAGTGAAAGCTGGAAATACCCCAAATTAAAAACTTCACGGGCTCATTTTTGTGTCCTTCTCAAGGTAACATGAAGAGGCCTTGTTAACCATTGTTAGAGGACGTGGCCTCATGACGCTCCCTCCTTCTCACACCAGCCCAGCATGAAGGCAACTGAATTCATATTTTGATTCAAAAACAGCCCTTTGCCACCTTGTGACTCGTAGCAGCTTTCAAAACAAAAACTTCACCAACACAATAATGTAAACAAAATTTGTTAAACAAAAACATTTTTGTTCTTTTTATAGGCTGCCCCAATGACTCTGAATGGAATTGGGCAGATCTGTATACTTTTTTCCTTCAGTTTGAGTGTTTGCATATTATTTAAAGTAAAATAGTTCATATCACAGCCGTTTTTTTTAAGTACATACTTTTCATTTCTTTGTCCAGTTCAAAAATAGCATAAAATTGTATTTTGTGCTTTCAGAACTTCAGCATGAAAATAGAATATGGATGGTCTCACAAATGGCAGGAATAGAATAATGGAATAAGAGAGTTGGAAGGGACCTTGGAGGTCTTCCAGTCCAACCCCCTGCTCAAGCTAGAGTCCCTATACCGTTCCAGACAAGTGGCTCTCCAGTCTTATCTTAAATGCTTCCAGTGATGGAGGACCCACAACTTCTGAAGGAAAGTCCTTCCACTGATTAATTGATCTCCCTGACAGGAAATTTCTCCTTAGTTCTAGGTTGCTTCTCTCCTTGTTTAGTTTTCATCCATGGCTTCTTGTTCTACCCTCAGGTGCTTTGGAGAATAGCTTGACTCCCTCTTCTTTGTGGCAACCCCTGAGATACTGGAACATATCATGTCACCCCTAGTCCTTCTTTTCATTAAACTAGAAATGCCCAATTCCTGCAACTGCTCTTCATATATTTTAGCCTACAGTCCCCTAATCATCTTTGTTGCTCTTCTCTGCACTCTTTCCAGAGTCTCAACATCTTTTCTATATCGTGGCAACCAAAACTGGATGAAAAATTCCAAATATGGTCTTACCAAGGCATTATAAAGTGGTATTGCTTGGGGGGGAGGGGAGGAGAACTTTAAATGTAAATTTCTCTTGCACAAAATGCAGGATTCCCATTGAACAGCAATCATGCCACTTGTGAATTGATGCTTGCTATAAACAACAACAAAAATAAAAAGAATAAATTATTTTGCCTGAGATATCAGCATAACAATTCCATTTGAATATTTCTTGTATCATGGTGACAATCATCAATTGAAAACTTGAACCTGAATTTTGCAATTTTGGAAGTCCAGTGTACGTAAAGGACACTTATGAGCATATACAGAATTCTTTCAGAGTGAGTTTTTTTCCTTGGGTTTTTATTTTGAGCCTCAGGAATTCACATATCATTATCATAAAATAATGTGCAACTTCTTTCCTAGAGAAGCAACACAGAGTGACCTTTTGACCTTTAAAGCAGGAAACCCTCTTAGTCTCCGATGGAAAAAAAATTCAGACTTGGGAGCCTCTTTTCTGACTCCTGGTGCATCAGTCCAGCCACTCTCTGCATTTCCTGAAGGCAGCTGCAGTTCCTCAATTTTAGTCAAAATTTGCCTTCAGAAAAGGGGCTACCAGACGACTCCTGATTCTTCGACTTTAGGAAATGCAAACAAAAGCAAATCTCTTTCTGGTGCTCAGCGTAACTGCTGCTTTTCTGCTGGGGGCAAGAAACAGGGAAGGCCTAAGAGAGGATCTAAGGGAATTTTATCAGGATTGGCCAAGTATTGTGATGGGATTCTGTAGTTTCCATCATCTGAAGTCACTTCTATGGTCTGGTCCCTTCAGCTTTACCAACCTCAAACACTGGGAAAACCAGTGGATTAAAGGTCAGGTATGTTCACATCTGGACACAGCTGGGGTCAGATTTCTCTCTCACAACCCTCCAGGCTGCCAAAGAGCCCAGCCTTCCCCTCCCTGCAGCCTCTCACCCTTCAAAGCCACGTCCAGAGGCTCCTGCAGGCCGTCATGTTCCACGTGGCACCGATAACGGTCTCTCTCTTCGGGGTCGATTTGGATGCTGAGCCAGTAGTGATAGGTCCCATCTGCATTGGGGGCCAGAAACCCATGGAAGGTGTCCTCCAGCCAGACTTCTCCGTCCCTCCTCCAGGAGGCATCGATCTCCCTGGGGTAGAAGCCATGGACATGGCAGACGTGCGTCTCCATCCCATCCTTCACTTCCGTCCTGCTGCTCACCGTCACCTTTGGGACCTCTGCAGAAACACCAGAATTAACTCTGAGCCCCTCCAGAGCCTGGAAGGTGGATGGGAAACTTGGAGGGGCAGGAAAATCTCCCACTCTTTCCCTCTCCACACATGTTGCATCTCCAAGAGTTTGGGGAAATGCTCCAAATCTGGAAAATGCTCAACAAGGATTCCTGATTTTGGGTCCTTCCCAGAGACTCAGCCTGAAAAACCTTCAGCAGCAAATTGAAAGTCCAAGAAAGTTCCACTCTGACTGCTTTGAACTCTGAGTGATCTTGGGTGGCTCCCTTCAAGGGAGGGATAGTGGAGATGGTCTCTTAAGTTCCCTTTTAAGACAACAAGACAGAAGTTGCACCCTACTTTTTGCATCCTCTTCTGCTCCCCTGAATCTGAGGCTGCTCCAGGCCTCTTTCCAAAGGACACAACCCCAATTTTAAGAGGAAGAGAGATCAAAGGGAATCTCACACTGATCAATTTGGAAGAGATTTTGTCTCTCAAAAGGAGGGGAGGGCAGAGAGAGAGGATGTTAATGGAAGAGCGAGACAGTCGTCCCCAGGCAGGGAGGGGCTGTTGGCGATCATCAGTGTGTGTGTGTGTGTGTGTGTGTGTGTGTGTATTTCCCCATTGATCCCAATGTCATCCAGTTGATCCTGGAGGGATCAAGGGCCCCAGAGGGGAAGGGGTAGATCTAGGCGAGGGGAGTGTTCTAGATGGTACATTAATAAAGGTTTCTAGGAAAAGATTATAGTCTATGAGCCCCCCTGTGGGGTGAGGGGGTGTCCCTGAAGGTGGGGAGGGGGTTGTTTTGAGGAAAGGCTCACTAAGAATTCTGGGAACCTGTTTGAGGGTTAAGAGAAAGATTGACAGAAACTTTGCTCCTCCCTCGGAAAGAAAAGAAGCCCCTTATTCATGGGCCTTTTGGCCCAAGTGGGGCCACTGCTAGTGTCTTATTAATGGTAGAAGTGGAACCCCCCAATGATGGGCATGGGAGGTGCACCGTCAGGGACAAGGCTGGGAGGGAGCCCCCTGTGGGATGTGGGGGGAAGGAGAGTTAATGGGGGGGAAATTAAGGCTGCCCACCACTCTCAGCTACACTTTGGCTAGCGGAGGTTTCACTGAATAGCCCCAAATGGTGGCCTCACTCTGGGCAGTGAACAAGACACCACTAAGTGATTTTCCTGCCTGATCCACACAGACACCCGCAAGGCAAAGGCCGCATTTCCTGGTGCATTGAATCGCTGCCTGGCAATAGGAACCAAACAGTTCTTCCCATGTCCTGGAGAGGTGCTGGGAGGGGAGGAGGAGGATCCCCAGCAGGGCAAACAGACTGAAGACCAGGGACCCAAAGGGGCTGAATGTGTACAAGAAATCCAGCCATAAAGGAGGAAAGTCCAGTCTGCATTCAGATGCTCACCTGTCCTCAGCAGCATCTTATTCCCGTAGGACAGGTACTTCTCCAGCCACTCAATGCAGATTTCTTCCAGGTAGATCTTCTTTCCCTGAGTCATTCCTGGAAGAGCCTCCCATTTCCTCTGGGTGATCTGGGCCAGGGGTTCGGGAGCCACCCAGGTGAGGGTCTCCTTGTCGAAGGTGATGAAGGTCCTTCCTTCGTAGCCATACTGCCAAAACCCTCCTTTGCTCCCGTCACTCCGGAGCTCACAGCCATATACGTTCTGCCATGTGTGAAGACCTGAAATAGGGACAAGATGATGGTTTGAGGAGTCCTCAAGATAAATAGAGACCCTCCCTCCCTGCAGGGACTTTGACACTGGAGGGAGGCATTGAATCCCCCATTTCCTCCCTAACAATCAAGGGAAAGAAAGCCCCCATCACTAACTGCCCTTCTCCCCTCCCTCGACCCACCTCTCTACATTTTGTCTCCCAGGATGGAGCCCCTGCAGCTCCCCAGGAAAAAGCGAAGCTGGAAAAGCCAGGAGAGGATCCCAAGGGAGACCGAGAAAAGAAGGAGTCACAGAAGAAATGGAGGGATGGAGATCCTTCCATCTTTCCTTCTACCATCTCTGTTGGGGAGACTCTGTGGGGAAAGGAAGGGATCCCAGAGAGGGAACAGTTGCCTGAATCTGGAGCTGCACAGTGGGACTCAGAATCTGTCAGTGGTTTCAATGGTCTCAAAGAGGATTTATTTTATTTATTTATTTATTTATTTATTTATTTATTTATTTATTTATTTATTTATTTATTTATTTAAACTTTTATACCGCCCTTCTTCCGAAGGACTCAGGGCGGTGTACAGCCTGCATTAAAACAATTTATATACACACTAAAATAACAATTAAAAAACTTATTCCATAAAGGCCGAAATTAAAACCGTCCAAATTGACTATATAAAATACCCAGTAAAATACAATTAAAATTTAAAATTTAAAAATTTAAAAATTTAGCAATTAAAAAAAATCAGGCCAGTCCCGCTTGAATGAATAAATAAGTTTTCAGTTCCCGGCGAAAGGTCCGAAGGTCAGGTAATTGGCGTAAATTGGGGGGAAGTTCGTTCCAGAAAGTAGGTGCTCCCACAGAGAAGGCCCTTCCCCTGGGGGCCGCCAGCTGACACTGCTTGGTGGACGGCACTCTGAGAAGACCCTCTCTGTGAGAGCGCACGGGTCGGTGGGAGGCATGTGGTAACAGCAGGCGGTCCCGTAAGTACCCGGGCCCTAAGCCATGGAGAGCTTTGAAGGTGGTAACCAAAACTTTGAAGCGCACCCGGAAGACCACAGGTAGCCAGTGCAGACTGCGCAGGAGTGGTGTTACCCGGGAGCAACGTGATGCTCCCTCAATCACCCGCGCAGCTGCATTCTGGACTAGCTGAAGTCTCCGAGTGCACTTCAGGGGTAGCCCCATGTAGAGAGCATTGCAATAATCCAGGCGAGAAGTGACGAGAGCATGAATGACCGTGCATAAGGCATCCCGGTCTAGAAAGGGGCGCAACTGGCGGACCAGGCGAACCTGGTAAAAAGCTCTCCTGGAGACGGCCGCCAAATGATCTTCGAACGACAGCCGTCCATCCAGGAGAATGCCCAAGTTGCGCACCCTTTCCGTTGGGGCCAGTGACTCGCCCCCAACAGTCAGCTGCGGTTGCAGCTGACTGTACCGAGATGCCGGCATCCACAGCCACTCCGTCTTGGATGGATTGAGTCTGAGTCTGTTTCTCCCCATCCAGACCCGTACAGCCTCCAGACAACGGGACAGCACTTCGACAGCTTTGCTGGGGTGGCCTGGGGTGGAAAAGTACAGCTGAGTATCATCACCGTACAGGTGATAACTCACCCCAAAGCCACTGATGACCTCGCCCAACGGCTTCATATAGATGTTGAACAGAAGAGGCGAGAGATTCGACCCCTGCGGCACCCCACAAGTGAGGTGCCTCGCGGCCGATCTCTGCCCCCCTGTCAACACCGTCTGCGACCGGTCGGAGAGGTAGGAGGAGAACCACCGATAAACGGTGCCTCCCACTCCCAACCCCTCCAGCCGGCGCAGCAGGATACCATGGTCGATGGTATCAAAATACCATCAGGATACCATGGTCGATGAGAGATCTAACAGGACCAAGGCAGAGGAGCAACCCCTATCCCTGGCCCTCCAGAGGTCATCCACCAATGCGACCAAAGCTGTCTCCGTGCTATGCCCGGGCCGGAAGCCGGACTGGAACGGGTCTAGATAGACAGCTTCCTCCAGGTACTGAGGAAACTGCCACGCCACCACACTCTCTACAACCTTCGCCACAAAGTGAAGGTTGGAGACTAGACGGTAATTACCCAAAATAGCTGGGTCCAGGGAAGGCTTCTTGAGGAGGGGTCTCACCACCACCTCTTTCAAGGCGGCGGGAAAGGTCCCCTCCATCAAAGAAGCATTTATAATCCCCCGGAGCCAGCCTCGTGTCACCTCCTGAGTGGCCAGCACCAGCCAGGAGGGGCACGGGTCCAGTAAACATGTAGTGGCATGCAGTCTCCCCAGCAACCTGTCCACGTCCTCGGGAGCCATAAAATCAAACTCATCCCAAACAACATCAACAAGACGCGCCTCAGTCATCTCATCCGGATCATCACAATCTTGGTCCAAGCTATCCTGGAGCTGAGCGATTTTATCGTATAGATAACCGCTAAACTCCTCGGCACGTCCCTGTAAGGGGTCATCCCGCTCCCCCTGGTGAAGGAGGGAACGGGTTACCCGAAACAGGGCGGCCGGGCGGTTATCTGCCGATGCAATGAGGGAGGAAGCGTAGGAACGCTTCGCCACCCTCAGTGCCACTAGGTAGGTCTTTGAAAAAGACCTAACTAGTGTCCGATCAGCTTCGGAACGGCTGGACCTCCAAACACTCTCTAGGCGTCTTCTCCGGCGTTTCATCTCTCTCAGCTCCTCAGAGAACCAAGGAGCTAATTGAGATCTGCGCCGGGTCAGAGGCCGCAAAGGCACGACACGGTCCAAAGCCCCAGCCGCGGCCTGTTCCCAGGCCGCCACTAGTTCTTCAGTCGTGCAGTGGGCAAGATCCTCAGGAAATGGCCCAAGCTCCGTCTGGAACCTCTCAGGGTCCATCAGGCGCCTGGGACGGAACCAACGCATTGGTTCCGTCTCCCTGCGGTGGTGAGTAGCGGTCTGAAAGTCTAGGCGGAGGAGAAAATGATCTGACCATGACACCGGTATCGTCACTAAATCTCTTACTACCAGATCATTAAACCACTGTCCAGAGATATAAATCAAGTCCAGCGCGGATCCCCCCGTGTGGGTAGGGCCATCAGTTATTTGAATCAGGTCCAAGGCCGTCATGGAAGCCTGGAACTCCTGAACCACTGTCGACGACAGGCCGGCCGATGGCAAGTTGAAATCATCCATGACCAACAGTCTGGGGATCTCAACAGCCACCCCGGCAAGCACCTCCAGCAGCTCAGGCAGGGCTGTAGTCACGTAGCAAGGAGCCAGGTACGCGATCAACAGACCCATCTGATTCTTATGGCCCCACCTCACAAGAAGGGATTCACAGCCGGCTATCTGAGGAACAGTGGTCTATCTCGGCTCCAGACCCTCTTTCATAACAACCGCCACCCCTCCACCCCTACCCCGGGCCCTCGGTTGATGGAATGCTCGAAAACCTGGAGGGCACAGTTCAACTAGGGGCACGCCCCCTTCTGCGCCTAACCAGGTCTCCGTAATGCCCATGAAGTCCGTGGATTCCCCCTGAATAAGGTCACAAATCAGGGGGGCTTTATTAACCATGGACCGGGCGTTACACAACATCAACCGGAGGCCCGGGCTCTGAGGATCCTGGCCTTCCGGGGAACGGGGGAAGACTGGGGGGCCGGAGCACGTGATCGCTTTTAAACAGCGAGCACGTGCTCCCAGAAAACAATACGGCCCCTTGCTTCCGCCATATCTGCCCCTCCCACTTACCGTACAGATGGAACCAACTGTTGATCTACATAAAAGCTTGCAGGGATCCCTGTAACCATAAATCTTGGTCTACGTTCACAAATAGCACTAAGTCACAAGCGCTGGTTCCCCCTTTGGGCTACCCAGAAACAAACCATGGCTTAATGCAATGTGGGAATGAATCCTAAGGGCCACAAAGAAATATTTTCCTTAGCAACAGCAGCAAGTGGCCCCAGTCTGATCAGGAGACCCAAAGGGTTATTGGCCTTTGAAATGAAGTTTGAAGTTTACAGGCTCTGCAAGGCCCTGGAGAAGATCTTTCTATGCATGAAACAATTTTAGTCTTTCTCTGCGGCTGGATCTTCAGGGGTTTCCTGAGGCCTGAAAAATAATTCAAGGATTCCTCCAGGGTCAAAAGGTTAAGAAAGGCAGCTTTAGAGAGGCTAAAATATATTTATATTTAGAACTGCTGTGAAGAATATTAGAAATCACTTCTTCATGTCTTTTTTCTTTACCAATTTTCTTCCACTGGTTTTATTTTCTTGTACTTTTCTATTTTCTTTGATTGATTTACTTTCTCTCCTTTACTTTATGTTACCTTCTATTAGCTTTTATCTTTTGTTCAAAAGGTTTAATACAAATTGTATTAAAAAAATTAAAAGGCAAACAGGATGTCAAGGATCATTAAAATGGTACTGAAAACACAGAGATCACAAAGTCTTAGAGTAAATCCAGGATGCCACCACATCTGGAATATTGTGAGCAGTTTCTGATCAAAAGACCCCCAAAAGGAGAGGAGGGATCCGGAGAAAGTCCAGAGGAGGCGACTCAGGCGATGGGAGGGGAGAAGCAGCCTCCCTTTGAGGGAAGGTGGAGACATTTGGGGCTGTTGAGCCTGGAAAGGAGGCTCCTCTCCACTCTGGCCGGTCTCCTTCCTCCTTTCTCCACCAGGGGGAGCCCTCTGGGTCCAGCTCTGCTCCCCTGGGAGGCCAAGAGGGGGCCGGGAGGGATCTGGGGCAGGAATGGCAGAGCTCTGGGGTCTGCCTGGAGGGGGGGAGGGGAAAGGAAAGGATGGAAGAAGGGAGGGAGGATCATGTTCTTGGGATGAAAGGAGGGAAAATGGCTGATGTTTGTGGAGAAGGTTTATCTCAGCCAAAAGCAGCCTATCATTACACACACATTTCCTTGCAGTCCCCCCAAATAAAGTTGCTGGAAGGTGAATCTTGTCCCCCAAAGATGGCAGAAGGGGGGGGGGCTGCTAAAGAAGGCCTCCCACCCTCCAGGGCAGCCCCACCAAGAGGGCAATGCAGGAGTTCAGCCTGAGGGACCAAGAATGAGAAGCCATGAAGGCTCTAAGTGACTCTGGAAGGGCCCCAAATGGAGGTTTCTTTCTTTTCTATCTTATTAATAAGATTGGGAGGATCCTGGAAGTGGCCCTGAGATCCCCCCTCCAAGATCCCCCCACCCCCATTTGGGCCTCCTGGCCTCTCCTTCCAAGTGGGGGATGAGAAGAAGCTCCTGGAATTTGGGCCCCATTCATCCCTCCAAAAAGGGGGTGAAGGAAAGGGATCGAGTCTCCCCAGGTGGATCTGCACTTGATCCCTCATTTCTCTGGGGTGGAAACAGACAGAAGGCTTCCCTCAGGATCTCCTTAGGATCCACCTGCCTCTTCTTTTGGGGGGGATCTGTGATTCTCTTCCTTCCCCAAAGCAGGAGATCCTCCAAGGTCAGACCCTCCAACTGTCATGGGGTGGGGGGAGATTTCGGTCTCTTTTTACCTCAGTTTAAATCAATATCCATATCAGTATTCAGAAAGGCAGATGGATAACTTTTAAATGTTCATTAAGTGCAATGGGCAGAAAATCGTCAGCTATGGAGGTAAGGACAATATTATATTGATTAAAAAAAAGAATAAACCTATAAAAAAAAGACTTTTTAAAAGGTGTGGAAGCAGCCTTTCCCTTTGAAGGGAATCCCCCCTTTCTCCCCCCTCTGGTTCCTGGGGAGGGGATTATGGGGCCGGAGGAGCCACCCAACCCATCACTCACCTTCACTCTGGTTGTAGCGACTCCTCAGGTTCTCCAGGGCTTCTCTGAACACTTCCTCAGTGCCACGTATGATCTGGGTCTGAGTGTCCCAGTACTGGGGGTCCTCCTGCCCCACTTTCTCCATCCAGGAGACTCGAGGCTGCACCCTCCGGCTGTTGCTGTCATAGGAAGTGAAGAGTTGATCATCCACAAACCCCAGAGAGACAAAGTGGGGCTGCCCCTGACTGGGCTCCGAGATGCCAGTGTAGAAAAACTTCATGGAGTGGGAGGAGGCGCCTGGAAGGGAGCCAGAGGGGCAGAGTTAGGGGGCTTCAGTCAGGGACCCTGATCCCATGGAGGCTCCCATCTGGGGCTCTGGGGAGAAAGAAGGAAGAGGAGAGTTGGGGGGCAGAGGAGGAAGGGGGGAAGGAAGGGGGAGATGGAGGGAGAGGAGGCAGGAGGTGAACTGAGGGAAAGAAGCAGCTTCTGGGGGGCCTGAAGGGTTGGAGGGCGGGGAAGGTGGGGGGTGAGAGAGGAGGGGAAGGTCGAGTCCCCCAAACTTTACCTGCCCCCATTGTGCCCTCCCCCCTTCCAGCAAGGCCTCCCTCAAACCCCCTCCTGGGTTGCTCAGTTTCTGCCCCATGGAGGCTGCAGTCGCCCCACAAGTAAAAGGGGGGATTCCACCCTCCCAGGATCTCAAAAGCAGCAGGAAACCCCACCAGGTCACCCCAACTTTCCATTCACAGAAAAAAAACCCAATTCTGATTTCACTGAGAGCCAAACTGGATGGTTAATAGCTGCAGATTTGAGGAGGGATTTTATAAAACGGGGGAGGAGAAGGGAGAGGGGGGATCTGGAGGAGATCGGAGGCCATGGGATCCTTAGGGGAAACAGCAAAGGGCGGGTCAGGGAAGGGAGCAGCAATGGAGCCTCCCAAATCTTCCTCCTGTTCCCCCATCACCACCACTGGAAAATGCCCCCTCCCCTCCCAGAGGTCAGCCATCTGAGCAGGAATCGGCTTTGAACCCAGGACTCAGAGGGGCTCCCCCTCATTGCACAGAAAACGTCACTCTGATTATCCCAAGATTGCTTCATTTCATCAACCCAGTTAGGGCCCTGAAACCATCATTCATGGATGCTTTCCATTGGACCAGATTTCCTCTGAATCTCACCCTTCCCTTCCCACAGAAGCTGCTCTGAAATTTCTCCTCCTCTGGGGCTGATCCTGCACTTGGTCAGCCCAAAGAAAGGCAGAAATGCCCCTCGGCCACCTTGGGGGATAGGGGGTGGGGGGATTACATGGTCAGGGAGTCTCAAGTTAAAGGCCTAAATCAGAGTTCCTCCGACTCAGCCATTTGGACTTCAATGCCCAGAATTCCCCTCACCCCAGAAATTCCTGGGGCCTCCCCACCCTGGACCCTCCCTCCTGCCCCCATTGAGACTGCTTGGGAGTTCCTGCTGCCAATGCCCATGTGGGGCAAAGGCCTGGGCCTCCTTCTTCCTGCTCCTCCCCACAATCCCAGGGGCTTCTCAGAGCTTTTGGGGAGAGGGAGCCCCAGATCCACTTCCTGCTCTGGGGAGATTTCAGAATCCAAAGGGATTAGAGCTTTTCTCTAATGGAAGGAGGGGGGATCGGACTCTCCGTGATCCAGAACTCGCTTCCTTCCCTTGTGGGGCTGAGCAATGAGAATGCCTGAAGTCTGCTGGAGAGGAGAAAGGTGTGAATGTAACACAGGTTGGGCGTCCTCATAATCCTAAATCCTCCTCAGGTCAGTTTGGGCCTATCTGTGTCCAAGGAAGCTGTTAATTTCAAGGCCACCATCCAGAGGTTCTTCTCTCCTTCTGCCTCCAACTCAGCCTATTTAACAGTTAAGATCCTGACAGCTTTTTTAATGCCTTTGGAAAAGCTGCTCCATTCATAGGTAGTTTCTCAGAGCAAACAACTAGGAACAGTCCAAGGCCCCTTCCTGATTACTAAGGAATAATAGTACATTTTAAATAGTTTGGATTCTGCAAACTGACCCATGCTGAGGGCTCGTGAAATGGAAGGAGGAGGATTTGGGGTGGTAAAATCCCTGCCTGTCCTAGAGAAAAGCTCTGGGGATCTTGGGGGTTTAGGATCGAGGAGAAAATGAGCATCCTAAAGGCGAATCCTTAGAAACCTTATTCAAGGAGTGTTTCTCTCCAGACTCTTCTCCTGCTGCATTCACAGGGCAGCCTTAACCCGATGGTTCAAAGGCAGCGGCCTCGGCGTCGGGCAATACACCGAACCGATTCCGGAAACAAGCCGGGTCCTCCCAGCACCAGAAGCCACCAAGAGCCACCAAGCCCCCCAAAAGGCAGGAGAGGCGACCCAGGCGGAGGGGTTGGGCGAAGGCAGCCAGGAAGTTCGTGAATTGTCCTGATCCCGTGCAAACGCCACTTTCCCACAACCTCCACTTTGAAATTGGGAAACAACTGCGCTCGGGGGCGCCCAGGTAGACTGGACTGAGATCTGGAGGGTCCGCCCTTCTCCTGCTCCCAGGGGGGCCTCTCCGGGGGGGGGGCAGAGGCAGCAGAGCCCCACCCACGCATTGGGGTCCCTTCTGGGAGTGGCCAGAGGGGGAGGGGAAGCGGACTAGAAAGAGGACCGAGTCAAGATTCTCTTTCTGGGAAGAAACTTTGGGAGAGGAGAGAGAGAAATTCCCTGGATGGATTCCCAACAGCAGAAAAAGGGGCCGGAACTCCCGACACCCCCAAAGGGACTCACCAAGGCAGTTCTCCTGAAGAACGACCGCCGCCACCACCAGAAGGGACAGAAAGCGCAGAGCCATCCTGGCCAAGATCCTCAGCCTTTGCTCAGGACTTCTGAAGTCGCAGGCAGAGAAAGACGCTGCCAGGGCTATCAACAACGCAACAATCCATAGCAAGCCGGGGATTGGGCAAGCTCAACCAGTAGAAAAAAGATATCCCCGTGTCGTCATTGTTGCTAGGCAGAGGTCCAGGCGCAACCGGCTAGACAGGCGGGGAAAGGAAAGCGAAAGTTCCATCAGGAAATCCCCTTCCAGGCATTCCGCCTCTTGGGGGAGGGGGAAAGAGGGGGGGGGGCGTTCTCTATGCCTGGGGGGGGGAGGGGGGCAGGCGAGGGGGGGGGATCAGGTGGAGCTGCCAAAGAAGCCAAGGCAGTCCTGGGCTGCAGCAACAGAGAAATGATCATTCCGGATAAGTGTCTTCCAGCACTTGAGGGGCTGCCCCAGAGAAGAAGGGACTGACCTCTTCTCCAAAGCACCAGGCAGCAGGACATGAAGCAATGGGTGGATAAAGAGATCCAACCTAGAAGTCAGGAGACATTTTCTAACAGTGAGAACAATTACTCAGTGGAATAGCTTATTTTACATCCTGGAATTGTGAATGCTCTCTCAGTGGAAGTTTTTTTTTTTTCTTCAAAAATAGAGTGGATGGTATTAAATCTCCTGCCTGAATCTGCGGGTTGAACTAGGAGTCCTCTGAGGTCCTTTCTAGTCTTATGATTCTGTGATTTAGGTCAAACACCCCAAATGATTTTCGCTCTGGATTTAAATGCTCAAAAGGCTTATTTGTGGTATCTTCAAGGCAAAGATATTTCTTTCCATGGGAAAATGTCAGAGGTCTCAAATACAGTATATAAATTCCCTGTTTCCTTTTCTTCTCTGGTGAAGCCATGAATCTTTAGGAAGCTTCAAACTCTTCCCTTTTCCCACAATAAACTAAGGTGGCTACCGGAGACTCCTTGGACTAAAATAATAAATCCCTCTTCCAATTACAGTTCCTATTATGATCCCCAAATTCAAATGATTTTATATTTCCTAGGATGAACAAAGTATGAGAAACATTTATCTGTCTTTTCAGGACTTGAATCATCTCCTTTCCTCTCCAGTCAACCTTTCCGCTGAGCATGTACAGAGTGGAAATTATGCCCCATCTGTGGGGAAGAGGAGGGGATAGCTTGATAGTTGAAGAATATAAAATATAGAACATAAAAGAATATAAATCTTTGAAAATCTTTCAAATCGGGAGAGTCTCAGCAAGGCCGGCCCTAAGAATTTCCGGAAACAGGATGAGCTAGAGAATGGCTCCCCCTGCTGGTTTACGACTTTGCAGTTTCTCAATTACCAAAGAGGGTAAGGAAAAAGCGTTTAAGCGCCAAGCCTGCCAGAAATAAATCAAATTATACAGAAACAAGCCAGCAAAAGCTGGAATTGCTCAAATTTCCTACCTGACTGTCTAAGCTCCCTTTCTCTTTGCCAGCTTCCTTGAGAGGAAGACAGACAAACTACAGACCTGCGACAGGCGATTCCTGACAATGATGGGATAGGAAGGTTTTGCTCTCCTGTGCCAAGTACAACAAATAGAATCTTGTACACAAAAAAGACAAATGTAATTGACCAGATGTGAACACTAACTCTGTGGAAGAATTCACATTGGTTGCTTTTAAATAACAAACTTTCTGTGTGAACATCTGAGCTGTATTTTTCACAGCATGCTAGATTTGGACCTCTGTCCCAAATGTCAGGCTCTCTATTTCTGCAGAAATAAAAAGCTGACAGTTTCCTCCCTCATTCCAGCCTCATTTCTTGGCCAGCCTTGCAGGGAAAACAGAACCCAACGGAGGCTCCGGCTAACCGAGGGACCTTCTGCCTCCCTTTCACCCGTCTGTCTTTCTGCCTCTGAAGAAGGCCGAGGCCATTAGGGGGAACCTTCCAATTCCTGGTGAGTCCCTGGAAACTGGCCGTCTGAAGGATGAGCCTCCCCTTCAGGTCCTCTCTTTTCTCTCTGGGTTCCCAGCAGGCGTAACCTTCCTGTGTTTTAACTGGCTGGCCGGTTTATGGTGCAGCATCTCATGCAAATGGGATCCAGACACAATACAAGTCCCAGAAGGGAAAATTCACCAAGGTTGCAGGTAACCCAATGTGAGAAGGTGATGGAAAGGTATCTCTGAGGTGCATGATGGACTCAGTTACATCTGCTGTGTGAATGTGGCCTTTGTGGGTTTGGAGAATCCCTGGCACAAGAGACGCTGGGCTGCTTCCTGAGCCAGGATTTTGGAAAGGAGCCAAACACGAGAGAGGCCGAAGCCGCTTAGGGCAGCCTTTGCCTATGAAAATCAGAGAAAGGAGAATTCTGGGGCCTCTTTCTCCAGGCACAGCCCCCACGTGCCTCATGTGGGGAGGCCTCTGGTCAACCCAGATATGCACCCCCCATCTCTCCAGACTCCTTCCTTAGGGATGCCCAGAATGTATTGATAAATTAGTCAAATGTATATAGCCATCCTGGGTGTACTGCTCTAATGTCCTCTACATGGGGCTGCCCTAGAAGAGCATCTGGAAGGTTTCAGATATTACAAAATGGGATGGTGTGGGCCCTTATATGCACCCCAAGAACGGCACCCCTTACATCTCTACTCCACAAGATGCATTCATTGCCAGTTTGCTTCTGGGTCCAATTCAGGGTGCTGCTTTTGACCTCTGAAGCCCTGAGACCAGGAGTGAAATCCAGCAGGTTCTAACAGATTCTGGAGAACCGGTAGAGGAAATTTTGAGTAGTTCAGAGAACCGTTAAATGCCACCTCTGGCTGGCTCCAGAGTGAGGTGGGAATGGAGATTTTACAGTATCCTTCCCCTGCCAAGCCCACCAAGCCACGCCCACAGATCCGGTAGGGAAAAATTTTGGATTTCACCCCTGCATGAGACCCTCTCTTCCGATTACATCTGTCCACCCCGCCAGATCTAGCCGAAGAGGTGTGTTGTGGGTCTTGGCTGTTAAGGAGTCACATGTTGCGGGATCCAGGAGATGGGCCTTTTCTGCTGTGGACCCACCCTTGATATCTTTCCAAAAGTCTCTTAAAATACGGTTGTGCGAATAGGCTTAAGGGTCTTAAGGAACTGGGGAACTAGCAATTCTTGTTCAATCATAAGATACACTGATCATATCAAATCCTTCCTTCTCATTGATTAATAATAAAATGATTTGTTAAAAATTGCACGTTATAAAAATATTAAATAAAGATTGATATTTTAATACAGAAGAGTCTCAAAATGAGTATTAAATTTTAATGAGAGACTTTTCTTTGTGAAAAAAGGAACTTCATTGTTATCCATGTTGGAAGCAGCAAGAATGGGGAGATTAAGTACTTCAGTCAAGGAAAAGTTTACATCCGATTTTGTTTCTACTTGGAAACTGCTTTTGGATTTTGTGCTTGACACAGAAAAAAAATATGAAACTTTGACTTTAGGTTTTGTTGATTGGACAAGTTTGTTGTCAAAAAAAATGGCTAGTACATATTAAATACACAAAATAAAAAGTCGACTCTGTCATGTTATTTTTATTTAACTATTGAAGAAAACACAATATTACTAGGTGGCTCAGTGGCTAAGACACTGAGCTTGTCAATAAGAAAGGCCGGTGGTTGGAATCCCTGGTATAGGTCTCCTGCGTGAGCAGGGGGTTGGACTAGATGACCTCCAAGGTCCCTTCCAACTCTGTTACTGTTACTGTTACATTGCTTTCATAGCCAAGAGAAAATTATTTTTTCAGCTAAGGTGGCACCAAGTGCTGCCATCTTCCTTCCAAAGACCACTACTAGTTGATTTTAAGATTGCAATTTTCCTTTTTCACTTTGGATGGAACGTAAATAGAGAACAATGGACAGGACAGGACTCAACATGCTGAATTGCTTTCTCCTTCCTTGAGCTGAAGAGCTGCGGAAGCTGCACAAGGCTTTCACCAACGGCTGAAAACCGGCTGTAAATGCACGCACAACTTTGTGACCCTCCTGGATGCATTGAGGGACTGGCAGTTTGCCAACTTGAGATGGGAGGAAGCACCATCTGCCAGGTTGAGTTGGATCCATTGCCGGTCAGCCGTCAGCCATTTTAATTCCACTGTAGGCAGCCTTCTACCATTTTAGGGACTGCAGGGAGCCCATTTGTAACTCTGCATCGTCCATTAGAGAGAGATCCTTTAGGCAGGCACTGCGGTGGCCTCCAAACTCAGGCACCCCAACTTTGGCCTGGAGGGTGTAAGAATTTAGGGCCCTGAATTTGAGAGAGACGCTTTTCCCTTTGCAAAGGGGCTCCTTTGCCCACCTGAAAATAGGAAACGCCAAGAAATTCGGGCAAAGCGAAACGACTTCATTAGGGGATCTATGAGAGAGACAGCAGTCTGCCCAGAAAGTTGCTACCACTTGTGCTGTTTTGGTCCTGTCCCTTCAAGGCCCCTCCCCGGGGACACCACAACACAATTGCCAGTAAAAGCTGTGCTGTGAAACAAAGGAGGGTGTGGGGAAAGAAGGGGTGTATTTTTGTGTGGAAGTAAATCAGTTAGAAAGGGATGTTTTTCTCTAAAACATTTCTCTAAAACATCAAAAGGAGTAATACAGATGGGAGTGTTAGTAGTAATAGTATCGAAATGTCTCTTTGTGTGTGTGTGTGTGTGTGTGTGTGTGTGTGTGTTGTGTAGGGACCTGTGTTGTTGTTGGCCCTTGTGTGTCTGGAGTCCACCAAATTGGGTACAGTTAATATAACCAGTGACAGGGGTGTCAAGTCTTTGTATAGGTGACAGAAAGAAATGCAAAATATCTGATATTGTTTGATCTCTAGGCTTTTCGACATAAGAGCTGGATTAGATGCGAAGCTTGAATAACAGAAAACAACAATTCTAGATGGCATTCCACAAGTGGCAAACTTATGGTCTATATACTCCATTTTCCAGATACATTTTTGTCTTGCTTAATACTTGCAGGTGTATCCAAAAGTCTTCCAGAAGAAATTTTCTGTTGTGCAGTTGCTGAAAAAGCAATTTCTTCCATATCAAAAGAAACAGGCTTGGCTAAGGAGAGAAAAACACACTTCCTTAAAGTTTTTAAAAAAAGAGATCTAGTCGGCCATGTTAAAAGTGCTAATATCACCTTTTAAAATGCTACTAATGCAGCCTAAAATCCCAGGCAAAGCTCTGCCTGTATTAAATTTTAGTCCCGCAAGAGCCTATCAGGTTTCGTTATCAGGTAACAGAAATGTCCCCAGGAAGCTCAACCAAAGCGAAGCCTTGCCTGCAAAATATGTTTTTCAAAGAGGAGCTTCCAAGAATCGTCTAAAGTTGGTCCAAGGTCCAGTTCAAGGCTGTCAGCAGCTCCGAAGGGCCGAGATTCAAGAGCGAAATTCAGACACAACTGAGCTAAATGCTGTTTCCACCAAGGAGAATGAAGCCAGCCCAACCGCTTATTATAGGCTGCATCCAACTGTCACTCAGCGGAATGTTTACTCTGTTGCTAGGCAATGACCAATAGGGTCTCTGTTCTATTCTCTTTTTGACTGGTTTTATTTTATTTTCTTTTTCTTTGCCCAACCATTTTCTCAGTGTATTTGCAAATTCCAGATTTCTTTTTTTGCAGAATTCATCTTTATTTCCATTCCTCTCACTGATAACACTTTGTTAGTGAACTATTTAATTATCTAGATTATTGCCTCCATTGAAGCTTAGTTTGGAGGGCAATAATTGTCCTCTTTGGAAACTTTTTTTAAAAAAATTTCTTACCTCATCCAAAATCACTTGTGTTTTCTCTTGCCTTTTCTCCTGAAAGTTACCGTTATGTGAAACTATCCTCTCATAAAAGCTTTGCACCCCAAACTGTTCCGGCACGTAGTCCTCAACATTTGACAATAGAGACTGGAAATTTTGTCATTAAGCGGTGTGGTCATTAAGTGAAACTTCATGTGAGCACATGAGGTGAATCCCTGGTCCTTAAGCAAGACATCACATGACTATGATTTTCCCTGCCGGCTTCCCCATTGACTTTGCTTAGGGAAAGCTAGAAGGGAAAGTCACAAATGGCAGTCGGGTGACAGCAGGACGACCATTATAAGTGTGTGACAGTGGCCAAGCACCTGAATCACAACGATGTGACAGTGGGGACATTGCAATGGTTGTAAGTGCGAGGACCACTCAGTGTTTTCAGAGCTGCCATAATTTGGAACAGTCGCCAAACGAGTGAAGGTAAATGGAACATTGCCTGAATTTCCCTGCCTTTACAAGTAGTCCTTGATTTAATGACCATTCGTTTAATGACCGTCCAAAGTTGCAACACTGCTGAAAAAAGTGACTGGTCCTTGCACTTATGACCTTTGGACCATCCCTGAGGTCATGTGACCTTCCCAGGGGACTTCCAACAACAGGGGAACCAGATTACAGAGGATATAAAGTCAGCATATCCCGTTAAAATGCCAGTTTTCTAAAACGTAAGAAAACCCGAATAAGATAAACCCGTTCAGAATTTTTTCCACCTTTAATCTATCGGATAAGCTGGTTCTTTCTGGCCGGGTAGGTGTGGCCTCTGTGGTCTGAAGGGAAGAGGGGTGACCTGCTTGTCACTTTCTTCTTTTGAGGAACCCCTGCTCTGTCATTTCTCAAGGGAGTTTGCCCTCAGTCGACGGTCATCTTCTGTCTTTTGGAAGACTTTGCATCTCCAGTGACCCTCGGCCACTGTCACAGGCGAGGCTGTCACTCAAGGGGAGGCCCATGAAGGGAGAAGGCAGATGGGGGACGTGGGGTGAGACCTTGGAGAGACATTGGGTGGGGCTGGGCTGAACAATAGAAGGAGCTCTGTTCTCTCATGGACTTGTCAGCATATTTGCTAAGAGAGGTTGGGTTGTGCATTTCACTCTAAGACAGGCCTCTCCTGTCACGACCCACCCTGGGTCTGATTTCTGGGCCTACGGAGCATTGTGGGGACCATTGAGCTGAGTTCTGGCCTTGTGGACTCAGAAAATAATCTCTCCCTGGGAGCAAGACCATCTGAGCCTGAGGACAGAGCTCTGGTATCGGATGCGCTCTGCGGTTCACATGTGGCTGATGAATCGCTGCATCTGGCGTAGGGATTTCAGATCTATGGTCAGGGATCTGGCTGCATTCGATAACAGCTGGGAAAGCCAGGCTTTTTTTTCCCGTCTACCGACTCCACTTGGTAACCAGATGCTCTTCTCCTCGCCGTCTCCACGATTCCTGCACAGGTTTTTAAGGAATATGGAGTGCTGGGGCCTTTAATGCCAAAGGTCTCTAAGAAGGCTGAGCTGGCTAAAGACCTGTAACTTTGGTCATCTAGGATGGCGTAAAGCTTAATGGCTTTTTGTCCCTCTGGGCTGCTGGGTAGACTCTGACTAAACCAGGGGTGTCAAACTCAAGGCCTGTGTGGCTGTTGTGTGTGTGGCTGTGTGTGTGGCTGTGGCTGGAAATTGTAAGGTCCGGGGCCGCATTGCTTCAACAGGCCCCCACTATCCCGGCATGCGTCTGTACGCACAGGCACACATGTGCATAGGCCTGGCCCACCCCATCCTGGTGTGTGTATATGCGCACAGGAGGCAATGGGCCAACATTGCCCTGTCCATCGCTTGCCCCTCGGCCGCCACTGCCGTCCCCTCCTCTTCCTCACGGATCAGGGGGACACAGCCGCTGGTGCTGCCATCAGCAGCCCTCTCCCTCCAGCAGAAAGTAGCCCCACAGCCGCCCCCTCCTCATCGCTCACACGGCGCCAGCCCTCTAACTGGGTGGCCATCCTACCTCTTTGGCTGCTGGCCCGTGATTCTCGCGCTCCCCCGCCTGTTCTGTGCTTGGCGTGGCAGCAGTCCCCCATTCAGGGAGAGGGCGAGGTGAGATGCGGTGCAGCGACCAGGGAGCCCCGAGGCTGCAACTGGAGTAGCTGCCACTGCTGGGAGAAGACCAGGTGGGGGAGCACAACAATCACGGGACAGTGGCCAGAGGAGTGGGCTGGCCACCCAGGTGGAGGGCTGGTGTGGTGGGGGCGGCGAGGAGGGGATGGCCACCAGGGAGCCCCAAGGCTACAGCTGGAGCGGCTGCACTTGGCCTAGCTGGAGAACCAGGGTCAGGTGGGCTTCAGGGGGCTGGGCCCTCTCTCCCTCCTCCACTCTCCCATTCCTGTCAGCTTGCCCACAGCAGCAGCATCTGCCTGGTTCCCGCCCACCACCTGCCACCTTGTCAATCATGGGGCCGTGCAGAGACAATGCTGGTAGCCAGTTGCCAAGCATCCAAATTTTGATCACATGACCACAGGAATGCTGCAATGGGCATACGTGTGACTAATGCTCATGTCACTTTTTTCAGTCCTGTTCACCTAAGTGAACTATTATAAGTCAAGGACTACCTATAGACTAAATTGAATGAATTTGTGGCTGATTTGTTTATATTTGTATAAACAAGTCAGTTTTATATAAGTTTATACTTGTAGCTTCTTCTCTGGTAATATTGTACTACTAACTAGAGTATACAAAACATTTGCTAGACCAATCCTTGAATACAGCTCATCTGTCTGAAACCCGCACTGCATATCGGACATAAATACAATCGAGAGAGTCCAAAGATATTTCACAAGAAGAGTCCTCCACTCCTCTGCTCGCAATAAAATACCTTATGCCACCAGACTCCAAATTTTGGGCTTAGACAACTTAGAACTACGTAGATTTCAATCTGACCTCTAAGTATAGTATATAAAATTATCTACCAATTATCCTACCTGTCAATGACTACTTCAGCTTCAACCACAACAATACACGAGCAAATAATAGATACAAGCTCAAGGTGAACCCCTCCAAACTCGATTGCAGAAAATATGACTTCAGCAACAGAGTGGTCAATGCCTGGAATGCACTACCTGATTCTGTGGTTTCTTCCCCAAACCCCCAAAACTTTAACCTTAGACTGTCTACTGTTGACTTCACCCCATTCCTAAGAGGTCTGTAAGGGGCGTGCATAAGAGCACCTGCGTGCCTACCGTCCCTGTCCTAATATTCCTTTTTTACTTACTCTTTTCATGTATCCAAATTATGCTTATACTTTTACCTGTTATCTTATATGTGATTGACAAAATAAATAAATAAAAATAAATACTTGCTGCACATTTTTCTTCTTTTGTGTATTATATTTATTGTCTTTTGTTCTTGTATTGATATTTTTATATGATATTTGTGTTGGCTGACCAGAGCCGCTTATGTGAGCTGGGCAGTCAAATACTCTAATAATAATTACATTTCTAAGGGTTTTGAATCAGTAGAAGAGGCTGAATTATGCATTGAATTCTTGCAAAATGCTTTCAAGTTTACTTTTTAAGGTTTCAAAGATGGCTAGTCCAGAGGGAGGGGGAGGACAGAGCCCATCCTTTTCATTCCTCCATGACCCCAAAGCATCCCCTGTAATATGGGGAACATCTTTCCCATCAATTAGGGGTCTCCCCACTCTTGGGCCCCTGCATCATACTGGGCAGCTGAGGAGCCCAGAGAGGATCTCCAGAAGGAGGAGAAGCTGCCCTTCTGCAAGGGGACCAGGACGGCTCTGGCCGGGCACTGAACTCCTGTCTCCCGAAGGGCCCCTGGGTGAGGCTCAGAGATCAGCCACTTGGCCAACAGCCTGAGGCAAAGGAGGATCTGAGGGAAATGCAGCCTCTGTTGCTGCCACCACCAAGCCAAGACCAAGCAGCCATTTTACAGAAGATCAGCTGGTGATGCTGGAGAAACCTCTGGACACAGGAGCAAAATGGCTGCCTCCTCCCCAAAGGAGCACACAAGAGCCTCCCCAGTTCTCGTTCCTTCCATGTTTTGTCTTAGTTTCTCCCAGGGGTGGGGATCCTACCAGTTGAACAACTGGTTTGCTGAGTGCGTGCGCACCAGATATGTGCCATGCACGTGTGCAGTTTGGAGAAAAGTCACCTTCCGCATTGCTGCAGCCAAGGAAAACAGCTGAGGCAGGGCAATCCACTCTGCCGCCCCAATCAGCTGGGCTTCGGAAACGGAAATATAGATGAGTATAACGCAGGGGCAGGTGGGCAGGCCCACTTCAAAGTCAGAGCGAACTGGTTGGCTTATGGTGGAAAATCAGAGCTAACAGTTCACCCGAACCGGTCCGAACCGGTAGAATCCCACCACTGGTTTCTCCCTTTCTACCAGTTAAATTGGAATCAGGGTCTCTGATCAACAAGGAGGGTAAAATCCCTCTTAATTCCAACCTCTGTGGCTTTTCTCGCGGCCAGCGGGCTCGCCACGAAAGGGTCTGGGCAATCCCCGCGCCAGACGGAGTGAGAAATGAATAAGCAGAGTCCAATTCTCCTCGGGGTGAGCGAGCCCCGAGCTAGCTCGAAACAACCCTTTTATTAAGATTAGGGGTTAGGGGTGGGTTACAGAAGGTAAGCAGGGGTGGTTACATATTAGCATATATTCAACACGTGAACACGTGACTACAAGCACATCCACAAGCCTATGATTTTGGGAGAAAGATCATGATTCTTGGGAGGAGTTTTACCATGAAGTGGTTCTTTGTTCTCCGCTTTTTGCCTACGTGGTACAGCAAACAGAAATACATCTTGAGACATCCTGACTACATACTAATAAATCTCATATAATTGTGTGTAGGAGCAAACTTCTTTTGAAGCTCTGTGAAGTTGACCTTATCAGAGAAGGAATGTTCTGTGGCTATCTCATAGGTGTTGTTACATTTACTGGCAAACATCTTTGTAACCTTGGCATCAAACAGATTTCTGCTTACATGATAACAATTAGCCAGACTTACCTATGCTGATATTTTTGCACATAAGCAATTTCTTGCTCATGCTTATATTTGCACATAAGTAATTTTATAAACAGTTTCATAAAGGGGTTCATATGGCATAATATCGCAACATCTCCTCTGTTTTTATTTTTTATTTTTTAGGACCAGACAATCAGTCGGTTTCATGGTGGTGTAAACACAGATATTAGCCATACTATCCTTGTCTATTTCTTTTTCAACCAGGCAGGAATTGTTAGGTGCAGTTTGGGTGTAATCATCTTGAGTTCTTCAATAGCCAGTAAAGATAAACTTTTAGAAATTGTTCTAACAAAAATAGGTAGAATCCAAGGTAAAATTATACATCCTAATGCAATTATACCAACTACAACTATAATAGCTTGTAAATCATATCAAAGTTAAGTCCTTAGTTTTTTCTTTGAGTCCTGTACAATGTCAGATGGTCAGCATAGAAGCAGCATTCTTCCTTTAAACCACACACAATCCACCTTCTTGGAGAAAGAAAAGGCCTAAGGAGCGATAAATGTCTCTTGTAGGAAGAAAAGAGTCAGTTGCCATCAATCTTTTGATGGTAGGGACGGATATGTCGACCAGGGCCTCAAGGTCTCACCGTTGATGTGGATGTTCGCTGCTGACAGAAATCTCAAAATACAAATCCTTACATGAATACATAAAACAAGAAAAACCAAACTGTCTTAAAAGTCTTTTGATCGTTACATGTTTAAAAGACATGAGAAAGGGTCCCTCCTCCTCCCTTTCTGGGTGAAAAAGGCATTGTTGGAGGATTAGGAGGGGCCAAGGGGAATAGATAGCTTGCATGTAGAACTGAAATAGAAACAACAAACATACAAATCTCAGTTTTGTTTTTAACAAAGGTACTATGTGGAAGACAGAAAAAGACAATCAATCAATAAAAACCCAACTCCCACCCTTTTTATTTATGTGTGGAAGTTGGTCACTAACAAAACCATGCTATCAAAAACTTTCAAAAACAAACCACATTATATCTTAGCAAAATCACCATCTGTCTTACTTTACTCATACTTTTCTAACTTCCTAAAACTTTCTCAGCACTAGTATCAAAACATCCTCTTAACTCTCTCTTCACATACTGTAACCTTCTAATTTATCACATCCTATAACTTTCTAACGTATCTCTGAAATAGTTCCTAAAACAGGGCACATATTGTGCTGCTAAAAAAGAAAAAGAAACAATACAAACAGCAAATAAGGGTTTAAGCTGTTGGGTGAGTCAGTTTATGTGGAAAACCTGAGTGCATTTTCCAAAAAACAGATTTACGCTTAAAAAAATGTGTCCATACATAAGAAGATAGCCATTTGTCTGAAATGCTATAGGGTTTCCTGCCTGGGCAGGGGGTTGGACTAGAAGACCTCCAAGGGTCCCCTCCAACTCTTGTGATGTATGTTAACAGCTGCAAAAATACAAAACTAAATGAAACATTTTGAGTCAACTCAGTGCTTTGAAAACATTTATAAAGGTATAGATTTAATCAGGCAGTTTAAACCTCAAAAAGTTCCAGAAAAAGGAAAATTAAAAATTAAAAGCAAAAGCAAAATTGTATGTAGGGTTAAAAATTAAAATCAAAAGTGTTTTCAGGATTGAAAATTAGAATCAAAATTGTTTCGTGGTTAAAAAGAAAATATATCTGCATAGTTTTTTACATAGCTTTTTACAAAAGCAATGCTTCCAAAAAGCCTAATTGTCCCTCCCTTCTCAGACAAGAAAGAAGAGAGAGAAGAAAAAAAAATGGAGTGGGGGTGAATGGTTCTCCCCCGTAGCCCGCCCTTTTCCCTGGCACTGCAAGGAACCAAGGGGGGGTAGTTAAGATAAGCCAGCGAGGAGAGAGAGAGAGAAAAAAACTTTTAAAAATAGTCTGAGCTATCGCACCCATGGGGGAAAAGGAGGGGTGCTCTGGGGGAAGGGAGGCAGTGTCCAGTAGCTGAAAGGCAACAGGGAACTACAGCATTCTTTCTAGTTGAGGGATGGCTGAAGGGGACCGTCTTTAACCAAATACGGTCTGGTGTGTCTAGCTGGAACCCAAAACACTCGGTCCGGCAGCTGGATGGCTGTGTAACCTCGACCCCAGGTGATGAGATCAGCAGGCCCTTTCCATGTCAGGTCAGGTAATTCATGTAGTATACCTGTGGTTTGGGTAGACCTGCAGATGGGGAGGGGAAAATGTCGCTCTGCAGCGGTCGCGAGCGGTTGTCCAGTTAAGTTTAAAAAATTCAACACATATAAACAACGATTCAAGGTATCTTGCACTGCTGGGAGGCCAGGGGCATTTTTCCCCTGTTGTTTGGTGTATCGGTCAAGGGCTGTTTTTAATGTCTGGTTGGCGCGTTCTACCAGAGCTTGACCTTGGCTGTTGTATGGAATTCCGAATTTGTGAGTAATGTTCCACCGTCCAGAAGTCTGCAAATGCAGCACTGGTGTAGGCAGGACCATTATCTGTTTTTAGTTCTTTGGGGCATCCCAGCGATGCAAAGGTCCGAATACAATGATTGATTACATGTTTAGTGGCTTCTCCCCTTTGTGGGGTGGCCATGATGAAGCCTGAGAAGGTATCCACTGATACATGTAAGAATTTCCATGGAGCAAAGGATGGATATTGAGTAACATCCATTTGCCAAAGTTGACAGGCCACTGTTCCTCTGGGGTTGACCCCCATCGGAAGAGAGTTACCTTGGCGGCTGCAGGTAGGGCATTGATGTATTATAGCAGATGCCTCAGCAACCGTTAAACCAAATTGTTTCATGAGCGCCTTTTTATTTTGATGAAAATAAGCGTGACTCTCCCAGGGAGATTGGGGAGAGAGAGACAGAACAGATAGTGAAGTACTAACAGAGGCAGCGGCAGCTGCAGCATCGGCCACATTATTGCCTTTTTGAAGTATACCAGGCAGAGGCTGGTGGCTTCGAATGTGTGAAACATGAAAAGGAAGATGTCGAGCAGAAATGAGTGTTTGTAGTTTGAGAAACAAAGATAGCAGTTCTGCATCGAGGGAGGGAGCCAGATATGACTCATAGAGAGAGCTAATAATTTGAGTGACATATAGACTGTCTAAGATGAGATTGAAAGGTTCATCAGAAAAGTTTTGAAAAGCCAATATAGAAGCAAAGAGTTCTGCTCTCTGGGCAGATTTTTGAGGAGGAGTAATTTTAGTGTACCACTGACCACCTTTCTGCCAAGCACAGGCACCATAAGACTTGCTGCCATCAGCAAAGACAGTGAGGGCATTAGGTAGTGGTTGGGGAGAGAAGGGGGAATTCCAGGAAAAAGGAATGGTTCTTAGAAGTAGCAGTCATGGGTCTGGTGGCGGATGGCAGGAGACTTCTCCTGGCCATTCGGCAAGTGCAAATTGCAATTCATCAGAAACAGACAACAAAGATTCCCAAATAGACAAAGAAAAAGGAACATATAAAATAGATGGTTCTATTCCAGCGAGGAGTTTACTCCTAGATCTAATCTTTGTAATGAGCTGCGCTAATTGTGTAGGCTTTGAAGTTAAAGAAGTGCGTGAAGTGTGAGGAAGATGAAACCATTCTAGGATTAGAAGTTTCTCCTCCTTTTGAACTAATGCCCCAGTAGGGAGCATTACAGTGTTGACAATGAGCATGCCAAATGGGATGTTAGGAGCAAGTCTGTCTACCCATATGTGTTTTAGGGTTAGATTGACTTGATGCATGGCATGCGTTTGTTGATCGGTCAGTTGTATACGGTCTGATGGTTGAGAGCCTTGTGTGAGGGCTGTGAACAGTGGAGATAATTGAGCAGTGGTTAGAGCTGTGTAAGAGCGAATCCAATTCAGTGTCCCCAAGTATTGCTGTAGCTGAACTAAAGTGGGCTTGTTTGAAAGGTAGAGGGTTGGCACATTTGGGGCCGCTGACCTGAGAACCGTATATCCTAAATAAGAGAAAGGGGGGTGGGATTGAATTTTTTCTGGGGCAACAGTAAGGCCACCCTTCTGAAGGGTGTGTAAGAGTTTTGGCAATTGCTGTTTGACTGTGCCTGGGGGCCCAGGCGCAGCGACAAGAATGTCATCCATATAATGATACACAAGAAAAGAAGGGAACAAAGAACGAAAAGGTTGGAGAATTTTATCTACATGATATTGACAAATCACAGGACTATTGATCATTCCCTGTGGGAGGACCTTCCATTGGTATCTAGTTGTGGGTTTAGCATTATTAAAAACCGGGACTGTGAAAGCGAATAATTGTTTATCTTTAGGGTGCAAAGGAATAGAAAAAAAGCAATCCTTTAAGTCAATGATTAAGAGGTCGTAATCTTTAGGAATCAAATTTGGATTGGGGAGGCCGCATTGTAGCGCCCCCATTGGGTGAATAATAGTATTGATTTTACGGAGATCCTGAAGGAACCTCCATTTTCCCGATTTCTTTTTGATTACAAAGACCGGGGTATTGTAAGGACTTAGGGAAGGCTCAATATGTCCTTCCTGAAGCTGCTCTTGTACAAGCGAATGAAGTGCAGCAAGTTTTTCCTGAGTTAGTGGCCATTGATCCACCCACACCGGGGTTTCAGATTTTAGGGAAAGAGGAAGCGGAGCAGGAGCAGAGAAAATCATTATCAGTCAAGAGTTAGTCTAGCGTGAAACTGCTGCATAAGATCTCGCCCCCATAAATTTATGTGCAAAGGAAGAATAACAGGCCTGACAAAAGCGATCGTGGGAGAGTCCGGGGATTTCACTGGAAGCCAATTTCTGCTGACCTGGGCGTGCTGAACGCCTCCGACACCACGGACTGCTGGAGAGGAGTCAGTGGGCCAGGCGGGGGGCCATTCTTCAGAGCGGATTACCGATACGTCCGCACCGGTATCTAAAAGACCAGAAAAGGATTGGTCCTGTATTACAAAATTGACAACCGGCCGACTTCTTAGTGGCTTCTGTATAGTTAGAACATCAGGCGGAAAGGAAGTAGTAATAGCGGGGGGAGAGGGGAGAGGAATCATAGTAGCAACAATATCCCCTTCATTAATGAAAACCTCTACGGTGACCATGAAAGCAAGAGCAAGAGAGGAAAGGTCTTCAGAATTTCGAAGGAAAGGTGAAGCGAGGACACCCTGCACAACCAAATTGTGATGTGGAAAAATTATAGCAGGGGTGATTTCTGGTTCAGGGACAGCGATAGCAGGTTTGAGAGGAACGAAATAAACGGTTGCGGGGAGGGGAGCAATGACCGATTTAGCCGCTGTGAGTTCAATGATGTCTGGAGGTAATTCTGAGTAATCATCCTCAGCCTTGGGCGCGGGGCTAGCTGAAAGCCCCTTATCTAGTTTCCCGAGACTGGGGGGGAATCACGGCAGTTATTAGCCCAGTGAAACCCTTTTCTGCACTTTGGACAGACCGTTTTTGGTTTTCCAACTTGATGTCGGGCATCTGAAAAGGCACCGCCGCCGGGAGCGCGGCATCTTGATTTAAAATGTCCGGGCTTGCCACAATTGAAACAATTGCCTGAAGGACGTTGGCCCGATGGTTGCAAAGCAGCGGCCAACGCCTCCATTTGGAAGGCAGTGGAGCCAACCTTGCGACATGCTTTAAGGTAATCAGCAAGGTTCAGCACAGGATTGGAAAGGAGGGGGTGAAGGATCTTCTGACAATCCGTATTCGCATTTTCATATGCGAGACGTTTGACCAATTCGGTCCTAGCCTCCTCATTGTCAACCTGGCGAACAACTGCTTGGGTCAACTTGTCAATGAAATCAGAATACAACTCATTGGGTTTCTGGCGGATAGAAGCAAAAGAGGAGACGGATGACTTAGGGTCATCCACTTTGAGAAAGGCAGATAAGATTATGGCATTAAGTGGAGGGAACAGGGTACGGGGGGAAGCAGCTTGCAATGCAATGGTGTTAACAGCACCTTCCCCTAGAAGATGGTCAGCGGTGATGCCGGCCGGGAGGTTCCCGCGGGCCACCGCCACTCTTACCCCTTGCCGCCAAACAGATTCAAAAATCAGAAATTGCGAAGAGGAAAGAAGCATAGAGGCAATATTTTTCCAATCTTCCGGAATCAATTCATGACCATTGGCCATGGAATTAAGCAAACCCCTGGTATAAGGACTCTGAATCCCATATTCTGCCACTGCCCTTTTAAGATCTTTAACCATTTTGAAATCAAGGGGTTGATGACCTCGAATTTTTTGATTAGGATTTTATGGTCATCTATAAGGGCAATAGGAAACATTTGCAAATCCTCTAAGGAAAGGTCCCCCGTTGCCATCGCTCTCTTCAGTCCAGCTGCGAGAGCAGAATGAGACGAGGTCTCCCCGTCCGCAGTTAGCGGAGGCGGAGGGGGGGCAGATGATGGAGATGTTTCAGTTAAAGAGGCAATGTTGGAACATTTTACCTCAAGAGATTTTTGCTGCGTGGAGGCATCCTCGTATGGAGGTGGAGATGCAGCGTTGAGCGCCATGGCATCGCTCGAATCTCTGATAGCCTTTTCATAAATCTCCAGGCTAATAACAATTACTTGACAAGTTACAATCAAATCATGATTGGCTTTAGGGGGGTCATTTAAATATTTCAATATGCGCCTCCATTTTTTAGATGTAATATCCCCTGAAGGGGGATAGCTGGGATATTTTGCCAAATGAATTTCAATAATTTGACTAGATCATTCGCTGAAATTGAGGGTAAAGGTTTGCCATGGTTCATACAAATAATTTTTGCAGCCTTAATAAGGTCTCCAAGTTCTTGGAGGTGCGTAACCTGGCCCTTGGACAACCCGTTCCCCATACTTACTAAGTCTTACGACTGCGGAGCGCCTCACTGGCGAAAGTACGGGGGCATCAAGGCGAACAACCAGGACCGGGATCAAATCACGTCGGGGTCACCAGTTGTGGCTTTTCTCGCCAGCGGGCTCGCCACGAAAGGGTCTGGGCAATCCCCGCCAGACGGAGTGAGAAATGAATAAGCAGAGTCCAATTCTCCTCGGGTGAGCAAGCCCGAGCTAGCTCGAAACAACCCTTTTATTAAGATTAGGGTTAGGGGTGGTTACAGAAGGTAAGCAGGGGTGGTTACATATTAGCATATATTCAACACGTGAACACGTGACTACAAGCACATCCACAAGCCTATGATTTTGGGAGAAAGATCATGATTCTTGGGAGGAGTTTTACCATGAAGTGGTTCTTTGTTCTCCGCTTTTTGCCTACGTGGTACAGCAAACAGAAATACATCTTGAGACATCCTGACTACATACTAATAAATCTCATATAATTGTGTGTAGGAGCAAACTTCTTTTGAAGCTCTATGAAGTTGACCTTATCAGAGAAGGAATGTTCTGTGGCTATCTCATAGGTGTTGCTACATTTACTGGCAAACATCTTTGTAACCTTGGCATCAAACAGATTTCTGCTTACATGATAACAATTAGCCAGACTTACCTATGCTGATATTTTTGCACATAAGCAATTTCTTGCTCATGCTTATATTTGCACATAAGTAATTTTATAAACAGTTTCATAAAGGGGTTCATATGGCATATCGCAACAAACCTCCCCAAACGTGTAGCAACTCAGGGGAGAGGAAAAGAAATCTTTTATTTTCAGCAAACAATTTTGGCAAATTTACAAAAGATGTGCTATTGTTAAGGAGATAGCAGCTGACAATTGATTTCATGTTCCATTTTTCTAAATCATGAAAATCATAAAATCATAAATGGCAATCTATAAAAAATCAGTATCGAGTGCTACACTCGGTATATTATTTGTCAAACTTTGTGTTATCAAATAGATGGTCAAATAATGGTGCAATAATCAATTAAAAATGCATCAACTATTTTAATGAAAGAAAAATCTCAAAATGCACACTTCTCTCAGTAATAGTTTCATCAAAGACTAGATTAAACAGATAAAATTAACACAAGGAAAAAAAAGAAAAAGAAAACTCCACCTGTATCCCCAACAAGTATAATGAAAATTAACAACTTATAAATATTTTTAAAGTAAAACCAAGAAACTCTTCATTCTATTCCTCACCCCATTCTCTATAAACGCACCTCTAAGAGCTCATCTTTAACCTCTAATCTCCATCCACTAAGATTAATCAGCAAAAGCCCATTAAGGGTGTTATGCAACCTACCTATTAGAAACTATTATCTACAAAACCCAACCCAATCTACGAAATCTTTTGATTCCACAATTAGCAACCCATAATATATTCTTTTCTCCTCAATCATAATAGAAAAAGGTTACTGATTCAGTGATAAAAGCAATGATGGAAGACCCAAAATCTCTCCTGGTTCCAGCATGCAGGAAGAGCCTGAAGGGCTCCTGCTAAGAGTCCGGCCCAATTCAGAAGAAGGCTGATCCCATCTTCTCTCCTCTCTCTTTATGCTGGGAGTCTCCACTGCAAAGAGGAGGGAGAAAAGGATCCAAGGGTTAGTGGGATCAAGACAGTGAGAGCCTGAGAGGTGCCACAGGATAAGAGTTTGGGGGTAGGACGACCCCTCCCCTGAGCCCTCTCCCCAAATTCCTTCCCTTCCAGTGTCTGAGATGAATAGGAGAGAGAAGAGGGATTTCCAAAGTATCTTCACCCTCACTTGGTCCTTGGACCCCAAAGCCCTCATTCCCCTCCCTTCCTCCCTCTCCCCCCATTCGGCCCCCACCAATCCACTCACCTGCAAGGGGGCTGCTAAACGGCCTGGTTGTTCCCTGGATTGGAGAAAAAGACACAGAATGAATCAATGTCTTGTCCTGTGAGGACAACAAATCTCCCTCTTCACCATTAAACCTCTTCAGCTTCACAAACCTCTCAGAGGACATCAAGCTTTTTATTAATTTATTAATAATTAAGCTTCCATCCCAAATATCTCATTAAGGTGACCCTACACAGCACACAGTAAAATTCAATAAAATGCCATGTAGAATTTTTAAAACAATAAATAAAAACCAGATTCCCCCATCAGATCATGTTGCCATTGACAACAGGAAGACCATGTCCACTGTGTGACCCCTGTCTTGAGTTGGACCCAGGACGATCTGGGAGAGACCACAGACGCCATGATAGTCAAGAAGTCCTGGGCTGCTTCCGAGACCAAATGCAGGGATGGCAGATTGAAACCTCCCAGGACCATAATCCTGGGCAACTCCATGCCAATCCTGAGATGGCCCCCAGCAGCTCAGGCAGGGAGGAGGCCATGCAGCAGGGAGGCTGGTATAGTCCCAATAATCCCAACTCATCATGTCAGCCCAGCCTCAGAAACAGGGAGTCACAACCAGAATCGTGGGGTGGGAGCGTCCTGGGTGCCAGAAGAGATTCTTAGAGGACCACTGGAACCCCACCAATCCTGGCTGGGATCTCGGTTGGGGCCAACCCTAAACCCAGCTGGGCAGATCTCTGAGGGAGGGAACCCCCCTCCCCTTCCAGAGTCAGTCAGGTCTCAACTATGTCACCAGAAGAGTCTCTAACCACTAGAGATCATGGCATCACTGGAGGTTTTCCTATTTCTCCTCAAAGAATTGGGGGCCATTTCCTGATCTCACCTGGTGCCCTCACCACTAAGCCAAAATGCCTCCAATTATTCTAATTATTTCACCAGAACCAGACACAGAAGGGAGGATGAATTGGGGGGGGCTTTAAAAAGTGGGGCTCTCCGTCTTTTCGTCCCCTCATCCGCCCAAAGTCTTGCAAAGGGACAGAATGGCTCCTGCAGCAGCAGCTCCCTCCGACTTACCCTGGTCTGAACTGTTGGATCCTTTGTCACTTGCTGGAAAAGAAAGAAAGAAAAAAGAGGGTGAGGAGGTCTCTCTCTCTCTCTCTCTCTGCTCTTTCTGACTGCAACTTCCTCCCTCCCTTTCTCTCCCACACACAATCAATGACTCACAAATCCATGGAGAGAGTTTGAACTAAACTGCTTTGACTAAAAGGCATAAGAAAGAATTCTTAAAATTTATATCACCCAAAGCCAGAGCTGATCTAAAAAGATACAGATGGATCCAAAGTTTCTTTTTCTAACCAGTTCGTATTTAGAGAGCCTTGTGATGGGAGACCAAGAGGAGATCCAGCTGGCATCCCCCACAGCTCCTTTTTTTCTCAAAATGCCCCCCTTTGATCCCTAGTTTTATGGAGCTTCCGACTCATTTGGCCAAGCCTTTCCTTTCTGCCTTCTTGGGAAACAAGGCATGTTCTCAGTCAGAGGGACCTTCCACCAGATGGATCTTCTCATCTTCTTGAAGGTTCCTTCTCCCAGACGTTTCTCCTTGAGGACTCCACTTCCAAGAACAGCCTGGCTGTAATGAAAAGGGGGCCCATCTTCCCCAGCCTGGTTCTTAGCGTGAAGAGGAAGATAGGACCCACAAAGATACATGCACACACCCCTCTCAACTCGTGGTGCCTTTGGTCCCTGCTCTAAGTTGGAGATTACATGTAAACAGGACAAATCACTCACTTGGTGCTTCTTTGTAGTCATCTTGACGTTTCTCTGCAAAGATAAATATCAATGAAAGCTCAAAATTATCCACCAGAGATCATCCAATCTCTCCCTCCATAGGAGGAAGAACCTCAAGAGATATTTCACAGTCGCTTTTTTCCCATTAACAAAGCCAGAAAGACCTTCAAAATACAAATGTATCTTCTGATTTTCCCTAAGAGAGACCTGCTGCCTCCGAGATGGATGAGGGGAATTGGGGGAAGCAGCAGCTGGGAGGGGGAGGAAGATTTTCATGGAAATCCTTCTCTGCTGTTCTTTGGTCAAAGCCTTTGAAAGGGACAAAGGAACTGGGATGCCTCTTCCCAACTCAGGAGAAGACAGGACTGCCTGAATCTCAGGCTCAGCTGAATGGAGACTGGAGTCCCAGCAAGAGGCTGAGATCTCAGATGCTCCCCAAGAAGGCTGGGAAAACAGGACAGAAGGAAGCCCAGAAGAAGCTCCCCAAAGGGAGAGACTTGGGGGGAATCTCCCCATCTTCCTTCCATCACCCCCCAAAAGATACTTACTGAAGAATACCAGGATCCCAGCAATCACACCCACCAGAACAAGAGCAGCCACAACGCAGCCGATGATGAGCCCCAGGTTGGATTTTGAATTGATTGGTTCTGAATTGGGAGAAAGAGCAGATCATTGAAGGGGAACCCCAAACAATCTTCCTGATCAGGGAAGAGACCTAAAGAGGTGAAAGCTGGAAATACCCCAAATTCAAAAGTCCATGGGCTCATTTTTGTGTCCTTCTCAAGGTAACATGAAGAGGCCTTGATAACCATTGTTAGAGGACGTGGCCTCATGACGCTGCCTCCTTCTCACACCAGCCCAGCATGAAGGCAACTGAATTCATATTTTGACTCAAAAACAGCCGTTTTCCACCTTGTGATTCATAGCAGGTTTCAAAACAAAAATATAAGCAAAATTTACTAAACATTTTTTTTTGTTCTTTTTATACGCTGCCCCAATAAGTCATGATTCCTGAGTGGAAATGGGCAGATCTGGATGCTTTTTTCTTCAGTTTGAGTGTTTGCATTTTATTATTTAAAGTAAAGTAGTTTATATCACCTAGCCTTTTTTGTGTGCACACTTTCATTTTCTTTGGCCAGTTCAGAAATAGCATGAAATTGTATTTGATGCTTCCAGAACTTCAGCATGAAACATGGAATATGGTGATATCCAACTTCTGGATGGTCCCACAAATGGCAGAAATAGAATAATGGAATAAGAGAGTTGGAAGGGACCTTGGAGGTCTTCTAGTCCAACCCCCTGCTCAAGCTAGAGTCCCTATACCATTCCAGACAAGTGGCTCTCCAGTCTTTTCTTAAATGCTTCCAGTGATGGAGGACCCACAACATCTGAAGGAAAGTCCTTCCACTGATTAATTGTTCTCCCTGACAGGAAATTTCTCCTTAGTTCTAGGTTGCTTCTTTCCTTGTTTAGTTTCCACCCATTGCTTCTTGTCCTGCCCTCAGGTGCTTTGGAGAATAGCTTGACTCCCTCTTCTTTGGGGCAACCCCTGAGATACTGGAACGTATCATGTCACCCCTAGTCCTTCTTGTCACTGAACTAGACATGCCCAATTCTTCCAACTGCTCTTCATCTATTTTAGCCTCCAGGCTCCTAATCATCTTTGTTGCTTTTCTCTGCACTCTTTCCAGAGTCTCAACATCTTTTCCATATCATGGCAACCAAAACTGGATGAAGAATTCCAAGTATGGTCTTACCAAGGGATTATAAAGTGGTATTGCTTGTGGGGGAGGGGAGGATAACTTTAAATGTAAATTTCTCTTGCACAAAATTCAGGATTCCCATTGAATAGCAATCATGCCACTTATGAATTGATGCTTGCTATAAATAACAAAAATAAAAGGAATATTTTATTTTGCCTGAGATATCAGTATAACAATTACGTTTGAATATTTCTTGTATCGTGGCGACAATCATCAATAAAAAATTGGAATTTGAATTTTGTAATTTTGGAAATCCAGTGTACGTTAAGGACACTTATGTGCATATGCAGGATTCTTTGAGAGAGAGTTTTTTTCCTTGGGTTTTATGCTGAACCTCAGGAATTCAAATATCATATCATAAAATAATGTGCAACTTCTTTCTTAGAGCAGCAACACAGAGTGACCTTTTGACCTTTAAAGCAGGAAACCCTGTTAGTCTCTGATGGGAAAAAATTCTGACTTGGGAGCCTCTTTTCTGACTCCTGATGCATCAGTCCAGCCACTCTCTGCATTTCCTGAAGGCAGCTGCAGTTCATCAATTTTAGTCAGAATTTGCCTTCAGAAAAGGGGCTACCAGACTCCTCCTGATTCTTCCACTTTAGGAATTGTGAACAAAAGCAAATCTGTTTCTGGTGCTCAGCATAATTGCTGCTTTTCTGCTGGGGGCAAGAAACAGGGAAGGCCTAAGAGGATTTAAGGGAATTTTATCAGGATCGGCCAAGTATTGTGATGGGATTCTGTAGTTTCCATCACCTGAAGTCAGTTCTATGGTCTGGTCTGATCCCTGCAGTTTCACCAACCTCAAACACTGGAAAAACCAGTGGATTAAAGCTCAGGTATGCTCACATCTGGGGTCAGATTTCTCTCTCACAACCCTCCAGCCTGCCAAAGAACCCAGCCTTTCCCTCCCTGCAGCCTCTCACCCTTCAGCTCCAAGTCCAGAGGATCCTGCAGGCCGTCATGCTCCACATGGCACCGATAGCGGTCTCTCTCTTTGGGATCAATCTGGATGTTGAGCCACTTGTGGTAGGTCCCGTCTGCATTGGGGGCCACAGATGCATGAAGGGTGTCCTGCAGCCAGACCTCCCCATCCCTCCTCCAGGAGGCATCGATCTCCCTGGGGTAGAAGCCATGGACTTGGCAGATGTGCATCTCCATCCCATCCTCCACCTCGGTTCTCCTGCTCACCGTCACCTTTGGGGCCTCTGCAGAAACACCAGAATTAACTCTGAGCCCCTCCAGAGCCTGGAAAGTGGATAGGAAAGTTGAAGGGACAGGAAAATCTCCCACTCTTTCCCACTCCACACATGTTGCATCTCCAAGAGTTTTGGGAAATGCTCCAAATCTGGAAGATGCTCAACCATAAGAACTCCTGAGTTTGAGTCCTTCCCAGAGACTCAGCCTGAAAAACCTCCAGCAGCAAATTGAGGGTCCAAGAAAATTCCTCTCTGACCGCTTTGAACTCTGACTGATCCTGGGCGGCTCCCTTCAAGGGAGGGATAGTGGAAATGGTCTCTTAAGTTCCATTTCAAGACAACAACACTCCCCTGAATCTGCTCCAGGCCTCTTTCCAAGGGACACAACCCCAATTTTAAGAGAGATCAAAGGGAATCTCACACTGATCAATTTGGAAAATAGATTTTGTCTCTGAAAAGGTGGGGGGGCAGAGAGAGATTGATGCCAGTGGAAGAGAGAGGGGGTCCTCTCCAGGCAGGGAGGGGCTGTTGGCAATTATCAGTGTGGGTGTGTGTGTGGATTTTTTATTTATTTATTTATAATTTAATTTTTATACCACCCTTCTCCCGAAGGACTCAGGGCGGTTTACAGCCATATTAAAACCAATATAAAATACAAACACATATATTTAAAACCAATTAAAAACGAATTTACAGTAGGCTGAAACACTAAAACGGTCATAGACCGAATAAAACCCATTAAAATTTCATTTAAAATTTCGCTTAGGCCAGTCCCGAACGATGAAATAATAAAGTCTTAAGTTCACGTTTGAAGGTCCGGAGGTCGGGGAGTTGGCGCAACCCCGGAGGCAGCTCATTCCAAAGGGCCGGTGCCGCCACAGAGAAGGCTCTCCCCCTGGGGGCTACCAACCAGCATTGTTTGGTCGACGGCACCCTGAGAAGGCCCACCCTGTGGGAGCGCACAGGTCGATGGGAGGCTATCGGTAGCAGCAGGCGGTCTTGTAAATAGCCCGGTCCTAAGCCATGGAGCACTTTAAAGGTGAGAACCAACACCTTGAATTGCACCCGGAAGACTACCAGCAGCCAGTGCAGGCCACGCAGGAGAGGTATTATATGGGAGCAGCGAGGTGCTCTCTCTATCACCCACACGGCCGCATTCTGGACTAGCTGGAGCCTCCTGGTGCTCTTCAAGGGGAACCCCATGTAGAGAGCATTGCAGCAGACCAGGTGGGAAGTGACCAGGGCATGAGTGACTGTGCATAGGGAGTCCCGGTCTAGGAAGGGACGCAACTGGCGGATCAGGCGAACCTGATAAAATGCTCCCCTGGAGACGGCCGTCAGATGTTCCTCTAAGGACAGCCGGTCGTCCAGGAGAACGCCCAAGTTGCGCACCTTCCCCTTGGGGGCCAATAATCCACCCCCAACAGTCAGCGATGGAGTAAGCTGACTGTACCGGGATGCCGGCATCCACAGCCACTCCGTCTTGGAGGGGTTGAGCTGGAGCCTGTTCTTCCCCATCCAGACCCGCACAGCTTCCAGGCACCGGGACATCACCTTGACGACTTCGTTGGGGTGGTTCGGGGTGGAGATGTACAGCTAAGTGTCATCAGCGTACAGATGACACTCCACCCCAAAACCACGGATAACCTCACCCAGCGGCTTCATATAGATGTTGAACAGGAGAGGCGAGAGAACCGACCCCTGTGGCCCCCCACACGTGAGGCGCCTCGGGGTCGATCTCTGCCCCCCTGCCAACACCGTCTGTGAACGGTCCGAGAGATAGGAGGAGACCACCGATAGACGGTGCCCCCCACCCCTAAACCCCCCAACCGTCGCAGCAGGATACCATGGTCGATGGTATCAAAAGCCGCTGAGAGATCTAAAAGGACCAGGACAGAGGAACAACCCCTGTCCCGAGATCTCCAGAGATCATCCACCAACGCGACCAAAGTCATCTCCGTGCTGTATCCAGGCCTCAAGCCGGACTGGAACGGGTCTAGATAGACAGTTTCCTCCAGGTATTGGGGAAGCTGATATGCCACCACACTCTCAACACCCTTTGCCAAAAAGCGAAGGTTGGAGACTGGACGATAATTTGCCAACACAGCTGGATCCAGGGAAGGCTTTTTGAGGAGGGGCCTCACCACTGCCTCTTTTAAGGCGGTGGGGAAGACACCCTCCAACAAAGAAGCGTTGATAACTCCCAGGAGCCAGCCTCATGTAACCTCCCGTGTGGCCAGTACCAACCAGGAGGGACACGGGTCCAATAAACATGTGGTGGGATTCAGCCTACCCAATAACCTGTCCAAGTCCTCAAGGGTCAAAGGGTCAAACTCCACCCAGATAGTATTCACAAGACCCATCCCCATCATCCCGCCCGGATCTACCCAATCAGCGTCCAGTCCGTCCCGGATCCGAGCAATTTTATCGGACAGATACTGTACAAAATCCTCAGCACGCCCCTGTAAGGGGTCCTCCCGAGCCCCCTGCATAAGAAGGGAGCGGGTCACCCTAAACAGGGTGGCTGGGCGATTATCTGCCGATGCAATAAGGGCGGAAAAATAACTATGTTTTGCCGCACTTATCGCCACTAGATAGGTCTGAATATAAGACCTTACTAGTGTTCGGTCGGATTTGGAGCGACTGGACCTCCAGTCACTCTCTAGGCGTCTTTTCCGGCGTTTCATCTCTCTCAGCTCCTGGAGCTGGTCGAGCTCGGTGCCAGGTCAGAGGCCACAAAGGCACGACGCGGTCCAAAGCCCCCGCTGCCGCCCCTTCCCAGGCGGCGACCAGTTCTTCGGCCGAGCCGTGGGCCAGCTCCCCAAGAAATGGCCCAAGCTCTGTCAGAAACCTCTCCGGGTCCATCCGGTGCCTGGGACAGAACCAACAAGTCGGCTCCGTCTCCCTGCGGTGTGGTGCAGCGGTTCGAAAGTCTAGCTGAAGGAGTGAATGATCTGACCATGACAGGGGTTTAATAATTAAGTCCTCTAGTTCCAAATCATTCAGCCACTGTCCCGAGACAAAAATCAAGTCCAGAGTGTTTCCCCCGATGTGGGTGGGACCGATTACTATCTGGGACAGGTCCAGGGCCGTCACGGAAGCCATGAACTCCCGAGCTGTCGTCGAGGATTCGCCCGCTGACGGCAGGTTGAAGTCCCCCATAACCATAAGTCTGGGGGTATCAACCGCTGCCCTGGCTATCATCTCCAACAGCTCGGGCAGGGCTGCTGTCACGTAGCAGGGAGCCAGGTACGCCATCAGCAAGCCCACCTGAATCCTGTGGCCCCACTTCACAAGGAGAGATTCACATCCGGCTATCTGCGGGACAGTGACCTCCCTCGGTTCTTTCCCCATTGATCCTAATCTCATCCAGCTAATCCTGGAGGGATGAAGGACCCCAGGGGGGAAGGGGTAGACCTAGGAGAGAGGGATGGTCTGTATGCTAAATTAATAAAAAATTCTAGGAAAAGATTAGAATGTGAGCCCCTTTGTGGGGTGAGGGGGTGTTCCTGAAGGTGGGGAGGGAGTTGTTTTGAGAAAGGCTCACTGACAATTGTGGGAACCTGTTTGAGGGTTAAGAGAATGATTGACAGAAACTTTGGGAAGAAAAGAACCCCTCATCCACGGCCTTCTTTGCCCAAGTGGGGGCAATGAAAATGTCTTATTAATGGTAAAAGTGGAGCCCTCTAATGGTGGAGATGGGAGGTGCACCATGAGGTGCAAGGCAGAGAGGGAGCCCCCTATGGGATGTGGGGGAGAAGCAGAGTTAATGGAGGTAAATTAAGAGCACCCACCACTCTCGACTACAGTTTGGCTAGTGGAGGCTTCATTGAATAGCCCCAAATGGTGGCCTCATTGCGTGCAGCAAACAGGACACCACTAAGTGATTGTCCTGCCTGATCCACCCAGACACCTGCCAGGGAGGGGCTGCATTTCCTGGTCCACTGAATGGCTGCCTGGCAATGGGAACCAAACAGGGCTTCCCATGTCATGGAGACGGGTGGAAGGGTGGGGGGGAGGATTCCTACCAGGGCAAACAGACTGAAGACCAGGAACAAAGGGGCTGAATCGGGGTTGGGTTCCAAAATTTTTTGACTACCAGTTCTGTGGGCATGGCTTATTTGGTGGGCGTGGCTTGGTGGTTATGTCACTGAGTGGGCGTGGCCAACTTGAAGTCACTCAGGGCAAGGTGGGGCGGCATCTTGCTGTGAGTGACATCAAGTTGGCCACGCCCATTCAGTCACATGACCAATGCTTCAGAGACAGGGCAATTTCTCCCAGAGGACAGCCAGAGCTTCGCCGCCTCCTTTTTTCCTCAGAGGAGCTGCCTCCAAGTCCTTGCGAAGGGACACACACACACACACACACACACATATGCCCTGCCCTGTCGTCTCCACTGCCGCTTCTTTTGCTGCCATTCTTAAAGCTATTGTTAAGAGCTGGAAGACGTTTTCTTAAATTTCTTAAAAGTCTGTGCTGACCAATTGGCCCCCATCTTCACCCATATTTTCAATAAATCACTAGAGATGTGTTATGTTCCTTCTTGCTTCAAATGCTCTACCATCATCCCAGTGCCGAAGAAGCCCACCATCAAGGAACTGAATGACTACAGACCAGTTGCTCTAACATCTGTAGTCATGAAAACCTTTGAAAGGCTAGTGCTTTCCTACCTGAAAACCATCACGGATCCGCTGTTAGACCCCTTGCAATTTACATACTGAGCAAACAGATCAACAGATGATGCTGTTAATATGGCTCTGCACTACATCCTACAACATCTTGAGTCTCCAAAGACCTATGTAAGGGTCCTTTTTGTAGACTTTAGTTCAGCATTCAATACCATCATTCCAGACATTCTTCTAACTAAGCGAAACCAGCTACAGGTACTGGAACAGACTTGTAAGTGGATCACAAGCTTCCTAACAAACAGGAAGCAGCAGGTGAAGCTAAGCAAGATCACATCAAATACCTGTACAATTAGCACAGGGGCCCCCCAAGGCTGTGTGCTCTCCCCACTTCTCTTCTCTCTGTATACCAATGACTGCATCTCCAATGATCCATCTGTTAAGCTACTGAAGTTCGCAGATGACACAACAGTGATTGGTCTTATTCGAGACAATGACGAATCCGCATATAGACGAGAGGTCGAACGACTAGCCTTGTGGTGCAACCAAAACAATCTGGAACTGAACACACTCAAAACCGTAGAAATGGTGGTAGACTTTAGGAGAAACCCTTCCATACTTCCACCTCTCACAATACTTGACAACGCAGTATCAACAGTAGAAACCTTCAAATTTCTGGGTTCTATCATATCGCAAGATCTAAAATGGACAGCTAACATCAAAAACATCATTAAAAAAGGACAGCAAAGAATGTTCTTTCTGCGCCAACTCAGTAAGCTCAAACTGCCCAAGGAGCTGCTGATTCAGTTCTACTGTTTGTTTCCCTCCCCCCAATACTCCCAGCAAAGAGTCAGTCAGAGGCCTTCTTTTCTCCTTTTATTTACATAGATATATGTCCTGGCCACGTCTACCCACGGGCCTGCCAAGTTTCTGGAGATAACGAGGAAATTATAGATAAGGCCAGAATTACTCACGAATATATTCTTCCCTCCATTGAGACAGTTAGCCCGCGCCAATTCATTGCTTTGTCCAAGACAAAAAACCAGGAAGTCCCGCCTCCTATTTATAGTCTCTGCAGATGTCACTGCATGACAATTATGACTTGGCTTTCCCCCAACACTGCTTCTGCTGTGCACGCCGATCACGTCTGCGCAGTCTTGCATCACTCCAAAACTGTTCTTGGGGCGTTGCCAAATCAGAAGAAGGCTCCAGGGAATCAGGTCTTGCCGGCCCCTCCTCCTCCCTTTGAGTGGGTGCCAGGGAGGGAAAGGGCTCAAGAGAAGCAGGGCTTGCCAGGTCTTCTCCCTCACTTTCTGAATCATCCGAGTCCAGGAGTCCGGGTCCAGGAACCTGGGTCACAACACTATCCCTCACTGCAGGGCCCTTCCCCCGGGGCTGACGATCGGGATGCGGTCGGGCTGGGTTCTGCTCATGGAAGGCCTGCACCAGGTCAGGGGCATGAACGTCAGAGGCATCTACCCAGGAAAAATCAGTCCCGTATCCCTTCCACGCGATCAAATATTGGAAACGACCCTTCAGCCAGCGGGAGTCTTGTACGCTGTGGACTTCGTATTCCTCCGACCCGTCCTTGGCGACAGTGACGGGTGCTGTTGGGCACCGAAGGGGACTAGGTGTGGCCTCAGGAACCAGAAGGGACCGGTGAAAGACGGGGTGGATCCGCATGGATCGTGGCAGGGTCAGTCGGTAGGCTACCGGGTTGATGACTGCCTCGACAGGGAACGGGCCGATGAATCGGTGGTCCAACTTCTTTACCGGGCGGTCGGACGGGAGGTGTTTGGTGGAGAGCCACACCCGGTCTCAAACTGCCAGCGGGGGCATTGCCCGTCGGGAACGGTCGGCGGATCGTTTGTAGTCCTCCTTTGCCCGATCCAGCTGCTGACGTACCAACTGTTGGACCGCATGCAATTCCGTCAGGCGTTCCGTGACCAGGCCACCTGAGGATCGTGGGTCCGAAGCCAGGCCAACCCAAGGACCAAGGGAAAATGAAGGTCCGCCGTGACATAAAACTGGATCGTCTCCTCATGGTCCCCAATAGCCAGGTGCAAAGGTTGGGTGGCAAATTTAATGGGGCCGGACACCAGTTCTCGTCCATCAATTGTCTCTACCCGCATCGGAGGGTCCACCGGAACCACGGGAACCGCAAACTGGGTCACAAAGGCCTGGTCCATAAAGTTTGTTGTGGCCCCTGAGTCCACCAGCGCATGCGCCTGGAGCCCGTCCGACTGGTTCCCCAACCATATCCGTGTGTCCAGAATCAGATGCCGAGGGGGCCCAGAGTCTACTTCCGCAACGTCCAGTGGGGGCTTAGTACGTGCCCGACCTAGGGTTTCCCCGAGGTCGGGCCTGCTCCGTTTCCCGATTGGTCACGCTGTGATTCGGGGACTGGCGTGCATGCCCCACTTCGCTTTCTGGGGCAAGAAGCGGCGAAGTGGCCGGGCTCCCCACAGTACAGGCACAATCCCCCTTGGCGCCTCCGGTTCCGCTCCTGGGCTGTCAGGCGAGGTCTGGCCGCTCCCAACTCCATGGGCTCTTCCGCAGCGGTTACAAAACATGGGGCGACCCGGGGTGCTGGTGGTGCAGGAAGTGGGGGTGCAGATGTCGATGGCGGGTCCCGGGGGGTGCAATGGGACGGTCGCCGTTGCAGACAGGCATCGAGGCGGAGACAAAGGGGCACCAAGTTGTCGAGGGTCCGCAGCGCCTCCACCCGGGCCAGCTCGTCTTGCAATTCCTCTGAGAGTCCCTCCTGGGCACGTCCTGGCGCTGCATCATTCCAGTCAGAGTCCTGGCACAAAAGACGAAATTCGGCGATGTACTCCTGCAGGGGGCGTTTCCCTTGACGGAGTTCCTTAAGGCGCCTGGTTGCCGTCAGCATTCGAACGGGGTCCTCGTACATGGTGCACAGGTGCTGCCAAAAACGCTGTTGGTCCGCCAGCAGGGGGCTGTCCTGGAGCAAGAGGGGCGTGGCTCATCGAGCAGCCGAGCCGGAAAGAAGGTTAATCGCGAAGGCCACCTTAGCCCGGTCGTCTGGGAAATCCTCTGGCCTCATAGCCATGTAGAGTGGCACTGTCCCAAGAAGGTCGGGAACATCTCAGGCTGCCCAGAAAACTTATCCGGCACGGTTATAGAATTTTTTTTATTTTTTTTTATTGGCCAAGTGTGATTGGACACACAAGGAATTTGTCTTGGTGCATATGCTCCCGGTGTACATAAAAGAAAAGATACGTTCATCAAGGTACAACATTTACAACACAATTGATGGTCAGTATATCAATATAAATCATAAGGATTGCCAGCAACAAGTTATAGTCATACAGTCGTAAGTAGAAAGAGATTGGTGCTGGGAACTATGAAATGATTAATAGTAGTGCAGATTCAGTCAATAGTTTGACAGTGTTGATGGAATTATTTGTTTAGCAGAGTGATGGCCTTCGGGGAAAAACTGTTCCTGTGTCTAGTTATTCTGGTGTGCAGTGCTCTATAGCGTCGTTTTGAGGGTAGGAGTTGAAACAGTTTATGTCCAGGATGCGAGTGATCTGCAAATATTTTCACGGCCCTCTTCTTGATTCGTGCAGTATACAGGTCCTCAATGGAAGGCAAGTTGGTAGCAATTATTTTTTCTGCAGTTCTAATTATACTCTGAAGTCTGTGTTTTTCTTGTTGGGTTGCAGAACCGAACCAGACAGTTATAGAGGTGCAAATGACAGACTCAATAATTCCTCTGTAGAATTGGATCAGCAGCTCCTTGGGCAGTTTGAGCTTACTGAGTTGGCGCAGAAAGAACATTCTTTGTTGTCCTTTTTTAATGATGTTTTTGATGTTAGCTGTCCATTTGAGATCTTGCGATATGATAGAACCCAGAAATTTGAAGGTTTCTACTGTTGATACTGTGTTGTCAAGTATTGTGAGAGGTGGAAGTATGGAAGGGTTTTTCCTAAAGTCTACCACCATTTCTACGGTTCTGAGCGTGTTCAGTTCCAGATTGTTTTGGTTGCACCACAAGGCTAGTCGTTCGACCTCTCGTCTATATGCGGATTCGTCATTGTCTCGAATGAGACCAATCACTGTTGTGTCATCTGCGAACTTCAGTAGCTTAACTGATGGATCATTGGAGATGCAGTCATTGGTATACAGAGAGAAGAGAAGTGGGGAGAGCACACAGCCTTGGGGGGCCCCTGTGCTAATTGTACAAGTATTTGATGTGATCTTGCTTAGCTTCACCTGCTGCTTCCTGTTTGTTAGGAAGCTTGTGATCCACTTACAAGCCTGTTCCGGTACCTGTAGCTGGTTTAGCTTAGTTAGAAGAATGTCTGGAATGATGGTATTGAAAGCTGAACTAAAGTCTACAAAAAGGACCCTTGCATAGGTCTTTGGAGACTCAAGATGTTGTAGGATGTAGTGCAGAGCCATATAAGAGCATCATCTGTTGATCCATTTGCTTGGTATGCAAATTGCAAGGGGTCTAACAGCGGATCCGTGATGGTTTTCAGGTAGGAAAGCACTAGCCTTTCAAAGGTTTTCATGACTACAGATGTTAAAGCAACTGGTCTGTAGTCATTCAGTTCCTTGATGGTGGGCTTCTTCGGCACTGGGATGATGGTAGAGCGTTTGAAGCAAGAAGGAACATAACACATCTCTAGTGATTTATTGAAAATATGGGTGAAGATGGGGGCCAATTGGTCAGCACAGACTTTTAAGCAAGAAGGAGTTATCTTGTCTGGGCCTGGAGCTTTTCCTGGCTTTTGTCTGTGAAATAGGTCCTGCACTTCCTTTTCTGTGATCACTAGGGGTTGTGAACCCAATGAAATGGGGTCAGTTGTAGGAGGCTTGGCTGTTGTTGGTGTATCTGAGATGGGGGTTGTGGAGATAGGTGACTGTAGTTTCCTTTCAAACCTGCAGTAAAACTCATCGGGCACTTGCGACGAGGAGGAGGAGTGGGAGGATGGGGGGAGGGGCTGCAGGCACATTCCTGGCAGCAAGTTGGCCTGCCAAGTGAGCCACTTGCTGCTGGAGCTGTTGATTAGCCGCTTGTAGCTGCTCTAACTGCTGCTGTACCTGCTGTTGGTCCATCTTTGGTGGAAGATGTTTTAGTCAGATCTTGGACAAAATGTTCTGTTTCCCTCCCCCGAATACTCCCAGCAAAGAGTCAGTCAGAGGCCTTCTTTTCTCCTTTTATTTACATAGATATATGTCCTGGCCACGTCTACCCACGGGCCTGCCAAGTTTCTGGAGATAACGAGGAAATTATAGATAAGGCCAGAATTACTCACGAATATATTCTTCCCTCCATTGAGACAGTTAGCCCGCGCCAATTCATTGCTTTGTCCAAGACAAAAAACCAGGAAGTCCCGCCTCCTATTTATAGTCTCTGCAGATATCACTGCATGACAATTATGACTTGGCTTTCCCCCAACACTGCTTCTGCTGCACACGCCGATCACGTCTGCGCAGTCTTGCATCACTCCAAAACTGTTCTTGGGGCGTTGCCAAATCAGAAGAAGGCTCCAGGGAATCAGGTCTTGCCGGCCCCTCCTCCTCCCTTTGAGTGGGTGCCAGGGAGGGAAAGGGCTCAAGAGAAGCAGGGCTTGCCAGGTCTTCTCCCTCACTTTCTGAATCATCCGAGTCCAGGAGTCCGGGTCCAGGAACCTGGGTCACAACATCTACAGAGGAATTATTGAGTCTGTCATTTGCACCTCTATAACTGTCTGGGTCGGTTCTGCAACCCAACAAGAAAAACACAGACGTCAGAGGTTAATTAGAACTGCAGAAAAAATAATTGCTACCAACCTGCCTTCCATTGAGGACCTGTATACTGCACGAATCAAGAAGAGGGCCGTGAAAATATTTACAGATCTCTCGCATCCTGGACATAAACTGTTTCAACTCCTACCCTCAAAACGACGCTATAGAGCACTGCACACCAGAATAACTAGACACAGGAACAGTTTTTCCCCGAAGGCCATCACTCTGCTAAACAAATAATTCCATCAACACTGTCAAACTATTGACTGAATCTGCACTACTATTAATCTTCTCTTTGTAAAAAGTTTTATTTTCATTTTCCAACAACCTATTCAATATACAGTCTCTTATTCAACATTAATCATTAATTTTCATTTGTTACTTATTTGGGCCTGCCCAGCTACCACTTCCTTCCTTAACAAACCTTTCCTCCTCCCTTCTCTACTTTCTTCTACTTTCTTCATCCTTCCTCTGCTTCGCTTTTCTACATCCTCTCCTCCTTCCCTACTCTTCTCTTCCACCCTTTCTAACCCTCTCTCTTTCCCCTTTCTTCTTCCTCTCCTTTCCCCCTTTTCTACCTCTCTCTTTCCTACCTACTTTCTTCCTTCACTCACTCCTCTCCCTTTCCATTCCCTTCTGAAATGGCAGCTGAGCAGCCCCGCTTTCATTTCAAATTATTTCTATTTCTTAATTACTTATCTTCAATCATTCCTTTACATTGTTCCTTCATCTCCCCCATCTCCCCTTCCCTCCCTCCCCTCCTCCCCGAGACTTCCCAGAACAAAGTACAGGGTATAAAATTAACAATCATAAATTAAAATACAACATAATTCAAATCCATAGTCACTCCTCTCTCTAAGACCTTAACTCCCCTTCCAGAAACAAAAAGGTACATTCTTCTTCCAGTCCATTATATATCAGTCCATTCCACTCCTAAAATCTTCAGAATCTTCCAATTAAATTAGTATTTCCAGTTCATCAATAATATCCAGACTTCATCGATCAAGACCAAAATGATATTCCATCTTCCAATATTCATCAGAAATTCTTCTATAATATATCTTTCTTCCTTAAACAGTGTCCCAAATATAATTCATATTTCCAGCTTAAATTCTTAAATTTTTATCCAATCTCCAAAAATAAACAATATTCTATCTTCTCATATCTTTAATATCACTTACATAAATCAAATAACATTACTAATATTAATATTTCTTCAATTTACCTTACATCTGTCAAATAACATTATTAAAATTATAACTTATATCCAAAATATATCAATTATAACAATTAAATTCTATTTAACCAAATACCAACATTACATCCTCCAAAAGTTGAACAATATTCCATCTTCCCATTCCTTTATACCATCAAAATCACATCTTAAGCATTTCTCCTTGTCTTCTGTCTTACACATTTCCTTACACATTTTCAATCTCCAAAAATATCACTTACATAAATCAAATAACATTGCAAATATTAATATTTCTTCAATTTACCTTACATCTATCAAATAACATTATTAAAATTATAACTTATATAACTTATATCCAAAATATATCAATCATAACAATTAAATTCTATTTATCCAAATACCAACATTACATCCATAAATTTTTCTATCTGTCCTCCAAAAGTTAAACAATATTCCATCTTCCCATTCCTTTAAAAAAAAGAAAATACCATCAAAATCACATCTTAAGCATTCTCCTTCCCCTTGTCTTCTATCTTACACATTTCCTTACACACTTTCTTACACATTTTCCACCATCTGCTCACCAATCAGCTTAACATCTAACAATAAAGAATTTCCAAAATTTAATATATTGGTGTAAAAATCTCTTGTTTAAAAACTTATTAAGAAAGGAACTCCAAAAGTTCCTATAAAAAAAAATTCCATATTTGAAATGAAGAAGTTTGCAAGATTTTAATAGTTCTGTTTGCTTAAAAGCCATTCATAAACTATAAAATCTACCAAAAAGAAAGAAAAAAAATTCAATAAACTTTTCTTCTTAAACATTGTGATAAAGAAAAAGGTAAAAAGAGAAAAAAAAATCATTAACAATTCTTGTTCATTCCATTTAAAAAAGTAGCTTGTTATGTTCTTCTTCCTTTGTCTTTTTTCCATATTTGAATTGAAGAAGTTTGCAAGATTTTAATAGTTAGTTCTGTTGCTTAAGAGCCATTCATAAACTGTAAAATCCACCAAAAAGAGGAAAAAAAAATTCAATAAACTTTTCTTCTTAAACATTGTGATAAAAAAAAAAGGTAAAAAGGTAAAAAGAAAAAAAATCATTAACAATTCTTGTTCATTCCATTTAAAAAAGTAGCTTGTTATGTTCTTCTTCTTTATAGTTTCACTTTCCTTTGTATATTGCAAACGCCATTGTAAATCCACTCAAGTTGAAAGTTAGTTCAAAGGAAAGCTATTTAAGAGCTGAAGTTAAGATTTATTACTTGCAAATTCTTGCTAGTCCTCCTACTTTGTTCTGTCTGTGTTGAATTCTCTTTAGAAATAAATCTTGGCACAGAGGTGGTCGCGGCTTCTCGTTCTGTATAAACAGAAGCACCCTGGGCACGGAGCTTCGTCAGGCTAAAGGGGAGCTCTCACCCTTCGATCCCCTGGTTAAATTCCAGGGGCTCCTGGGGAGCTCTACCCAAAACCTGACCACTCTTCCCTCCCCCTTCTCCCGGGGGAGAAAATTCCAAACCGTTTGACAGCCCATTTACGCTGTCAGGGACGGTTTGACGAAACCCAGGGCAGACGATCCCAAAGGAACGTCCACGAAGCCTGCGTTGCCAACCGGAAGCCTCCTCCTCTCCCTACTTCTCATTTCGTGACCCACCTGGCTACTGGTGGTGGGGCTGGGTACATGTGCGGGGGGAACCCTCTTCAAGCGACACCCAAAGCGCAGCAAAGGCGCGCGCCTGGCATCCGGCTGCGCGCTTAAGAAAGGTTTTAACAGGACGCAAAAGGACGTGGCTTCTCTCCTGCTCTAAGGTTCCCACCATCACCTTGCCGTGTCCCCACCCCCCCACTCACGAGAGGAGGGTCGCCAGAGAGTGCAGGAGAGAAGCGGTCCTGTACCTGCCTTCGCACCACGTTTACGCGTAAGACCCACTACTATTAATCTTCTCATAGTTCCCATCACCAATCTCTTTCCATTTATGACTGTATGACTATAACTTGTTGCTGGCAATCCTTATGATTTATATTGATATATTGACCATCAATTGTGTTGTAAATGTTGTACCTTGATGAAGGTATCTTTTCTTTTATGTACACTGAGAGCATATGCACCAAGACAAATTCCTTGTGTGTCCAATCACACTTGGCCAATAAAAAATTCTATTCTATTCTATTCTATTCTATTCTATTCTATTCTATTCTATTCTATTCTATTCTATTCTATTCTATTCTAAATCTCTGACCCTTCAACAATGACTTGGGGGAGATCGAAGACAACGTCTTCCAGCTCTTAACGATAGACTTTAAGAATGGCGAGAAGCGGCAGTGGGGGTGACAGGGGCTTGTGTGTGTGTGTGACATCTGGCCACCCTCCCCCAGCACCACCGCTGCCCCTCTCACCTCCAGCACAGTGGCTCCATCTCCCCGAAGGGCCACCCGCCCACACACTAGCCGGGCCGGATGGCAGGCAAGCATGGCAGGGCCACGAGGAAGAGAGCTAGCTAGCAGGGCCGACATGCTTGCCTGCCTTCCCAGTGGTCCCCATGGCCAGGCCCACTTGCCTGCCTTCCACCCCCACCACCGCCTCTTTTTTTGGCTGCTTACCTTCCACGACGGCTTGTCCAGAATCGGGAAGGCAAGCTGACCCAAGTTTTCGGAGGCCCCCAGCCAGCCACCGCTGCTGGAAAGCGGCTGGCCAGGTTGCCTCCAAAAAAGCTTTTTTGCCAGCCGCTTTCTCCTCAGGCTGCTAAAAAGTACCGGCAGTGTCCCCATATTCTTTGCATATGCGCATCCCATTGGACTTGCAAGGCAATGGGATGCACATGCGCAAAGAACATGGCAGTGACGAACATGGCGGCCGGGGAACCGGTTTGGGGGCGTGGCCAGTCAGCCATTACTATCGGTTCTCCAAACGCCAACAGATTTTTACTACCGGCTCTCCCGAACCGGAGTGAACCAGGAGCAACCCACCACTGGGCTGAATGTGTACAAGAGATCCAGCCATAAAGGAGGAAAGTCCAGTCTGCATTCAGATGCTCACCTCTCCTCAGCAGCGTCTCATTCCCATAGGACAGGTACTTCTCCAGCCACTCAATGCAGATTTCCTCCAGGTAGGTCTTCTGTCCCTGAGTCATTCCTGGAAGAGCCTCCCATTTCCTCTTGGTTATCTGGGCCAGGGGATCGGGAGCCACCCAGGTGAGGGTCTTTTTGTCAAAGGTGATGAAGGTCCTCCCTTCGTAGCCATATTGGTTAAACCCTCCTTTGCTCCCGTCACTCTGGATCTCACAGCCATACATCCTCTGCCATGTGTGCAGGCCTGAAAGACAGACAGGAGGATGGTTTCGGGAGTCCTGAATATAAACAGAGCTGCCTCCCTCCCTGTAGGGACTTTGACACAGGCACTGACACCCCCCATTTCCTCCCTAGGGTTCAAGGGAATGAAAGCCCCCATCACTAACCGCCTTTCTCCCCTCTCTTGACCTGCCTCCCTGCATTCCCCCCCATCCCCCCAGGACGGGGTCCCTGAAGATTCCCAGGAAAAGGGAAGCTGGAAAAGCCAGCAGAGGATCCCAAGGGGGGACCGAGAAAAGAAGGAGTGGTAAAAGAAACGGAGGGAGGGAGATCCTTCCATCTTCCTTTTTGATCTTCCTCTGGGGGGGGGAAAGGAAGGGGTCCCTGAGGGGGAACAGTTGCCTGAATCTGCAGCTGCAAAGAGGGACTGAGAATCTTGTGGTCTCAAAGAGGATCTGGTTGATCTAGATAAAAGTTTGCAGGGATCCCTCTGACCATAAATCTTGGTTCACAAATAGCACCAAGTCACAAGGGCTAGTTCCCACTTTGGGCTAACCAGAAACAAATCATGGTTTAGTGTAATGTGGGAATGAAGCCTAAGGGCCACAAAGGAATATTTTCCTTAGCAACAGCAGCAAGTGGCTCAGTCTGATCAGGAGACCCAAAGAGTTATTGACCTTTGAAATGAAGTTTGAAGTTTACAGGCTCTGCAAGGCCCTGGAGAAGATATTTCAACTTCAAGTGAACAGATTCTTGGATTTAAAAGAAAACTGAATGTTTGAAAAAAACCAAAAGGAAATCCTGAAATGTTTCTATTCCTGTCTGGGTTTGAGAGAGAGGAAGGAGGCCAGGAACTCTCAAATCTAAAGGAAGATCACCTGTAAGTACAGTTGAACTAAACTGACCAATCTTTTCCCTCCCTTTCCACACCCAGGAATGACAGGTGAGGGATCCTTTCTCTGCATCTTCCACTCAGCCAGAGAACTTCCCTTTGGAGGAAGATCCTTGGGAGCTGCAGTCTGATCCTGCCCTCGAGAGGAGATTCCCTGATCTCCCCATGGGAAAAATAAATCTGGATTTCTGCCCAAGAAGAATCTCCTGCCATTCACAGGACGGCCCTGAAAATTTGGCTGCAGTTTTTGACTTCTGAAAACAAATTCTGTCTTATTTCAGAAGCATCAAAATTGTCTTATTTCAGTTGAAGATGAAATGTGTTTTAATCTCAAAGTTTACCATAGAATTGAATATCTGTGCAGCGAAAAGAAAGCACAGGGATCTCATTGAAAAGGCAAGTTTCATTGTTTCATTATTAGTGTAAGAACACTGTTAATGCATCTCTAAAGGTCTATGCATGAAACAATTTCAGCCTTTCTCTGAGTCTAGAGATATTCAAGGGGTTTCCTGAGGCCTGAAAAATAGTTCAAGGGTTCCTGCAGGGTCAAAAGGTTAAGAAAGGCTGCTTTAGAGAGGCTAAAATATATTTATATTTAGAACTGCTGTGAAGAATATCAGAAATCACTTCTTGATGGCTTTTTTCTTTACCAATTTTCTTCCACTGGTTTTATTTTCTTGTACTTTTTTATTTTCTTTGATTGATTTCCTTTCTCTCCTTTACTTTGTTACCTTCTATTAGCTTTTATCTTTTGTTCAAAAGGTTTAATACAAATTATATTAAAAAATTTAAAAGGCAAACAGGATGTCAAGGATCATTAAAATGGTATTGAAAACACAGAGGTCACAAAGACAGAGTAAATCCAGGATGCCACCACATCTGGAATATTGTGTGCAGTTTCTGGTCAAAAGACCCCCGAAAGGATAGGAGGGAGCCGGAGAAGGTCCAGAGGAGGCGACTCAGGCGATGGGAGGGAGGAAGCAGCCTCCCTTTGAGGGAAGGTGGGGACATTTGGGGCTGTTGAATCTGGAAAGGAGGCTCCTCTCCACTCTGGCCGGTCTCCTTCCTCCTTTCTCCACCAGGGGGAGCCCTCTGGGTCCAGCTCTGCTCCCCTGGGAGGCCAGCAGGGGGCCTGGAGGGATCTGGGGCAGGAATGGCAGAGCTCTGGGGTCTGCCTGGAGGGGGGGAGGAGTGAGGAAAGGAGGGAAGAATTGAGGGGGGGGCCTGCACCTCCTTGGGATGAAAGGAGGGGAAATGGCTCCTATTTATGGAGAAGGTTGATCTCAGCCAAAAGTAGCCTATCCTTACACACACATTTCCTTGCAGTCCCCCCAAATAAGGTCCCTGGAAGGTGAATCTTGTCCCCCAAAGATGGCAGAAAGGGGGGGGGGCTGCTAAAGAAGGCCTCCCCCCCTCCAGGGCAGCCCCACCAAGAGGGCAATGCAGGAGTTCATCCTGAGGGACCAAGGATGGGAAGCCATGAAGGCTCTGAGAGACTCAGGAAGGGCCCCAAATGGAGGTTTCTTTCTTTTCTATCTTATTAATAAGATTGGGAGGATCCTGGAAATGGCCCTGAGATCCCCCCTCCAAGATCCCCCCACCCCCATTTGGGCCTCCTGGCCTCTCCTTCCAAGTGGGGGATGAGAAGAAGCTCCTGGCATTTGGGCCCCATTCATCCCTCCAAAAAGGGGGTGAAAGAAAGAGATCGAGTCTCCCCAGGTGGATCTGCATTTGATCCCTCATTTCTCTGGGGTGTAAACAGAGAGAAGGATGAGGATCTGCTTCCCTCAGGATCTCCTTAGGATCCACCTGCCTCTTCTTTTGGGAGGGATCTGTGATTCCCTTCCTCCCCCACAAGAGGAGATCCACCAAGGCCACAACTTCCATCTGTCATGGGGGGGAGGGGAGATTTTAGTCTCTTTTTACCTCAGTTTAAATCAATATCCATATCAATATTCAGAAAGAAAGATGGATAACTTTTAAAAAGTGTTCATTAACTGCAATTGGCAGAAAATGTCAGCTATGGAGGTAAGGACAATATTATATTGATTAAAAAAAAGGATAAACCTATCAAAAAAAGACTTTTTAAAAGGTGTGGAAGCAGCCTTTCCCTTTGAAGGGACTCCCCCCTTTTTCTCCCCTCTGGTTCCTGGGGAGGGGATTATGGGGCCGGAGGAGCCACCCGACCCATCACTCACCTTCACTCTGGTTGTAGCGAAGCCTCAGAGTCTCCAGGCCTTCTCTGAACACTTCCTCATTGCTACGTTCATTCTGGGTGTTTCTGTCCCAGTACTGGGGATCCTCCTGCCCCACTTTCTCCATCCAGGAGACTCGAGGCTTCATCCTCCGGCTGTGGCTGTCGTAGGAACTGAACAGTTGATCGTCCACAAACCCCAGAGAGACAAAGTGGGGCTGCCCTTGACTGGGCTCCGAGATGCCAGTGTAGAAATACTTCATGGAGTGGGAAGAGGCACCTGGAAGGGAGCCAGAGGGGCAGAGTTAGGGGGCTTCAGTCAGGGACCCTGATCCCATGGAGGCTCCCATCTGGGGCTCTGGGGAGAAAGAAGGAAGAGGAGAGTTGGGGGGCGGAGGAGGAAGGGGGGAAGGAAGGGGGAGATGGAGGGAGATGGAGGCAGGAGGTGAACTGAGGGAAAGAAGCAGCTTCTGGGGGGCCTGAAGGGTTGGAGGGCAGGGAAGGTGGGGGGTGAGAGAGGAGGGGAAGGTCGGGTCCCCCAAACTTTACCTGCCCCCATTGTGCCCTCCCCCCCTTCCAGCAAGGCCTCCCTCAAACCCCCTCCTGGATTGCTCAGTCTCTGCCCCATGGAGGCTGCAGTCACCCCACAAGTAAAAGGGGGGATTCCACCCTCCCAGAAGCTCAAAGGCAGCAGGAAACCCCACCCGGTCACCCCAACTTTCCATTCAGAGAAAAAAACCCAATTCTGACTTCACTGAGAGCCAACCTGGATGGTTAATAGCTGCAGATTTGAGGAGGGATTTTATAAAACGGGGGAGGGGAAGGGAGAGGGGGGATCCGGAGGAGATCAGAGGCCATGGGATCCTTAAGGGAAACAGCAAAGGGGGGATCAGGGAAGGGAGCAGCAATGGAGTCTCCCAAATCTTCCTCCTGTTTCCCCCATCACCTCTGGAAAATCCCCCCTCTCAGAGTTCAGCCATCTGAGCAGGAATCGGCTTTGAACCCAGGACTCAGAGGGGCTCCCCCTCATTGCACAGAAAACGTCACTCTGATTATCCCAAGATTGCTTCATTTCATCAACCCAGTTAGGGCCCTGAAACCCTCATTCAGGGACGCTTTCCATCGGACCAGATTTCCTCTGAATCTCACCCTTCCCTTCCCACAGAAGCTGCTCTGCAATTTCTCCTCCTCTGGGGCTGATCCTGCACTTGGTCAGCCCAAAGAAAGGCAGAAATGCCCCTCGGCCACCTTGGGGGGTGGGGGTGGGGTGGGATTACATGGTCAGGGAGTCTCAAGGTAAAGGCCTAAATCAGAGTTCCTCAGACTCAGCCATTTGGACTTCAATGCCCAGAATTCCCCTCACCCCAGAAACCCCTGGGGCCTCCCCACCCCGGACCCCCCTCCTGCCCCCATTGAGACTGCTTGGGAGTTCCTGCTGCCAATGCCCACGTGGGGAGGGGAGGGGGGCTCAGCTGGGGTCCTCTCCCTAACCTCATCCTCTGTGGGGAGGGTCCTGTCACCTTTAAAGCCCCTCTGGGGAACCAAAGATTAAACATAGAAAATGATTTCCGTTTCCATCATGCAAAGTCCTGACTGAGGCCATCAAAGTTTTTCCAGCCCATCTTGGAGGACAGGCTCAATTCACAAGACATGAAACTTTACTAACAATGAGGGGGAAAAAATCACATTGTCACCATTTAGTTTTCATTGTCAAAATACAAACACGGAAGAGGCTCTAAGGCTGCCCAATGAACAGAAAAACAACCGCTTCTAAGCGGCTTAAAAGAATCAAAAGAAAATAAAATGAATAAAATACTGCTGGGAAATTGGTAAATTTTCATATCCAAGGCCCCTTTTTGGTGTCTATTCTGAAAATTCTTCAGATCAGAAATTCTTTCACGGCACCAAAGATTTTGAAGATCATTTTCAGGATCGTTCATGGGACTTATTTGGGCAGAACTTCCAAAGCCCAGAGAAATAAATATAGGTAGTTCTCGGCTTATGACCATAATTGAGCCCACATTTTTTGTTGCTAAATGGGACATTTTTTTACGTGAGTTTTGCTCCGTTTTACAAATTTTCCTGCCATAGTTGTTAAATGAACCATTGCAGTTGTTAAATTAATAACCTGGTTGTTAAGTGAATTTGGCTTCTCCCTTGACTTTGCTTGTCAGAACGTTGCAAAAGGGGGTCACGTGATATCGGGAGACTGCAACCGTCACGTGACCACGAGGATGCTAAAATGGTCATAAGTGTGAAAAATGGACATATGTCATTTTTTTCAATGACATTGCAACTTTGAATGGTCACTAAGTGAACTATTCTAAGTCGAGGACTACCTGTAGTCCTACTGCCCATTCCCTCCAGTATGGTCTCCCAGTCCTTCCCAGTCCAAGGCAAAGGCCTGGGCCTCCTTCTTCCTGCTCCTCCCCACAATCCCAGGGGCTCCTCAGAGATTTTGGGGAGAGGGAGCCCCAGATCCACTTCCTGCTCTGGGGAGATTTCAGAATCCAAAGAGCTTTTCTCTGACGGAAGGAGGGAGGATCGGACTCTCCGTGATCCAGAACCCGCTTCCTTCCCTTGTGGGGCTGAGCAATGAGAATGTCTGAAGTCTGCCTGAGAGGAGAAATGTGGGAATCTAATGCAGGTTGTACATCCTCACAGTCATGAACTCCCCTCAAGTCAGGACTCTGTGTGTCCAAGGAAGCCGTTCATTTCATGGTCTCCCTCCAGAGGTTCTTCTCTTCTTCTGCCTCCAACGCAGCCTATTTGATGGTTAAGATCCTGACAGCTTTTCTTTCTGTCTTTGGAAAAGCTGCTGCACGGATAGTTTCTCTGAGCAGTCAACTAGGAACACCCCAAGGCCCCTTCCTGATTACTAAGGAATAATAACGTCGTAATATAACATTTTAAATATTTTTAATTCCGCAAATTGTGCCACTTTGGTGGCTTCTGGAATGGAGGAAGAAACACCTGAGGAGGCAAATCCCTGCCTGTCCCAGAGAAGGAAATTTTGGGGCTCTTGGGGTTTAGGATGCAGTGGGATGGGGAGGATCCAGGAGAAAGTGAAAGGGAAGAAAGGCGAATCCTGAGGAAAATTATTCAAGGAGCCTTTTCTCTCTCCAGACTCTCATCCTGCTACATTCACAGGGCAGCCTTATCCCCATCGCTCCTTTGCACCAGTCTCCGCCTCTGCCAATGCAGGGAACCCGGAAACCAGCTGGGGCCTCCCAGCACCAGAAGCCAGAAAGGGCCAAACTAAGGCAGGAAGGAGGATCCAGGCGGACGGAGTTGGGCAAAGGCAGCCAGGAAGTTTGTGAACTGACCTGATCACCCACAAACGTGATATATATATAAACATTATATATGTATATATATATATATATATATATATATATATATATATATATATATATATATATATATATATATATATATATATATATATCTCGCCTGTCTGTAACCCATACCACATTTCAGACATCAATACAATTGAACATGTCCAGAAATATTTTACAAGAAGAGTTCTCCACTCCTCTGAATACAACAAAATACCTTATGCCACCAGACTTGAAATCTTGGGTTTAGAAAACTTAGAACTCCGCCGCCTCCGACAGGACCTGTGTTTAACCCATAGAATCATCTATTGTAAGGTCCTTCCTGTTAAAGACTACTTCAGCTTCAATCGCAACAATACAAGAGCAAAAAGTAGATTTAAACTTAATGTTAACCGCTCCAATCTTGATTGCAGAAAATATGACTTCAGTAACAGAATTGTTAATGCTTGGAATATATTACCTGACTCTGTGGTCTCTTCCCAAAATCCCCAAAGCTTTAACCAAAAACTGTCTACCATTGACCTCACCCCTTTCCTAAGAGGTCTATAAGGGGCGTGCATAAGAGCACAAACGTGCCTACCATTCCTGTCCTATTGTTTCCTTTCATTTGTCTGAAATGGTGTAGGGTTTCCTGCCTGGGCAGGGGGTTAGACCAGAAGACCTCCAAGGTCCCTTCCAACTCTGATATTATTATTATTATTATTATTATTATTATTATTATTATTATTATTATTATTATTATTATTATTATTATTATTATTATTATATCCAATTTATATAGTTATTACATGCTTATACTCATACATATACTTATATGTTGTATAGTTACTTCATGCTTATGCTTATGTATGCTGTTATGACAAATGAAAAAAAAAAACCACCGCTTTCCAACAATCTCCATTTTTGGGGAGAGAAAGAATTGAGCTTCGGGGCGCCCAGGTAGACTTGACTGACATCTGGAGGGTCCACCCTTGTCCTGTTCCCAGAGGGGCCTAATCCCAAAGTGGCCAGAGGGGGAGGGGGAGCGGACTAGAAAGAGGACTGAATCAGGATTCTCCTTTTGGGAATAAACTTTTTTTGGGTGGGGGGGGAGAGAAAGATTCCCTGGCAGATAAAAAGGGCGAAACCCCCCAGAGGCCCCCAAAGGGACTCACCGAATCAGCTCTCTCGTAGGGCGACCGCCACCAACACCAGGAGCAGGAAGGGCGCAGAGCGCAGAGCCATCCTGGCCGCGATCCTCCACCTGCGCTCCGCTCTCCTGATGTCTCAAGCAAACCAAGAGGGGCTCCGGGTGGCCAACAGCGCAACAATCCAGAGCCCGCTGGCGATTGGGCGAACCCAACCAGTAGAAAAAAAGTAACCCCAAGTTCGTCATTGTTGCTAGGCAGAGGTCCAGGAGCAACCGGCGAGAGAGGCGTGGCGAGGAAAGTGAAAGTTCCATCAGGAAATCCCCTTCAAGGGATTCCGCCTCTTGGGGGAGGGGCGGAATTGGAGGGCTGGGAAAAGTGGGAGGTGCCTCTGGGCCTGGGGGGAGGGGCTCAGGCGAGGGGGAGACTCCGCGCAGCCCCTCCCAGCCGGGGATCAGCGGGAGCTGCCAAAAAAGCCAAGGCGGTCTTGGGCTGCATCACCAGAGGGAGAAGATCAGGATTAGGAGAAGCGAAAAAGCCGGTTTATATTGCACTAGTGAAGCCACCCTTGGAATGCTGGGTAGAACTCTGGTGACCATGATAGGAAAAACCACTGAGACCCTAGAAAGTGTTCCGAGAAGAGCAAGGAAAGATGATAAAGGATCTGGAGGCCAAATCTTATATGATGGAGAAACTGAAGGAGGGAGGGAGTTCTAGCCTATGGCAGAGAAGAATGGGGCAGGTAGAGGACATGATAACTGTCTTCCAGTACTTAGGGGGGGCTAAGAAGAAGAGGGGGTGGACTTATTCTCCAAAGCCCCAGAGGGCAGGACAAAGAAAAAAAAAAGGGGGGGGTTTTGTTAAATAGAGAACCAACCTAGAAGTAAAGAGAAAATTTCTAACAGTGAGAACGTTTACTCAATGGAATAGTTCTCCTCCTGGAGTTGTGGCTGCTCCATCAACCGAGGGACAACCTTTGGACCAGGATGGTAAAAGCTCTCCTGCCTTAAGCTGGAGGTTGGACTGGAAGACCTCTGAGGTCCCTCCCAGCCCTAAGATTCTATGTTGAAGGTCAGAAACTCCAAGTGATCTTTCCCTTCCTTGCATCTCATGGGGCACCTCCCACCCTCACCACTAGGTGGCATCTACCATCAATAAGACATTATCAGTGCCCCCACTTGAATAAAAAAGGAGAACATGGAGGGGGAAAAACCCCCAAGCATTCTTTGGATCATTCCTGTAAATCACAAACAGCTTTCTTAACTCTGACTTTAATGTCTCTGCCCCCCTCCGGAAAACAAAATCATTTATTTACAGCAAACAATTTTGGCAAGTGTATGATATAGGTACAATTCTTAAGGAGGCAGCAGCCTGGCTGTGCAATCCGTCTCATGTTTCATTTTTCTATAGCATGAAAATCCAGAAATGACAATCTGGGGGAAAAAAAATCAGTCTTTGAATTCTCTACTTGGTATATTAATTATTGGTCAAACTTTGCACGATACAAATATATATACGCATCTTTTTATTTGCGCGGGGCTGTCTTAAATTGAATTTTATCTTTTATCAATTTTTAAACGGGGTTTTTAGTATGGAAATTTTTTAATTTTAGGCTAATTTAAATAAGTTTTTTAAATGGTATTTTAATCTGTATATTGTATTGTTTTATCTTGCCTGTACACCGCCCTGAGTCCTTCGGGAGAAGGGCGGTATAAAAATCAAATAAATAAATAAATAAATAAATAAAGGTAGTGCAATTCCTTTTTTAAAAAAACACAAATACTTTAACAGAATAGAAAGAACACTGCTTTCTTTAAAAAAATAATTTTATTGAAGTTTCTATATACATATTTATTAAACAAAAAAGTGGGGGGAACCTTCCTCCTTTCAATCCCAGCAAGTAAAATGGAGATTATCAATCTCCTTTATAAAGTAAAAGCAGGAACTCTTCATCCTATTCCTCCCTCCATTCTCCACCAAGCCTTCTCTAAACCTATTAAAGCTCATTGGAAATAACAGAAATAGCTTCTGCAGCTATATTACAAAGCCATTATAAGCTATACAAGACGGTTTGGTTAAGGCGCCAGGCTAGAAAGCAACCGTGAGTTCAAGTCTTGCATCAGCCATGAAAACCAGCTGGGTGACCTTGGGCCAATAACTCCCTCTCAGCCCAGCTCACCTCACAGGGTTGTCGTTATGAGGAAAAGAAGGAGGAAGAAGGTGTGTTAGGTATCTTCAATACCTTCAGCAGGATACAAACAAATAAAAAATAAAATATCTACTAATCTCAGTTTGAATCCTTTTGATTCCACAATTATAAATACATAAGATGTTCTTCTCTGTCCCTCAATCCTAATACAAAAGGCTACTGAGCCAATGATAAAAGCGAAGGTGAAAGACCCCAACTCCATCCTGGTTCCAAGCATGCAGGATGGGCCTGAAGGGCTCCTCCTGGGAATCCGGCCTCATTCAGAAGGCGACTGATCCCCTCTTCTCTCCTCTCTCCTCATGCTGGGACTGTCCACTCGTGCTGCAAAGAGAGGGAAAAAGCAGGCAGGGTCAGTCTGGGAGGGAGCCCAGAGGAGGAATCCCACCGCCCAGGCTGAGGGGTCAGCAAAGGTCAGCCCAGGGAAGGAGCAGAAACAGCAGCCTCAAGAGCAGCGGTTCTCAACCTGTGGGTTGCGACCCCGTTGGGGGTCGAATGTCGATTTGCCAGGGGTCACCTAAGACCATCAGAAATATGGGAAGTATATTTGTGAGTCGAAGAATCGCGAATTTGGCTTCAGGCGCGATGAATTAAAAAAGAGAGAAAATCTTTGCTCTGATGTCTCCCTCTCAAGCCAGCTGCAATCACTCCCAATTGCTAGCCTAATCTGACTTCAGGCGCGACAAACTTAATAGGAGAGGAATCTCAGGCTTTAATGCCTCCGTCCTCAAGGCAATCGCAAGCAGTTCAGATCGCTAGCCAATACGGCTTCAGGCGCGATAAATTCAAAAAAACAGTTTGCCGCTTTTCCCCCCCTTCTGCGGCTGCTGAGGCACGCCTAAAAAATAATAATTTTACGGTTGGGGTCGCCACATCGTGGCGAATTGTATTAAAGGGGTCGCAGCACTATAAAGGTTGAGAACCACTGCTCAAGAGGGATCAGGTGGGTGGGATTTTCAGAGTTACAAGAGGGGGAGGGGGAGGGCTGGGACTGGCTCCTGAGGTGGGGGAGAATCTACTCCCACCCACTGTTTAAGGAGAGATGGATTGTTTATGTATACTTTTAATGGAAAATAAATTAAAAACTTATTAAAAAGATAAACAAATCCAATTCAAGTCGATGTTGCCCCCAGAGCCAACTGCAAATTGTTTCCTGGCTTCTCTGAAGGGAGGGATTCCTAAATGGACTCAAGGAGGAGATAGAAGCCTCCTCTCCATCCATGGCTGCAGGACTCTCAAGAGTCCCTTGTCTCTCGCCTCCTTCTCCTCCTCCTTGGGACACTCAGATATTCACTTTGCTGGTCTTTGAGCCTCCTGATCCAAGATAATCAGATCCAGAGATGGGCCACACACTGGTTTTCCAGAATAAGAGTTTGCGGGCAGGCGGAAACCCCCCCCACCCCAACCCCCTACCTCTCCCCCAAATTTATTTATTTATTTGTTTGTTTGTTTGTTTGTTTATTTTAATTTATTTATTAATTATTAATTAATTAATGAGAGCATATGCACCAAGACAAATTCCTTGTGTGTTCAATCACACTTGGCCAATAAAAATTCTATTCTATTCTATTTTGTCACACAGTATATATAAGCATAAGCATGAAATAACTATATAATATATAAGCATATATATAAGTATGAGTATGTAATAACTATATTAATTGGATACAACGAAAGGAAACAATAGGACAGGAACGGTAGGCACTCTTGTGCTCTTATGCACGCCCCTTACAGACCTCTTAGAAATGGGGTGAGGTCAATAGTAGACAGTTTTTGGTTGAAGCTTTGGGGATTTGGGGAAGAGACCACAGAGTCAAGTAGTGCATTCCAAGCATTAACAACTCTGTTACTGAAGTCATATTTTCTGCAATCAAGATTGGAGCGGTTAACATTAAGCTTAAATCTATTGTGTGCTCATGTATTGTTGCGATTGAAGCTGAAGTAGTCTTCGACAGGAAGGACATTGTAATAGATGATGCTATGAGTTAAACTCAGGTCATGTCGAAGGCGGCGTAGTTCTAAATTTTCTAAACCCAAGATTTCAAGTCTGGTGGCATAAGGTATTTTGTTGTATTCAGAGGAGTGGAGAACTCTTCTTGTAAAATATTTCTGGACACACTCAATTGTATTAATGTCTGAAATGAGGAATTGGGGACAGCAGAAGAAGCAATTGGAAGGGGAGAAAATTTTTTCATGAAAATCCTTCTCTGCTGCTCTTTGGTCAAAACCTTTGAAAGGGACAGAACTGGGATGCCTCTTCCTAACTCAGAAGACAAGATGAACAAAGATGGATAAATGCAGTATCAGATTGTAGTATGTTTGTTTGTTTATTTATTTATTTATTTATTTATTTATTTATTTATTTATTTATTTATTAAACTTTTATACCGCCCTTCTCCCGAAGGACTCAGGGCGGTGTACAGCCAAGATAAAAAACAATCAATAGTTAAAAATCAATTTAAAAAACTTATTCAATGGTGGCCGAATTTTGTCTATTGTCTATTGATTTATTTATTTTCAGGCAGGAGAGGTGGGCAGTTTATGCATAGTTTGCATTTCTTGATTTCTTCACATTCTTTTATTGAATCATTACATTTATAGCATATTATTGATTCATTTTGGGCATTATTTGCAGTAGCATCTTTTGTTTGAGGGCGTTTGGCATTTTTGGTGGAATTTTTGCTTGGCATGATTAATATTCTGTTAGTATTTAACAATTAATTTGACTAATTTTAATAGATGGTAAGGTACACTGTGTTCGCTTTTTTTGGAGATTTTTGGAGATTTTGGAGATTTTTAGGAGATTTTTTTGGAGATATTATTGGAGATTTTTTTTGAGATTTTGGGTTCCTTTGTTGGAATTTCCCCTGTTGGAGCCGAGTAGAGTTTCTCTCTCTCTCCCTCAGGATGGCGGCCGAGTAGATTCTCTCTCTCTCTCCCTCAGGATGGCAGTGGTGGGAGGATGGAGGATAGAGGATGGAAGATGGAGGATGGAGGATGGAGCAGAGTCTCTCTATCTCTCCCTCAGCGGAAGAGGAGCTGAGTAGAGTCTCTCTCTCTCTCCCTTAGGGAAGAGGGAGGATGGAGGATAGAGGATGGAAGATGGAGGATTGAGCAGAATCTCTCTATCTCTCCCTCAGCGGCAGAGGATGGAGGATGATAGAGGATGGAAGATGGAGCAGTCTCTCTCTATCTCTCCCTCAGCAACAGAGGATGGAGGTGGGCAAAGGGCTGGAGATGCGGGTGGGGGGTGGTGCCACACTTTCCCAGCAACTCACCTGGTCCTGATCTTCAGATGCTTCTTTTACTGGTTGTGGTTGCGGTGGCGGCAGCGGCTTCAGTGGCTGCTTTGGTGGCAGCGGCAGCGGCAGCGGCTTCTGCGGCTGCTTCTGCGGCGGTAGCGGTTTCAGCGGCTGCTTTGGTGGCGGCAGCGGCGGCAGCGGCCGATTCGCCAGCTGCTTCCTTACCTTGCACTGTTTGAGATGAGTAAGAGAGAGAAGAGGGATTTCCCAAAGTATCTTCACCATCAGTTGGTCCTTGGACCGCAAAGCTCTCCCCTCCCTTCCTCCCTCTCCCCCCATACATCCCCTACCAGTCCACTCACCTGCAAGGGGGCTGCTATATGGCTCCCTGTATTGGAGAGAAAGACACTGAGTGAGTCTCTGCCTTGTCCTAGGCCTCTTTCTCGCTCTCTCCACCATTCAACCTCTCAGTTTCATGAATCTCTCAGAGGACATCAGGCTGCCAAGTATCTCTCGCTCTATCTTCCTATCGATCTATCTACCTACCTACCTATTTTGAGCTTCTATGCCACCCACCTCGCCACTGTGGCTCTAGGCGGCTTACAGTAAAATTCAATAAAATGCTATCTAAAATACTTTAAAACAATAAATTAAAAAACCAGATTCCCCCACCAGATCACATTGCTATTGCTCCAACAGGATGATCATATCCGGTGTTTACTTTTCACTGCCTTGAGTTGGATCCAAGATGATCTGGGAGAGGCCCATTGAGGTCATGGTGGCCATGAACTCTGGCCCGCTCCTGGGGCCAAACCTATGGATGGCAGATTGAAGTCCCCGAGTACCATAATCCTGGTGAACTCCGTGCCAACCCTGGGAGGGAGGTGGCTACACATCAAGGAGGCTGGTACAGTAGCAACAAGACCAACTGATCCCCTGAGCCCAGATTCAGAAACAGGGAGTCACAGCCAGAAACTTGGGGAGCAAGGCCCCTGCGTGCCAAAAGAGGCTCAGATGACCACTGTCACCCAGCTTCCCCTGTTCTGGGCTCCTGGCTGGTGCCAAATCCTAAATCTGGCTGGGAACATCTCTGAAAGAAGGAAACCCCTCCCCCTTCCAGAATCAGCCAGGTCTCAGCTATGCCACCAGAAGAGTCTCTAACCACTGGGGATCATGGCATTGTGGTGGTTTTCCTATTTCCCCTCAAAGAATTGAGGTCTCTTTCCTCTAAAGCAGGGGTCTCCAACCTTGGCCACTTTAAGACTTGTGGACTTCAACTCCCAGAATTCCCCAGCCAGCAAAGCAAAGCTGGCTGGGGAATTCTGGGAGTTGAAGTCCACAAGTCTTAAAGTGGCCAAGGTTGGAGACCCCTGCTCTGAAGCGGGCCAGGCTACCTTCCCTGCCTGAATCAAACAGGAATTTCCCTTCTCTTCTGAGAACAAATTAGTGCAAGGTAAGTGAATTTTAGGGACACAGTGGCTCAGGGGCTAGGACGTTGAGCTTGTCGATCGAAAGGTCGGCAGCTCAGCGGTTCGAATCCCTAGTGCTGCCGTGTAACGGGGTGAGCTCCCATTACTTGTCCCAGCTTCTGCCAACCTAGCAGTTTCGAAAGCACGTAAAAATGCAAGTAGAAAAAATAGGGACCACCTGGTGGGAAGGGAACAGCGTTCCGTGCGCCTTTGGCGTTGAGTCATGCTGGCCACATGACCACGGAGACGTCTTCGGACGGTGCTGGTTCTTCAGCTTTGTAACGGAAATGAGCACCGCCCCCTAGAGTCGGCAACGACTAGCACATATGAGCGAGGGGAACCTTTACCTTTACCTAAGTGAATTTTGTGACACCCAGCCAGCTTTCATGCCTAAGGCTGGACTCGAACTCACCATCTCACTTGGTGCCCTCACCACTAAGCCAAAGTGGCTCCAATTATTTTAATTATTTAACCAGAACCGGACACAGAGGGAACCCAGGGAGGATGAATTAGGAGGGTCTTCAAAAAGATGGGGGCCTTTCCCTCTTTTTATCCCCCCAACAAAGTCTTGCAAAGGGACAGAATGGCTCATGCAGTAGAAGCAGCTCCCTCCAATTTACCTTGTTCTGAACTCCTGAATCCTTTGTCACTTGCTGGAAAAGAAAGAAAGAAAAGAAGATGAGCAGGTTGCTCTCTTGCTTATAGGTGGAAAAGCTCAGCTCTTTCTGACTCAGCTCCCTCCCTCCCTTTTCTCTCTCGCACACAATCAAAGACACACAAATCCATGGAGAGCGTTTGGCTAAAAGGCAAAGGAAATAATTCTTAAAATTTATATCTATATATACACACACAGAGCAATAGTTCCGCAATTCTTCCGCCAGAGGGCAGAGCTGATGTGAGGATTCAGATGGCTGCAAAGTTTCTTTCTCCAACCAGTTCCTATTTAGAGAGCCTTAGGATGGGAGACCAAGAGGAGATCCAGCTGACATCCACCAAAGTCCCTTTTCTCATACCTCCTTTTGATTACTACTTTTACAGAACGTCCTGACCATGTTATGGCCAAGCTCTCCAACCTTGGCAACTTTAAGATTTGTGGACTAACTCCCAGAATTCCTCAGCCAACTTCACTGGCTGAGGGATTCTGGGAGTTGAAGTCCACAAGTCTTCAAGTTGCCAAGGTTGGAGACCTCTGAAATAGAGGGATCTTCCACCCAGCTGGGTCCTCTCACCTTCTTGAGGGTTTCTCATACTAGAAGTTCCTCCTTGGGATCTCCATTCCCAAGAATAACCTGCCTTTAATGAAAATCTGGCCCATCTTCCCGTTCGTAGGAGGAAGAGGAAGATAGCACAACTCTGCAACTTTATGAGATTTTTTTGTGTGTAAACACACACACAAACACACACACCTCAAGTGATGGTGCCTCTGGTCCCTGCTCTAAGTTGGAGATTACATGTAAAGAGGACAAATCACTCACTTGGTGCTGCTTTGTAGTCATCTTGACGTCTTTCTGCAAGGACAAAAATCAGTGAAAGCTGAAAAGAATCCACCAGAGATCATCCAATCTCTCCCTCTGCAGGAGAAAGAACCCCAGGAGATACTTTGTCCCATTAACAAAGACAGAAAGATCTTCAAAATACAAATGTATCTCCTGATTTGCCCCAAGAGAGACCTGCTGCCTCCGAGATGGATGGAGGGGAATTGGGGAACGCAACAGAAGCAGCTGGGATGGGAGGAAGATTTTCATGGAAATCCTTCTCTGCTGCTCTTTGACCAAAGCCTTTGAAAGGGACAAAGGAACTGGGATGCCTCTTCCCAACTCAGGAGAAGATGGGACTGTCTGGATCTCAGACTCAGCTGAATTGAGACTGGAGTCCCAGCAAGAGGCTGAGATCTCAGATGCTCCCCAAGAGGCCTGGGAAAACAGGACAGAGGGAAGCCCAGAAGAAGCTCCCCAAAGGGAGAGATTTGGGGGGAATCTCCCCATCTTCCTTCCATCACCCCCTGCAAAAGATACTTACTGAAGAATACCAGGATCCCAGCAATCACACCCACTAGGACAAGAGCAGCCACAAAGCAGCCGATGATGAGCCCCAGGCTGGATTTTGGTTCTGAATTGGGAGAAAGAGCAGATCATTGAAGGGGAACCCCAAACCCTAAAAGGAACCCCAAACTCTCCACCATACCAATTGGGGGAAGAGACCTAAAGCAGCCGAAGGCCTGGGAATTTCCTAAATTAAAAGTCTTAAGGGTGCATCTTCATGTCCCTCTAAAGGTAGCATGAAGACGTTTTGCTTCCCCTTGTAAGAGTCCAGCTTCTTTTTTTCTTTTTTTTTAATTTCTTTTTGTCACAACAGTATACACAAACAATTGTCATAGATAAAACAACATATTTTGAAGAAATATATACATATATGTAAAAAAATATGCATCAACTATATCAATTTGATATGATGAAGGGAACAATAGGACAGGAACGGTAGGCACTTTTGTGCTCTTATGCACGCCCCTCATAGTCCTCTTAGGAATGGGGTGAGGTCAATAGTAGACAGCTTTTGGTTGAAGATTTTGGGATTTTGAGTAGAGACTGTGGAGTCAGGTAATGAGTTCCAAGCATTAACAACTCTGTTACAGAAGTCATATTTTCTGCAATCAAGTTTGAAGCGGTTGACATTAAGCTTGAATCTATTTTTTGCTCTTGTAATATTGCGATTGAAGCTGAAGTAGTCTTTTATAGGAAGGATATTGCAATAGATGATTTTGTGTGTTAAACACAGGTCATGTCGAAGTCGACGGAGTTGTAAGTTTTCTAATCCCAGGATTTCAAGTCCGTTGGTATAAGGTATTTTGTTGTTTTCGGAGGAGTGAAGAACTCTTCTAGTAAAATATTTCTGGACTCTTTCTATTGTATTTATGTCAGAAATGTGGTATGGGTTCCAGACGGATGAGCTGTATTCAAGAATAGATCTGAAGGCAGCTGATGTTCCTTTTTAGCTGCTCAGCTCAAAAGCAGAAGTTTGTAATCTTGTGATTTCCAGCAGTTTGCAGAAATTAAAACTTCAACAATATAACAATACAATTAATCTTCATGAAATCAGAAAAACAATTTGTCCTTTTTTTTAATAGGCTGCCTCAAAGTGTCATGACTCTGGGTGGATTTAGGCAGTTTTGTACATCATCGTGTTTTTCTTAACTCTCAATTTTTATTTGATTAGAGAGTCACAGTTCAGCTAGAAGAATCTACTGGTATGTGTGATTGGCAGCCTTCTTTTTGAAATGGGTTTTCCAGTCGAGATTGATCATGTCAGTTAAAGTCCCGTCTTAGCCACAAAAGCCTGCTGGGTGACCTCGGGTCTCTCTCTCTCTCTCAGCCCGATCCTACCTCGCAGGGTTGTTGTGGGGAAAATAGGAGGAGGAAGTACATTTTTGCTGCCTTGAGTTATTTGAAAAAAAATAAAATAAAGGTAGGAATAATAAAACAACATAAAAAAATAATGAAATAATAAATAAAATAAAAATAAAATAATAAAATAAAAGTAATAATAAATTTTTTAAAAAAATAAAAACAAAATAATAAACAGATAAAATAAAAATAATAAAAGAAAAGAAAATTAATAATAAAATTTAAAAAAATAATTGCAATAGCAATAGCACTTACTTATATACCGCTTCATAGTGCTTTACAAACCCTCTCTAAGCGGTTTACAGAGTCAGCTTTTTGCCCTCCAACAATCTGGCTCCTCATTTTACCGACCTCAGAAGGCTGGAAGGCTGAGCCAACCTTGAGCCTGGTGAGATTCGATCTGCCAAACTGCTGGCAGCCGGTGATCAGGAGAAGTAGCCTGCAGTACTGCACTCTAACCACTGTGCCACCACGGCTTATTTTTATTTAATAAAATAAAATAAAATACTAAATAAATAAAATACTAAATAAATAAAATAATAATAAAATAGTAAATAAATAAAATAATAAAAAATAAAAAATAATAAAGTAAAATAAAATATAATAAATAAAATAATAAAATAAAATAAAATAATAAAATAAAATAAAATAATAAAATAATAATCATCAATAATAATAATCATCAATGATCATCCATTTTAGTGGAAGTTGGCATCGAAAAAAAAAGAAACTACAGACTCCTGATCTTTGTACTTTAGGAATTTTAAAACAAAATCCAAACCGTTTCTGGTGCTCAGCGTAACTGCTGCTTTCCTGCTGGAGGCAAGGAGCAGGGGAGGAAGAGAGTCTGAGATAGGATCTGAAGCAGGGGTGAAATCTAAAAATTTGTTTTGGTACTGATTGATGAAGGTTGGATATTAAAAACTATGTACTTTAATGAAGAACAAATACGAACTCAATTGGAAATTTCTGAGACCGGGGAGTCGAGGTTTTAAGGAGTGACTATGGATTATGATTTGTGTTATATTTTAATTTTTGATTGTTAATTTTATACCCTGTATTCGGTTCTGGGAAGTCCTGGGGGTGGGGGAGGGAGGGGAGGGGGGGGGGGGATGAGGTAGAAAATGGATTGATGGTTAATGTACAGAGATGATTGAAGATGTATAATCAATGTAAGATCGGAGCTGCCTGGCTATCATTTCAGAATGATGGGAAGGAAGGAAGTAGAAGAGAGAAGGAGGTAGGAAAGAGAAGAGGAGGAAGAGGAAAGGAAGGAAGAGGGATAGAAGAGGGAGAAGAAAGGAGTAGGGAGGAAGGAGAAGAGGATGAAGATAAGAGAAGGGGAGGATGGTTGTGGAAAGTAGAAGAAGGTAGAGAAGGGAAGAGAGTTAAAGGAAGGGGGTGGTGACCGGGCAGGTCCGATTAATTGTATATGATGGTACATTAAATATGTTATTGGATATGAATGTTAAAATAAAACTTTTTATAAAAAAAAAGAAAGAATCTGAAGCAGGGGTGAAATCTAAAAATTTTCCCTACCGGTTCTGTGGGCGTGGCTTAATTGGTGGATTAAAGCTCAGGTATACTCACATCTGGACATATCCTATACAGAAGTTTTTAAGAGTCTTTCTTCACTGAATGTCCTTGTTGGGATGGCTGACACTCTCCCACAATCCTCCAGCCAGAGAAACAGCCCAGCCTTTCCCTCCCTGCAGCTTCTCACCTTTCAGGTCCACCTCCAGAGGCTCCTGCAGGCCGTCGTGCTCCACGTGGCACCGATAGCGGTCTCTCTCTCTCAGCCCGATCCTACCTCGCAGGGTTGTTGTGGGGAAAATAGGAGGAGGAAGTACATTTTGCTGCCTTGAGTTATTTGAAAAAATAAATAATAAAGTATACAAAACCTGGGAGGCACCAGTCTACCTTCTTTAAAAACAGACCCCGGTCTACCAATTGCCTTTTATTGACAGGCCCCGGTTTACCTTCTTTAAAAATAGAGGCATAGGTTTACTAGCTGCCTACAGCAGCTGATCAGCTGTAGTGCGGCCCTTTGAAGTGCCGGGGCAGTCATTTAAGGCCGTTTGCAGCTATATCACCGCCGAGCGCTTCAGGGACAGAGAAGAGGAACAGTGAGGTGTGGCCAGTGGGGGGGGGGGGCAGGGATTTTTGATACCGGGTCTCCGAACTACCTGCCCCCATCGCTACCGGATCGTG